>NC_053028.1:390864981-391202997 GCF_003073215.2 Triticum urartu
TTTAATTACTTTTAATTGGGATTGAGAATGCTGTCAACCATTCTCAATGTTTCACAACCACCATGATAGTAATTAATCTTATTCCTTTGCAGTAGGGAAAAATTGGCTTTACGCAAAACTGTAACCATAGAGCTTTCCACCAACCATATATGCATATAGTATAGCTGTTTCATTCCATTACTCTCTATGTGTTACTTTGCCAGCATATTCCATGTGCTGACCCGTTTTCGGGCTGCAACGTTAATGTTGCAAACTTTTCAGACGATGATTGAGGTGTTTTAGGTCGTGGCCCTATACTCAGTGATGCCGCTGGAGTTGATGGACCCATTTATCTTCCGAATCTTCCGCTGTTATCGATATTATATGGCCTTCAGCCATATTTATTGTAATGAGTTCTTTTGATCCATCGATGTAATAAGTGTGTGATTGCAACTCTGCTATAAAACCTCGATGTACTGTGTGGTGTCAGCATTACTGATCCAGGGATGACACCGTAGCACAGTAGACGTGATCCATTCGGGTCAGGTCGCTACAGAGATGGTATCAGAGCACACGCTGACTGTAGGACACGACCACTAAGTTAAAGCCATAGATCACTATCCTCATCTTTTCTACTCTTTAGGATGACGCACGCGAAGATTAAGTATGCTCAACCAGATGAAGGCACACCTTTTGGATTTCACCTGAAGGAAGTCACCAAGTACCTGAACATTGGATTACCAAGCTTCACGGGAACCTTCAACGCCACTCTGCCTGAAGAGGAGCGTTGGAAGATTCAAGCTCACGTTCCGGGAAGAACATTCGCGCCAATCACAAAGCCCATAGATAGTGTTTTCAATGCACCAACCTGGAGTCTGGGAAAGAGCATGGTAGCTCATATCACCATAGGACGCATTGGGGAAGTTTATCAAGAAGACCTCAAGGACACTATCTACCAGATTTGCGGACGCCGTGATGAACAATGGGAGTTAGTCAGCACCAAGAAGGATAGATCCATTGCATCATTCATCCAGGAGTTAAACCAGCACATTCGACGCCACGAGAACCAGATGTGCAATGATATGATAGAGTTGAAGAATGCAAAGGCAAGGATCATCGAGCTAGAAGGAGAACTGAAGTCTACACGCAAGGACTACATGGATGAGATCGTAGCTCTAGCAAGACACAATTGCGATCTTAAGCAGGAGATTGAAGAACTCAAGAGCAAGTTAGCATCCCAGGAGGACGACGAGTACGTCACATGTCCGGACAACTACATCATCATCGACGACACCGATTCGGATCCAAGTGAACCCGATTTTGAAGACGAAGCTGGAGCAGATATCATGGAGTCTTCCACCGGTTCAAATTTCTAGATGACCACCAGATAGTAGTAGTATCCCCCCCCCATGTAATCATTATAGTCGAGCACTTTTGCGATAGTTAGACCGTTTGTAAGCCCTTGTTTGATTGATTGAAGTGATTTTGTGTGCATTTGCTCATGTGCATTGGGGTAGTGTTTTCTCTTTAGACCCCCCTCTATTCTTAATTCTCGTCTTTTCTAAACCCTCAAATGCCTCCGAGACGTGATAATGGATTTCCACCGGAGCTCACTCAGTTGATCCAGCAACAGAATCGGTTGATGCAGATATTAGTTCAGAATCAGCAGAACAACAACAACAACAACAACCCACCACCACCACCACCTGTTGACCACTTAGCCCGTTTTCTTAGGCTGAATCCGCCGGTGTTTTCCATTAGCACCGAGCCGATAGTAGCAGACGATTGGCTCTGCAAGATAGGAAGGGAGTTGACCACTGCAGGATGCACGGATGGTGGGAAAGTGAAGTTTGCCGCTCACCAGCTTGACGGACCCGCGGCAGCATGGTGGGAGAATTTCACAGCCACTTACCCAGTTGACACTGTCACATGGGATCAGTTTCAGCAAGCCTTCCGCATTGCCCATGTTTCAGCAGGAGCTATGGCCATAAAGAAGCGTGAGTTTCGCAACTTACGCCAAGGAGGAAGGACAGTTGGCCAGTATGTGGAGGAGTTTAGTAAACTAGCACGTTATGCCCCTGATGACGTTGCTACGGATGCAGCTAAGCAGGAGAAGTTTCTGGAAGGATTGAATGATGAGCTAAGCATGCAGTTGATGGTAGCGAGTTTCAACAACTACCAGGAGTTGGTAGATCATGCCATCATGATTAAAGGGAAGCAACAACAGATTGAGAACCGTAAGAGGAAGTATGGACAGGGGAAGTATAACTCTGGATCCCAGCAGAAGCCCCGTTTTACCCCTAAACCGGGATTTAAGTTTCAGCACACCCTTGGTGGAGGTAGCTCGCACAACCATAATGGCCACAAGAATGGTAATGGGAATGGAGGAAGCAACGGCCAGAACCGGACAACCCCATCGACCCCAACCAAGAGAGACCTGAGTCAAGTCACCTGTTTCTAGTGTTTGAAGACCGGACATTATGCCAATGAATGCCCAGAAGGCCAGAATGGAAATGGCAATGGAAGTTTTGGGAAGAAGCCGAACCCTTTCAATAGGGGACAGGTGAACCACGTTAATGTAGAGGAGATTGAAGATCAGCTCGATGCAGTAATCGGTAAGTTTTTGGTTAAGTCATTTACTGCACTCGTTCTTTTTGATACTGGTGCATTGCATTCATACATATCAAGGGGATTTGTGGAAAAGTATAGCCTGCCCACTAGGATTCTTAAAACACCTATGCTAGTAAGCTCGCCAGGAGCAGAGTACATGGCCAGACAAGGATGTTTTCAAGTACCATTGAGTATAGGAAGGCATGTATTCCCATCGGATTTAATTATTCTGGAATCCCAAGGGTTGGATGTGATTCTTGGTATGGATTGGCTGTTGATGTATGGAGGAAACATCGATTGCGCCAGTAAGACAATTTTGCTTACCACACCAGAAGGAAGAAGGATCAAGTATGTATCCCGACATGTGCCAAACAGGACACAAGTGAATTGCCTAACAAGAGTTGTGCAGGAGGAAGTACCAGTGGTAAAGGATTTTCCTGATGTATTTCCGGAGGAATTGCCAGGCATGCCACCGGATAGAGACATTGAGTTTTTGATTGAGTTATTGCCAGGTACAGGTCCAATATCGAAGCGACCGTACCGGATGCCAGCAAAGGATTTGGTGGAAATTAAGAATCAGATTAAGGAGTTATTGGATAAAGGTTACATTCGCCCAAGTTCTTCGCCTTGGGGATCACCCGTACTTCTAGTGGAAAAGAAGGATGGATCATTAAGGATGGTTGTAGATTATCGGGGATTGAATGAAGTAACCATCAAGAATAAGTACCCACTGCCAATGATCAACGATCTGTTTGATCGATTGCAAGGAGCTAGAGTGTCTTCCAAGATCGATTTGCGATCAGGGTACCATCAATTGAAGATTCGAGAGCAGGACATACCTAAGACAGCATTCACCACAAGATATGGACTGTATGAGTATACCGTTATGTCATTTGGATTGACTAACGCGCCTGCCTATTTTATGAACCTGATGAACAAAGTGTTTATGGAGTTTTTGGATAAGTTCGTCGTAGTGTTCATTGATGACATTCTGGTTTATTCAAAGAATGAAGAGGAGCATAAGGAACATTTGCGTTTGGTTTTGGAGAAACTAAGGGAACATCAGTTATACGCCAAATTCAGCAAATGTGAGTTTTGGTTAAAGGAAGTTGGATTCCTCGGACACGTTATATCCGGAGAAGGTATAGCAGTTGACCCCACTAAGGTTGAGACCGTAACCGAATGGGAAGCACCAACGACAGTTGGAGAGATCCGGAGTTTTCTTGGACTCGCAGGATACTACCGGAGATTTATTGAGAACTTTTCAAAGATTGCAAAGCCTATGACTGAATTGTTGAAGAAGGATACTAAGTTCAAATGGACTGAGGAGTGTGAGGCTAGTTTCCAGGAGTTGAAGAAACGTTTGGTTACCTCACCAGTATTGATCTTGCCAGATCAAACCAAGGATTATGAGGTGTATTGCGACGCTTCACGTCGAGGACTTGGAGCAGTGCTTATGTAGGAAGGAAGAGTTGTTTCGTATGCTTCATGGCAACTGAAGCCTCATGAGTTGAATTATGCCACGCATGATTTGGAGTTAGCAGCCGTAGTGCATGCATTGAAGACGTGGAGACATTTCCTCATTGGAAATCATTGTGAGGTGTACACGGATCACAAGAGTTTGAAGTACATTTTCACGCAGAAGGAGTTGAACCTCCGACAAAGGAGATGGTTGGAGCTCATCAAGGATTATGACATAAGATTGCATTACCATCCCGGAAAAGCTAATGTAGTAGCAGACGCATTGAGCCGTAAGAGCCATGTCAATACCCTAGTGACGGGAGAAGTACCAAAGGAGTTAGCAGAAAACCTTCGGAACTATTTCCAAACATATCCGAGAGGCTATGTACCAGCATTGGAGATTCAGTCAACATTGATGGATAGAATCAGAGAAGCTCAGAAATCTGACAAGGAGATTGCTGCTATAAAAGAGAAATTGAGCAAAGGAAAGGCAAAGGGATTTCGTGAGGATGAGCACGATACCCTATGGTTTGAAGATCGTGTTTATGTGCCAAATGACCCGGAGATCAGGAAGTTGATTTTGCAAGAGGCACATGATTCACCGTATTCGATTCACCCAGGGAATACCAAGATGTATTTGGATTTAAAGGAAACATTCTGGTGGACCGGAATGAAGAAGGATATTGCAGCATATGTAGTAGTTTGTGACGTATGTCAGAGAGTAAAGGCAGAGCATCAAAAGCCAGCAGGATTGTTACAACCATTGCCGATACCCGAATGGAAATGGGATAAGATAGGCATGGATTTTATCACAGGACTACCCAGGACGAAAGCAGGATATGACTCGATATGGGTAGTAGTTGATCGTTTGACGAAGGTAGCACATTTCATTCCAGTTAAGACCACTTACACCAGTGCTAAGTTGGCGAAGATATACATGACTAGGATCATTTGTTTGCATGGAGTTCCGAGGAGTATCGTATCAGATAACAGTTTCGTTCCATGACAACAGTTACGAAGTTGGAGACCGTCAATTCTTTGGACCAGATTTGATTAAGGAGTCTGAACGGAAAGTTAAGTTGATTCGCGATAGGCTCAAGGTAGCCCAGTCCAGGCAGAAGAGCTACGCAGATTCAAAACGCAAGGAGACAGTTTACGAAACCGGAGACAGAGTTTATCTCCGAGTATCCCCACTTCGAGGAGTTAAGCGCTTTGGAGTTAAGGGAAAGTTAGCACCGCGTTTCGTTGGACCGTTTAAGATCTTGAAACGTATGGGAGAAGTCGCTTATAAGTTGGAATTACCAGAGGGACTGTCAGGAGTTCATGATGTATTCCATGTTTCTCAGCTGAAGAAATGTCACGCCGAGATGGCGGATATACCGCTAAGAGATACCGTGCCACTTGAAGCGATTCAGTTAAAGGATGACCTAACGTATGAGGAGAAGCCGGTCAAGATTCTCGAGTTTGCCAGTAGAGTTACTCGCAGCAAGGTTATTAAGTTTTGCAAAGTTCAGTGGAACCACCACTCAGAGGATGAAGCCACCTAGGAAAGAGAAGAAGATTTGCTCAAGGACCACCCTCACCTATTTTCTAGCCAACCCGAATCTCGAGGGCGAGATTCATCTTAAGGGGGGTAGGTTTGTAACATCCCAAATTTGCAATTTGGAATGTTATACATTAGATCATCATGCATATCATATTTTCTTGCATTTTGGTTGATCCTAGAAATTTCACGCAACTCAAGGACCCTCGGGGGAATGTTATACATAGATCATCATGCATACATTTTCTTGCATTTTGGTTGATCCTAGAAATTTCACGCAACTCAAGGACCCTCGGAGAGAGTTGGAGATTTCGTTATTTTCATATTTGAGAGTTCTCTCGAATTTGAAAATAGGATCATTTGATTTATTTATTTTATCTTCAATATTTTGTGTCAAAATATGAGAGAGGGAATAATATGACTTTCCCAAATTTAGGAAAATGAAGATTTAATAAATAGATCAATTTTGTTGCCGGAGTTTTATTTGCATTTTATTTGGATAGGGAAAAATGCGCGTTTTCGAAAATTGCATTTTAGGTCCGGAGAAAAGTTCATTTTGTTCGGCTCATTTTTAGGAGTCGGGGAAAATTTACTTTAGATTTTTCGGAGTTCGTTTAGATCTCTTTTTGTTTTTTTTCTGCGCGCTGAACCGTTATATAAAAAAAACTACCAAGGCCGGCCAGGCCAAGGCCCAGCCGGGCCAAAGGCCACCGCCCCCAGGGAGCCGCGCGCGCCTAGCGCTGGCGCAGGAGGCCGCCGCCTCGCCTCTTGCTTCTTTAGCCGAGTCCTAGATGGACTCTAGGCTAGCTTTTTCCTCTTTCCGTTTTTCTTTTTCATCTAGGATTCCTATTCCTAGTCTAATTCCTTGCCCTCTACCCCAAGTAAACCCCCCCTCCCCAATATAAATACCCAAGCACCCCCCCTCTAAACACATCAAATCAAAGCCGCAGCACAGCACAGCGCGCAGCCCCACCCGCGCCACACCCCGCGCCACGCCACCCCCACCCGCACGCCGCCCTAAGCCGCCGCCCGCGCCCTGCGTCACCGCCGCCGCCGCCGCCGTCGGAGCCCCTCGCCGGAGACCTCGCCGGAGGTTGCCCCGCGTCTCTTTTTCTCGGATCGTTTTCTTCTAATCGTTCCGATTCTTTTCTTCTCTAAACCGTTCCGGTTTTCTAGATCGGTTTTTCGTTCGGTTTTCTTCTCCGAAACCCTAGATCGGATTCGTTTTCTTCTCCGATTTAGTTGCCTTTGGACCGTTCGCCGGACCGTTCGTCCTAACGAACGTGATCACCGGATTCTTCTAGGTTAACGACGTCGTTCGTTTAACCGTTCTTCTTTCTTCTTCGGATTTACTTTCCGATCGCGATCTCAGATCCGATCTTCGTTCTAGTCTTTCTTCTCGCTCGTTTATCGGAATCAGGTGATTCAAGCGCCTGGAGTTTCGTCTCGAAACCGCCGTTCCGTCTAATCAACTTGAACAAGTTTTTGCCCCGGTAAAATTGACCTAGTTTCAACTTGCTAGAACCGAGTTGTTTTCTTCCGCCGTTTGTTTCTGGTTCGTTCTTTCTTTTCAACTTGCTAGAACCGAGTTGTTTTCTTTCGCCGTTTGTTTCTTTGTTCGGTTCTTTCTTTCTGTGCAACCGGAGTTCTTAAGTTGAACTACCTGGTTCGTTCTCTTGTTCGAGTTTTACCTGTGCATTAGATGAGTACTTATTGTATGCTTGTTGTTTGTCTGCGATAGATTACCCGGATTGCGCCGCTTGTTACTTTGAAACCCTAGGACTCGCGGATCATCAGCAAGGCAAGTAACACTTTGATCATACCTTTTCTACAACCCATGTTTTACTGCATTAGATCAATCCTCTCACATTGCATGATTAGGATCTAATTAAATTGTGGGATGGGAAGTAGATGAGGTAGCACCTATCACCTGTATTATTATCAAACCTTTGGGAGTTACTTCTACGTTTGCCTATTATGCCATGCTATGCTAGTAGACGTGGATTGGGTGAGTGATATCCATGACAGATGTGAGATTGATAATTTTAATGGTTTATCTAAGGTGGCAACCTAACACACATCTGGGTGGATTGAGGCACCTGATGTCTATCAGGACTTGCCTGTTTTTTTTGGACCGCCACCCAGGCTCAAAGGGATCATAAGATCTTTCATGCTAGAAACTTCCGTGTGCAGCCACATGCTACTATGGGCTCTGGCATAGTTGACTAAGTTGTGCGAACTCTTACGGGGTGGACTAGCAGATGTAGGGGATGTAGGTGTACCGGTCTACCCCACATGTAAGGTGCTAGCGCTTCTGAAAGACTATGTCTCGGTCATCCGCTTCTCAAACACCATGTAGTGCGAGAAAACAAACGGAGGCGATCGAGTCTTGTGGGAAAAGTGCGCAAACCTCTGCAGAGTGTATAAACTAATCATGATTAGCCGTGTCCCCGGTTATGGACAACTTGAGTATCTAGTACTTGAATATCATTGTGAATCTCAACATGTTACTCTAATTAATGTTGTTGGGTTTAATTACTTTTAATTGGGATTGAGAATGCTGTCAACCATTCTCAATGTTTCACAACCACCATGATAGTAATTAATCTTATTCCTTTGCAGTAGGGAAAAATTGGCTTTACGCAAAACTGTAACCATAGAGCTTTCCACCAACCATATATGCATATAGTATAGCTGTTTCATTCCATTACTCTCTATGTGTTACTTTGCCAGCATATTCCATGTGCTGACCCGTTTTCGGGCTGCAACGTTAATGTTGCAGACTTTTTAGAAGATGATTGAGGTGTTTTTAGGTCGTGGCCCTATACTCAGTGATGCCGCTAGAGTTGATGGACCCATTTATCTTCCGAGTCTTCCGCTGTTATCGATATTATATGGCCTTCAGCCATATTTATTGTAATGAGTTCTTTTGAGCCATCGATGTAATAAGTGTGTGATTGCAACTCTGCTATAAAACCTCGATGTACTGTGTGGTGTCAGCATTACTGATCCAGGGATGACACCGTAGCACAGTAGACGTGATCCATTCGGGTCAGGTCGCTACAGTCATACCGATCCGTCTCTCCCATGTCGTTGATCTTATGACTTATGTCTTCTTTCTTTTATCTCAATCATGCGCGCGCACACACACACACATCCCACGTATACATGTATACCTCTCACACATGCACGTTCAAGGTCTCTAGGTCTCCATACGTACTTAATTACCCTCAATCCTAACGCCACATCGAATCGTTCTCCTCTTTTGTGCACATAACTTCCGCCTGGATGGGTAAAACACACACTCACACTTAACAATCTCCTTCTAGCTACCCCCCCCCCCGCCTCTCACTCTTCCCCTATATCCTCGAAACCAGTAAGACCATCCCTTAGTTTAATTCCCGCCTACATGCACCATCAATATATAGCAGTCTTCCTCGGTGTCTCTCAAAGAAACACGTTCTCTCGAAGTTGACTCCTCTCACGCGCACACACCTTCTCTCCCCTCTCTATGGGCATTTTCTCTCTCGCACCCCATCGTTGGTGGCCTCTGCCATACACATCACCTCTCTATGATGAAAGCCATGCACACTTAAATTATATCCGCCATAGAGGACCCCGCGACACACACACACACACACACGCATCCCTCCAACACACACACACACACTAAGACTCCATCTCTCTCTCTCTCACACACACACACAAACACACACACACGCAAGCACGCACGCCCCCCCCACACACACACTAAGACTCCATCTCTCTCCCTCTCTCTCACACACACAAACTAAGACTCCATCTCTCTCTCTCCTCTCTCTCTCTCTCTCACACACACACACTAAGACTCCATCTCACACACACATGCTCTAGGCGGAGCATTTGTTCCTACCACCCTTCATCCAACCTTACCCGTATGATAAACAATCACCTTTATTTACTTGCATAACATGGACAAATTCCACTTTGCTTTAGTAGCCAGCAAACTTATCATCTATACCCTTATAAAAAACGAGTTGGTGGTGATGGTGTGCCTGCCATCTTGTAATACAGACTGTATGATCTATATCTGAGGATAGAAAGCAAACTATGATAATTTTACAAAAGATACCGGCACCTCTCTCCACATCATTATCTCTCACAACCTCATTGCTCAGCAATTAAAAAAGGAATAAGTCTCTGGAACAATCTAGCATGCATGGTGGCCGTTGCCGCCTGCCGGCGCCGTCCATCCCCATGCCTCCACCCATTCCGACCACCAGTCACCACCACGCTCCACTCCTCCTCGCCTTATCTCTCATCTTTCATTTTTTTCGATGACATTCTCGAGATACCAGTTTTCCGATAAAATTCTTGAGATATCACTAGTTTTTACACATAGGGTTACTCCTGCATGGGTCAATCACAACAGGTGTTCTGTAAAAAAATGCATATTGATGTTCCATGCAATGCACGAGAATCTTGCTTGTAATTATATAACGCAAATCACAAGCAGGAAGTGACATTTTTTTGACACAACCACGTTAACATGGCCACATAAATCACTAGCTAAAGTAAATACCATTATACTTATATCCCGATGCAAAAGGTTGAGTACATGTCCGAAGAGTAGAGTCGCACACACGCACTCTGTCTCTCAGAATCTCTCTCACACACACACCAGTTACATGACGCCCACTTAAGCAGACACGTATGTTACAATTTGTGCACCCGCGGGTACACGTGCTGCTGCACATTTATTTAAGCCCGAAGGAGAACCCAAACAGTAGCTGCATTCATTCCCCTCCCGCCGCCTCTTCTCTGGTCGCTGTCGCCCGGTAGCCATGGGCCGGCCGAAGGTAACAACATACTCCATACTCCCGCCGGAGTGGTGCTTTAATATGGAAATTTTAGTGCTCATGCATGCATCTTTTTGTGCTAGCATTCCTATGCTCCCTCCGGTCATTTTTAGTTCACATATAAGATTTGACTGAAGTCAAGCCTCGTAAAGTTTGACCAACTTTATAGAAAAAAGTATCAACATTCACAATCTGAAATCAATACCAATAGATGTGTAATGACTTAAAGTTTCATATTGTATAACTTTAGCATGACAGATATTGATATTTTTTCATATAAATACGGTCAAACTTTGTGAAGTTTGACTTTAGAGAATTCTAACATGTAGAGTAAAAAGGACCGGAGGGAGTATAAGGGTTGACCGGTCGCTTCCCGCGGATGTGCGCGGGCGGTGGAAGAGGAAGGAGAAGGGCAGCGGGCTGTGGAGTAACATTTTTTACCACAATTTTTTAGGAAACTTGAGTGCAATAATTGAGTAGTTTTGCAAACTACCAGTACTACACCTGAAACGGTTCAAAACCTATACTCCCTTGCCAGCGCGCGCTTCCCGCGTGAAACGGTCAGCGTCCCCCTGGAGCGTCAGTGCCACATTAATGCCCGGCTAAAGCGGAGGCGACCTCTCACTGGCGCCGGCTTTGAAGTGGCGCGACGACCGAGAGAGCGCCGCTTCCCGGTGCACGCGACTGCTCCGCGTCGAGACTGGCCATAGGCCCTATTTGGATCCATGGGTTAGAGTTAGTTTGAGCTAGTTGGGGCTCAAATAGCCCTAAACTATCCAAGCATGAGGGTTTAAATTGGAGCAAGTTGCACCGAACCCACCAAAAAAAAACTATCCCACCCAAGAGGTGCTAACTGGAGATAGTTCTCATTGGGACCACTGAAAAATCACTTTTCTCTCTCCATGAAGTGCATTTATTGTCAATCTAACCTTGTCACCCAAACACCTCTTTGGCTACATTTAGTTCAGGGTTAGTCATGAGTTATTCTAACCTCTAGCTAAGTTAGAGTATCAAACTGGAGCAGTATAGGACATGCAAGTTGCTCAAAGCATACAGGCAAATTCGTACGTGAAAGGATTTTTTCTTTTTGAAAACGGAACATGAAAGGAATTTTTTTTAGAATGCTCTTGGCATGTCGCTAACATGTGATAGTCAACCGACCTCAATAGATGGCAGAAACGCCAGCCCGCCGCACTTTGATAGAGACGAGGAGGGAGAAGTGATACAGGCTGCTGGATTACTAGAGATAGGTGTCGCACGGAAGCCAAGAAATATGGTGATAGCGTGGGTTAGCCATGTACTAGTATGATACTACACTGGGCTGCCGTGTTTCGTACTCTTCCAGTCCACTGTGGAGATGATTGGTTAATTTTATATCACTGAATAATATTAAATATTATGAGTGCAGACGCTCCACCACGAGGTTCCTTGCTCCTTCTCGATCGTCCGGAATCTATGTTCTTCCACTCTATTTTTTTATGTGAGCTTTGTTCATCCTTTTGCCAACACGCGAGACATCTAGCATCAAGGTGCACGTGTTATGCAAGGATAGTTCCATCTATATGAAGAACACGTGGGACTGGAACTACGAGATGAACATGTACCCAGGAGTGGACGTACGAACCTGAGTAATGTAGCGCAGTAAGTGAAGTAGAAAGGCACAAATGGTATGAACATGTGTGGCATATAGGGTGTGTTTGGTTGCGTTCTCGTCTCAGCATAGTTGTTCCCTCTTCATGCATGCTCAACTCAACACCCCTCTTCACGCATGCTTCTAGTGTATTTGTGCTAAACTAGTGTGGACTCATGCACCCTCCATACACTCTACCAAACACCCAAAAGTAGGTCGAGAAGGGAACTCTTGGGCGGCATTTGTCTCTTACTACGTACTACCACTAAATGTTGTACGTGCAATGCACGGTGATGTTATGGAGTACGTGCCTAAGTACTCTACTACTACTATATTAGTTGGAGGCACATATTAACTTTTATATTTGTTTACGTGTATGCCCCGAGACCTTCCAACTAGATGTGTCTTAGTCTCCAGGTCGCACTTTGTATCGTTCATACCACTAAGTACTACTACATGTGGTCTCCGACCCAGAAGTGGAAGAAGTGGAGACACTCTACCATGCTGTTTTTTTACGTTGGGCTCTACCACGCTGTTCATGTCCCACTCGTTTCGCTGACGTGTGGGACATCCAGCACGTGATGTGTTTGGCACCCTTCGTCGTAAGAGTTGAAACGCTAGCATTCATCAGAAATAAAAAATAATTATAAATCGACGGTGATACTATTTTTTTTGCGAACCAATTAGCAGTGATACTATACCACGCGGTTTCCTTGCTCCTCGATATCAGAAAGAATAGTTCCGTTCGCCAACATGTGGGACGTCGACCATCCTGGTCCACTTGCCATGCACGCAGAACTCCAAGGGAGTCACCCAGGTTGTCGCGTCGCAGTAACAATGACTAATGAGCCGTCAAATCACAGGCCCACTTCCCACTTTGAACTTGCTTGGACGAAGCAACCATCATGACTTCATTGAATTCCGCTTCTTGAAGAAAACTACTGTACCAGCAGTACTGCTAGCTACAATAGTTACTTCAATAGAGGCCTCATTTCGTTCATAGGATAGTAATATGAAAATCATAGGAAGTGAGATGACATGCATCTCAATTCCTATAGAGAAAGAGATGACATTTGATGCTTAGGATAGGAATTTTTCCATTTAGTCTAGGCCAATGTACTGGTAATTTTCTCTAAAAACTACAGTACTAACTAGTAGTACTGGTACATGCTCGTACTCAGACACACACACACACACTAACTACTAGTACTACTACTTCTCACATGCTGGCCAGACGCCGTCGTTCTCCTTCCTGACTTTGTCGGCGACACCCCACCGTGCTTGGATCTCCGCTGACCTCTCTGCAGCAGCGTGTGCGTCCTTTTCTTTCTTGCGGCGGCGGGCCACTCTTTTCTTGAGTGCTTTCTGACTTTTCCGCTCCTCTGTGCGGCTTTGGCCGCCTCTTGCTCTACCGCCCATTCGGCCTTGGCATCTTCAAATTCCTCCCACATAGTTGTGAGGTCGCGAGCAGCGATGAACTCGGCATGGCGGGATGCCATCACTTCCCTACCATTTTGTGTGCGGTCGTGGGAGGCGAGGAACTCGGCACGGCGGGATGCCATCGCTGCCTTACCGGTTAGTGTGCGGCGCGGTGGCATGAACGACACTTGGTGAGAGCTCTAGGGTGGAGTGGCCGGACAACCGTACAGTGCATTTGTTTGTCAAGAGCTCAAGGACAGAAGACGAAGCAAATTTGGATTCCCCTTCAATCCTGGTCATTTATTACCGAGTAAAATGCATTGCCGGTCATCGAACTTGTCTTGATAGCTCACTTTGATCATTGTATACGAGATATGGTGATTATACGATCACTGGCTCAGCGTATAGCTCCGTATTTGTCTGGTTGACCAGTCAAACAGTCCGCATGCGCCTCATCAGCTCGTGTTCTTTATCTATCTATGCAGGCCTACCTGTCAATGGAGAAAGAAATACTGTAAAAACCAAAATTATGCTAGAGTCTGGACCGCTTCCGGAGCCTGCTCTCACCGCCCTGGCCCCTCAAGACACCAGCTGCCCGCTGCATGCGTGCATAGCAAGTAGTACTCCTTATGTGGAGGAGAGAGAGGCATTGACAAAGTCAAGGAGTGGGCTCTGCAAGAGCCCGTCTCTACACGTGCTCCTAGGTATAAAAAATAATTCTAAAAAAGGCATAAAAACAATTGTGTTTTAAAAAAAGAAAGGTAAAAAACATTTGAGAGGAAATAGATAGAGAGAAAGTGAGAAAAAGCTGTAACCTGGGCATTACATGAGGAAGGAGGGAGTGGTGCACATGCCAAGTTCACTGGGCTGCCGTGTTTCACACTCCTCCATCGTAACAATGGAGACAATAGCTTTCATAAAAAATAAACAATGTATACTCGTTGCTCATCCACTATATCGGAAAGAATACTTTCATTCGCCGACATGTGGGACGTCGACCATCCTGGTCCACCTGCCATGCACAAAATTATCCTGGTCTACCCCGGTCGTATCGCAGGCCCAACCTTTCCCACTATAAGTTGTTCGGACGAAGGAACCATCATGACTTCGTTGAATTCCGCTTCTTCAAGAAAACTTACTGTAACTGCAATACTGCTACCACACGCGAAGACTGGATGGCACTGTACCACGTCATATCACTGAAACCCACTAGGGTAAACTAGCCCGCCTAGGTCATCTATTTTGGAACGGAGGGAGTACGTCTCTGCACTGCTATGATTTTGTGTTGCACGTCATATCACTGAAACTCACTAGGCCAAACTAGCCCGCCTAGGTCATTGATCGCTAAGCCTACAATTTTAGGAGCTAGGGCTATTGGTCGATCGATGAGGGATAAGTATAAGCGTACCACGAGCTCATCAGCCCCAATGTTTCTCTTCGGTGAGTGTTTTGCGAGTACTATAGCTCACAAAGTAGCTAGCCTACTAACACCAAGAATCATCAAACAAGCCCTGCTAATATGATAAACAGTTCAAACTTACATCTAATCATGCCATATATTACATCAAAAGCTGGTGAGGATACATCTGTTTCCATAACTCGGAGAGAGTTCACATGATTCATCGCATGATTCACTATCAAGCAAAAGTAGCAAGATCCGCCCACACAAGACAGTGCACTAGCCCTAACATGGTTTGATAACACGCATCATTCTGGTAATTAAACACAGGGCAATGCAAACTACCCTGAAGGATTAGCCCGACCAACTATTTCTTGTCATCGATCTCTCGGGCAATGACCACAGCACGGAAAGCGGCATGGGAATCGATTTCTGGGGCGATGTCCGCAGGACTGACCGCGACATCGGAATCAATCTCTAGGGCGATGTCCACAGGATGGACAGCGGCATCGGAATCGATCTCCGGGGCGATGCCAACAGGACGGGCCACGACATCGGAATCATCAAGGACGTCCACCGGCACCTGCACAACCCTACATATTAGCAAGCACATTGCAAATAATCAAAAACCACAAATATGGTAATAAGCCATTATTTTTTACCTTGTGCAGCTCACCGGGGGATCTCATCCCTCCGGGGGCCATCTCCTCGTTCTTGATGGGGGCCATCACCTTGCCAGGGGATTACTGCTTCTCAACGGCGACTATCTCCTCAAACTCGGTCTTGAGCCTCACATAGGTGGCAATCAGAGTTCCTGGGGTAGGCACGGTGGGGCCCTTGCCATTCTTCCAACTTCCTTTGAGGAGTTCGTCCGCCAACATCCTCAACTCTTTGGCCAATGCTTGTTTCTTGGAGTTCTTCGTCTCCATGGGTTGGCCCGCCAACATGGTCAACTCGTTGGTCGGTGCTCGCTTCCTGGAGATCGCTGTCTCCAGTGGGTTGTCCGCTGGCAACTCTTTGCCTAGTGCTCCAGGATCCATCAATGAACTGACAAACAAAAAGCAATCGAAAGGAAACCACAATCGCAATGAAAACGGGAAAAGAATAGGATGTGAGAATCGGTCGGTGCTTCGCAAAAAGAAGATTCTTGGAATGAAAATGTAGCAACATAACTGATTTGCACACCTTTCCTTCGTCGGTACAGAAGAAAAATGGCAGAAGTGAGTAGCCCGGAGTGAGGTTTTCTTCAAGAAAGGGAAGAAAGGGCTTGAACGAGCGTTCAAGTGAAATAATGGTTGCTTCGTCCAGTCCAACTTGGAGGCCACCTTACCACTGCTGGTAAAGGTGTGGGTTTTGTGATATGATGGGTCATGACGGCCACACCGGGGTTACAGGTGAGTCTCGACCATAGCACCTCGCTATGATTTGGTGGATGGCATGTGGGCCTGGATGCTTTGAAATGTCCCGCATGTAGATAGAGTGGCTAGTCATATAGGAGTGCTCAATATTGTGCACCGTGACCAAGGCGGAGAGGAAAACAAGAGAACTACGTAATTAATGCATGAGTTTAATTAGGATAGTTTTGTAAAGTACGAGATACATTACTCCAATCGCAAAATGCCTTGGTTCATGAGATTTGAGATTTGAGCCCTATAAACCGGAAGGGAGGGAGTACTGCACACGGTGTAGTCTAGTCACTTGTTGAAATCTCTAGAAAAGCAAATACTCCTTTCCGGTTTACAGGGCTATACTACTCCCTCCGTCTAGGTGTTTAAGTCATCTTAGGCTAGGTGCAGTTAAGGCACCGGAGCTAAGTCCACGAGGGAGAGGGCGTTGTAGTAATGAAATTTCTCGGTCTTGTACGAGTTGATGAAGATAGGGGTTGCTTACTTGCTAGGGTTGCCCACTACGTATATATAGGTCGGAGCCTCCGCGCTTGCTTGCTAGGGTTGCTCTATTCACACACTCTCATCCTCTCCAGATTTAAACAAGATAGGGGTAGTAACACCGTCTTTCTCCCTTCAAAAAACACTGGCTTTCTATCCTCACCGCTGGTTACAGATCCGGACGTATCCCCCTCTGCCGGTGAAGGGGAGGAGGGGCAGCGTTTAGGCCGTCATCGACAGCGAGGGAGGAGACCCACTGCCGGCCGCACCGTTATCTCTGGCCGAGCGCCGGCATGGGAGGTCCTCCGATCCCTTCGTCGTTGCCTGTGGGCGGATCCGGCCTCTCGCCGCCCACCTATCCATGTCCCGATGACCTTCAGGTATATCTTCGTTCGAAACTGTCTTAGCTCTACTTCCCCAGCTCGCTACGTAGCTGCATGTGCATCATTTTCTACCTCTCAGCCCCTCTCGATCGGATGGTCCAACGTCACATATTTTTTTCTTCTATTGTTAGAGGTAAAGCTAATTCATGGAGTCGAATCTTGTACTCCCTCCGTCCGAAAATACTTGTCATTGAAATGGATGTATCTAGATGTAGTTTAGTTCTAGACACATCCATTTTGATGACAAGTAATTCCGGACAGAGGGAGTACTTGGTTCAAACAAGAAATAAAGTGGGGGTGGGGGAATTTAGTATGTACATCCAGTGGCGGAGCTAGCACAGGATCATTGGGAGGGGTAATGGAAAAATATGGCTTTATGAAGGGGTAAAAGTCCCTATTTTTCTCAATCTATGCCATCTTAAAAAAAATTCTTCACAAAAGCTACCAGGTTTGGGGGGGCACAGCCCCCTCAGCCATACACATAGCTCCTCCTGTGTGTACATCGGACTTGGTACAAATAGGAAGGAAAGGGGGTGAAAGTAGTACAGACTAGTCATCCAACCGGTCTCTTGGTTGAAAAGGGAAATATAGGGGTAACGCTGTACACAGTGGTATGACCAGGACTAGATTTGCTATCCACACATAGGAGTAGGTGGCTAGAGTGAACAAAAATGGGACCAACCCAGATATGTTTCTTGGATGTTTGTTTCTCGGGGCAACAAACTATCAATCACCACTTTATGCCCATGTTTACATACATGGTGCTGGATTGCTGGTGCACCCACTGTTATAAGCCATGACAAGTTTAGCCAAATGTTTTTGCCTGTAATTGTTTGAGACTCTGACTGTTTCCTCTGTGCCTTTTTGTGCAAACAGGGACATCCAATTCACTTTGTTGCTGTTGTGACCTTTTGGTGCACTGCACAAAACCCTTCTTAAAAGAAGTGACTTTTGTGTTGTTTAACTGGAATGTCAGAATGGGACAGTTGGTTCATTTTGGTGGAACTGCACAAAGGGAGATCTGTGTTCCAATCCTCATCATCCATATTGGCACCATAACCTTCCTTTAGGTAAGAATGATATTTAATGCATGTGTTCATCTCTATTTTCCGACTGCCATGAGAAAATAATGTTGTTTTTTACTAGTACACTTGTACTCCCTCACTGACAAAACCAATTCTGAATTAGAAGGCCAATCATGTACTTGGTTTCACCAACTGGTGAGGAGAAAGAGAAACAGAGCATGAAGAGGAAGAAGAAGAAGAAGAAGAATAAACAGTGCCTAGGCGATCTTGCTGAAGCCAGAGGCCTCAGTCGAGGCCATTCAAGGGCTCCGGCAACAACTACCTCACATGTGAGATGATCCTCCAGGGAGCCCTTCCACTTTTGCTGTCTCACTTAATTAATTAGGAGTACTTAAGTACCACTAATTTATTACTGCCTAATTTTCCTGTTGGATTTAAACAAATCTTTAGTAGGACCCTATGCTGAATCATGTACGTGTGTATGTTTGTCTATGGAGGTGAATCATGTGGTGGAGCAGGGAGGGAATATTATTAGTGTCATGACATAATAGTGCTATTGTTTTGCATGTGAATTTATTGCCATTGGTTCAATGAGGCAATGTTTTGCGTATTGTCCATCATGAATTTGATGCTACTGGTTGAGTAATATGCTAATGTCTTCCTATCCTTTCTCACTAAGCTAATGAAGGTTTCACCTTGTTCCTACTTGTGCAAACAGGGATCATGTTGTGCCAATCATACATTAAATGGAACTACACAAGACAATACAATGAACTGTATCCCAGCCAGTGCTTTAACTCTGCTGGAAGTTCTTGATAATCTTTCGATATATTCTCAGCACTGGTAAACAAGAGTGATTTCAACCATACATTTGAAGTGCACAAAAATATATACTATTGTCTGATTCCAGTGAGTGCTTTATCATCTCTTATGGGACTACATGAATAAGCATTTTTTTCTCAGGTTGGTACGGGCCTAAGGCCTTCATCCATATTAGTTTGTTGTCATCTCTATTTGTATCGTGCTACTGTCATGAGAAACTCCTTTATCTTTGCACGTTAAAGTTTTGCAACCTATGATAAATGGCAATGCTTTGAGTGTTGAGTTGAGCTAATTGGCACTGATTAAATAAACTAATACCTCTCTTTAAGCAAGACTACTATGTTGCTAACTTTACCCATTAAGATAATGAGGGTGCTTCTATTTGTTAGTGTATGTTTCATAAACTAGTCCCACTATTACAGTAATCTCACTCTCTCAATATATGTGCCAACATGGATGCTCGATTTTGGTGGAACTGCACAAAAACTTTGGGTGCTTCATTGCCTCGACAGCTTCCGTCCTTTCCTGTCAGTTGCTAAACTCCGCACGCTTTCTTCCTTTGCTGTCAGTCGCTTGGCTTATCTCAGCTTCCAGTCAAAGGAAATAGTAATTGATATGCTACTTCAAACAGGTTGGTACTGGTCTTTATCCTGATTATTGTGCCTTTCAAATGTATTGGTAATTCGGCATTGTGCTACTGTTTGCCAATTTCATAAAGGAGTAATTTGGAGCCTGAACTCGCAGGGAAATCATTACATCGGGTGATTTCAGTAAAACTGCACAAAATGATCAGATGGACAGGTACTTATGCTGCTGCTATGTACTCCAAAGTTCACTCAGACAAGCATCGATGTTGACAATAAGTGCCTATATTCATTCGAGTATCAACCGGTGTCAACCAATTGTCAAACTCGAAGTGTTAGGAGAGTGAACGCGAAAAATATTGCTTGGTGCATAGCCCAGAAAAACGCATTCCAGTCTTTGGTCCCAACTTGTGCCTTTTGGTTATCGGCACATATGGTAGCGAACTATATGGCATGGAGTCTAAAGATTCCAGACAAGTTGGTTGACGCGTATATTCATCTGGCACTTAATCAGTTTGCACGCCAAGGATGCTCCATTTCAATTGAACTACACAAAAAATTTGGGTGGTTCATTTTCTCAACCGCCTCCTTTCTCGTCTTCAATGTAGAATTTTGGCGAGATACAGGACCAAGATAACCCAGTAAAGTGGTTGGATGAAAGTAGTGGCCAAGTTGCTCAAACCTCCCTGGGCACGAGGCCACTATTTGATGATAAACCTACAAGCAAAGTTCAAATTTTCTATGCTGCCTCTTATGTACTCGAAAGTTTACTCGTACAAGAACTAATTTTAGCAAGAAGTACCTCTGATTGAACACCATTTACCAGTCTGTACCCTAGGTAATTAAAGTTCGTCCATGGATCATATTGGTTGTGATCTCAATCATTTGGATGCATAAACATACTGAACATGCGTATATCTGAATCTTTTTGTAAATTATGTATGAATATTGTCGTGTGATCTATCAATCATTTGGATGCATAGATATGTTGAGCTTGTGTATATATGAATATTTTGAGTTGTTGATTGTGAATGTTGGCTATGGATATGAACGTGTCCTGTGAACCTGAGTTTGATATGAATGTTTACCTTTTCTGTTGTATTTGTGTGTGAACTTGTTAGTATGCCTACTGTGGGGTATAAAACGCAGGTCTCTTATAAAAGTAATGTCGTGTCCAATTTATGTTTTCCCTTCTAACCACCGCGCTGTGTTGCCACGCACCTGAACCAGTGAAGTTTCCACTCCTCTCCATCTGCGACTCCACTGCAGCTTAATAAATAGTAACATCTTCGGTTTTAGCCTGGTTTTCCGTAGATTAACCAGGCAATTCTCTTCTTCTTAATTAATCGACGAGGCAATTCTTTTGCCTCCGTTTTGAAAAAAAATAGTAACGTCTAACTGAGCCAGTTAGTTAGATGCGTACACTTGGTGTTGTAGGATCTTTATTTAGTTTGATGCATACACTTGTTATTTTTTGGTAGCCCTTTTATAATGATGGCTGATGTTTGGTTTGGAAGAGAGAGCTGCGTCTTCACTCTTCTGGCCTGCTTACTGCTTCTGTTGCACCCCCAGCCCTGGTTGCTGCTGCTGCTGTTTTCAATGTACAATCAGTAGTATATTTCGTCTGTTGGTTGAATAAATGTGTTGTTAGAACGACAAACACAATGTTTTGGAAGTCGTTGCACGGTTCAATCCTTTAGTGCCCCGTACCGTATGTAGCGCATACTATTTATCGTACGGAACACATTTTTTTTGAAACTCGGAACACATTTTCCACTGGTTGATAACATGCAGCCCACTGATGAAGGCCCAATAGAGAAGCCCATAATTAACTGGAAGGGAGGATCTCACATGAATCCGGCCCAGGTACATGCTCATGGTCCCCTAAACATAAATAAGTAAATAAATAAAGCTAAATGCTCATGCACCAGTTCTTTGGGAAAATAGGTAGCCCAGTATTCCTTTTTGAAGAATACCCAAGCTAGGCCTATTTGTTTTCTCCGAATTACTGGGCTGCAAATCTTTCAAGACGAGGAGGGATGCATACCGGCCTGCCTTAAGTGTATGGTCAATGTCTGCTAAAAGTAATATCAAAAGGGGTTGAAAATTCCAAAAAAATTATAGCAAATGGGATATGAGTTTCTTTTTTTTGTTTTTGTTCTTCACCGATATCTTATACGTATTTCATTGGATTTAACATGACATAGTACTAATTTATTATTAAATTTGTTTTAGTATGGCTATTAACTTTTGGATTAAGAATATTTTGTTCCCCAGCAAAAATTTGCGAATTTTCAAAATTTCCCACATATTTAGTTAATTTTTTGACCCTGGTACTGACCAGAAAATGGCCAGCAGTTCTAAAAATGGAAAACGGGCTGCAATAAATTCCATATGAATTAGAAAATGAGTAGTAGCAAATGGGTTGTACACGCCACCGATTTCGAGGCTGACTTGTTTACGCAACACTTTGTCAGTGAACACACGATTCTAGCAGCAGTTAGTGTTGGATGTCCATCCAACAGCCGACGTGCTTCTTCAATCTCTGATCTTCCTGCTCCGGCCGCCTAAACCAGCGCCGGCGGGACTGCCTGCTCCCTCCTCTTGTGGCCTGCTGTGATGCCGCGCAGGCTTCCCCGGCCCACCCTACTCCCTCCACTGGCCTGGCCGCACGCAATCAACTGCCTCCTTATTACACGAAAAAAAATGATTCCTCCCACTGACATCTGGGGCGCACCGGTTGGGAGGCTGACCTATGGGCCTACTAAGTTGACGCGTACGCCGGGCTTGTCAACTTAGTCAACAAACGATTCTAGCAGCAGTAACCGTTGGATTTGAATCGAACGGTCCTGCTGCTTCTTCAATCGCAGCTCTTCTTGCACCGGCGCCGGGGACACCGCCTGCTCCTGCCTCCAGTGGCCGGCTGTGCTGCCGATGAGGCCTCATCGCCCCATACTACTCCCACCGCTAGCCAGGCCCTGCAGCGATGGCAGCCTAACACCGCAGCCGAACCAGTGAACCCTCGTACTCCTCTCCGCGTGGGCATCCACTGCCGCGTCTTCCCCGGCTCCGCGTCGTCCCCTTCCTAGGCCTCGCCGTCGTCCACCGCCTTGGTGCTCTCGGCGCGGCGTGGTCATCGTGGTCAACGACATTCCATCGGAAGAGTACTGTACGTGGAGAGGCTGACAGCTGGGTCCATGCCCACAGCCCAGTTTTTTTGTGATTTGCCAAGTAAGTCGCTTTGTCAGGCCTGTTGGGCTGCAAATCTTTCAAGACGGGGAGAGCTTTCATTCGGCTAGCCGAGAAAATGGTCCATCAGTAATGAGAAATGGGTTGTACATTTTTAAAACACATCAAACCGGCAATTAGTTTCAAATATCTTTTCTTCATTTCGAGATTTGAAATTACATTAATTTTTATGCGTGGAGAATTTGTTGGATTTTATATTGATATACATTTATTTTTAAAATCAGTTTGAATGTGAGTCGAAATTTCGAGATTAAAAACAGTTCGGATCGCACCGAAATATGCAAAATTTTGTATAATTTTTTAACCGTGGCCACAATATGGGCTGTAATGCTAACAAAAAGAATATGGGATCCAAAAAAACCTTAATAATTAGCAAATGGGCTGTAAATTATTAGAAATAATGGTAGATGGGCTGTATGCTGTTTTCCACAGATTTTGAGGCTTTCCTAAAAAAGGTTGACGCACAAGCAGCGACTATTGGATGGCCATCCAACAGCCGTCGTGCTTCTTCAATCTCTGCTCTTCCTGCTCCAGCCGCTCAAACAGGCGCCAGCGGGACTGCCTGCTCCCTCCTCCCCGCGGCCGGCTCTGCTGTCGCGCAGGCCTCACCGCCCCATCGTACTCCCATCGCTAGCCTAGCCATCCCTCTACTCACCCACACCTGCTGTTATTCTCCGACGACGGCAGACGGACCAGTAAACCCTCATACAGTCGTACTCCCTTCCGCGTGGGAAACAACTTCCGAGTCTTCCCTGCCTCCCTGTCATTCCCTTCCTAGGCCTCGCCGTCGTCCACCGCCCTGGTGCTCTCGGCGCGGCCTGGTCAACGTGGTCAACGACCGACATGCATCTGAAGTGGACTGTACGTGGAGAGGCCGACAGCTGGGTCCACGGCCGCACGCAAGGAAATGCCTCCTTATTACGCGCAAAATAATGATTCCTCCACCTGACATGAGGGACCCACCGAAAGGGCCTCTGTATTTCGTGAAAGAAACGTTACCGCCGCTGAAAGCTCGGACCCACCAGCTATATCCTCGCACGCAAGGAAGTGCCTCCTTATTACGCTCAAAAAAATGAATACCCCCCTGCTAGCTGGGACCCACCTTCGTGGGAGGCTGACTTGTGGGCCTACTAAGTTGAAGGGGACGGAGGGCTTTGTCAACTTAGTCAATATGCACGATTCTAGCTCCAGTGACTGTACGATGTCCATCCAACGGCCGTAGTGCTTCTTCAACCTCTGGTCTTCTTGCTCTAGCCGCCCAAACCAGCGCCGGTCGTGCCTCGTGCTCCTGCCTCCCATGGCCGGCTGCGATGCGGCGGAGGCCTCACCGCCCCCTACTACTCCAACCGCTGGCCAGGCCATCCATCTACTCACCCACACCCCCTGTTATTCTGCGGTGACGGCAGCCTCACACCGCAGCGAACCAGTGAACCCTCGTACTCCTCTACGCGTGGGCATCCACTGCCGCGTCTTCCCCAGCTCCGTGTCATCCCCTTCCTAGGCCTCGCCGTCGTCCACCGCCCTGGTGCTCTCGGCGCGGCGTGGTCAACATGGTCAAGGAACGGCTTTCATCGGACGTGGACTGCACGTGCAGAGGCTGACAGCTGGGTCCACGGCCGTAGCAAGGAAGTGCCTCCTTATTACGTGCAAAATAATTATTCCTCCACCTGACAGCGGGACCCACCGTACGGGCCACCGTATTTTGCAAAAAAAAATTCCCCCTGACTGCTGGGACCCACCAGCTACATCTTCGCACGCAAGGAAGTGCGTCCGGGCAAAAAAAAACGATTCACCCCCTGACTGCTGGGACCGACCAGCTACATCTTCGCAGGCAAGGAAGTGCCTGACAGTCAGGACCCACCTGGTCGAAGCGTACGTAGCATTGTCATTCTGGTCGCGAACGTGTACGTACATACTGGTCGATGTAGAGGCGTGCACGTGTCGTAGTAGAGGCGCACATAGTATTTACACGTACGTACAACGGCCAGGGTGCAACAAAGAAAATACGGCCATGTATGTGTACATATGGGCAGGGTCTCGAACGCCTACTCGCGCATACGTACAGCCAGGGCTCGTGTACATGGCTTGGTCGGAACGGAGAAACAGGGTCGTCGTCGTGTTCATGGGGAGGCAACGGAATGCGTCGTGTTCATGGGGAGGCAACGGAATGCGTCGTGTTCATCGGGAGGGCTTGGATGGAACAGGCGATGGAAACGAGGCCCGACATACCGCAGAATGGAGGAAACGGCCTTGTGTTCGACCGGCCACGTTCGAAACGGGATCCTGTTCATCGGGAGGGGGCTGGCGTACCGCAAAACGGAGGAAACGGACCTCCTACGGTCGAAACGAGGGTCCTGTTGATCGGGAGGGGTGTGGCGTACTGCAAAATGGACGAAACGGACTTGTGTTGGAGCGCTACGGTCGAAATGGGGGTCCTGTTCATCGGGAGGGGTGTGGCGTACTGCAAAACGGGACTCCACGGGATACTGTTCATCTCCACCGTCGACCCCCTCCAGCCTCCATGAGCTACTGTTCATCCACTGTCGACCTCCTCCAGCCTCCACCTGTGACTGTTCATCCACGGGCTCCTGTTCATCCAGCCTCCATCGCGCGCTACTCCACCGGCTACTGTTCAACCACCCCTCCACCCTCTACTGTTCATCCAGCCCTCCACACCACGGGGTCCTGTTCAACCACCCCTCCACGGGCACCCCTCCACCGTCTACTGTTTATCCAGCCCTCCACACCACGGGGTCCTGTTCAACCACCCCTCCGCCGTCTACTGTTCATCCAGCCCTCCACACCACGGGGTCCTGTTCATCCACCCCTCCCCGGGCACCCCTCCACCGTCTACTGTTTATCCAGCCCTCCACCACACCATGGGGTCCTGTTCATCCAGAGGCAACGCCACTGCTCACTGTTCATCCACCCCCCCCCCCGCAACGCTCACTGTTCATCCCATCGATCGGCTTCAGTTAGCAGCAGTAGCAAAGGAATCGCTTGATCGGGTTCAGTTAACAGCCATCGATCGATCGCTCGGGTTCAGTAATGCGTAGCCTGCAGTGCAATCGCTCGGCTTAAGTTAGAGCCCAACGCCTCGCTCGGGTTCAGTTAGAGCCAACGCCTCGCACACGCGCGCACGTGTACGAGAGAAACGCGCATCGCTCGGCCCCCGACCTCCCACCGTAATCGGGAACTACCCGAAATTTTCCTCCCCCTCGCTTCTACCACGATTTTTTCCGTCATGGATGGCCCAAAGAATGTCATGCAGCTGCGTCTCCGGCCCGCCCAGGACGAAAAGCCCATTTTCTGTCATGATTTTTTGTCATAGAAGTAGGAGCCCACCACATCTATGATGATATCAGGTTTTGTCACAATTATCGTCATAGAGATGTCATATGTATGACAGAAAAAAATTTCATTCGGCCCAAAATGTCAAGGATGTGCCTTTTTTTTGTAGTGATAAAGAAAAACTATCACTGCTCGCAAAAAGAGACGGCCTCGTCGTCTTTGGCTGCCGGCGCGAACCAGCCGTCGCTACCGACGTGTGTCTCCGCACCGTGGTTGTCCTCGGCCTCCAGCTACTCATTCAAGCGGAGCGTGTGGGCGCTCTGCAAGGACGAGAGCATAGCCCGGTTCAAGTCGAGGACGTCCAGTTCCGCCTGCAGGAGGGCCTCGATGGCAGCGGCATCCGCGCGCTCCGCGTCGAGTCGAGCCTCCGCCGCCCTGTTCAAGTCCAGCACGTCCGGTTCCGCCTGTAGGAGGGCGTCGATGAGAGTGGCATCCATGCGCTCTGCGTCGAGTCGAGCCTCTGCCGCCCGGTTCAAGTCCAGGACGTCCGATTCCTCCTGCAGGAGGGCCTCGATGGCAGCGGCATCCGCGCGCTCCGCCTCAAGTTGAGCCTCCGCCGCCCGGTTCACATCCACGACATCCGGTTCCGCCTGCAGGAGAGCCTCGATGGCAGCAGCATACGCGCGCTCCGCGTCGATTTGAGCCTCTGCCGCCCGGTCCTCCTTTAGTATCGCCATGTTGAACCGCCAGTACGCCTGCACCATGGGTGTCATAGCCCTAGCCTTAGCCTTTGCTTGACCTTGCATGATCATCATGTCATCATGTTTAAGTTTTATGAAACTCTGAAATGGGGATGGTCAAGCCCTAGCACAAATGCAATTCAAATAGTTTCAAATAAAAATATTTTCAATGAACTCAAGATGCCTTTTAAAAATGTTCATCATCTCTGGTTTAAGGTGGAAGCATCTACCCAAGATGATTTGCATTTTTGCTGGACACATTTGGGCTTTGAATTAAATCACTAGGTATTTGAATTTGGGCATTTAATCAATATAAATATTTTAAATGCTCGAATAATCCTGGAAACAATTTTGGGCAGTCGTAAATATTTCAAATAGAGCCCAAAATATATCCCAGGATTTATGGAAATGAGTTAGTATTATTACTAACTCCTAACATATCAAATAAATAGAAAACAGAAAAACTAATAGAAGGAGAGAGAGAGTTTCCTTACCTGGCGCCACCTGGCGGCCCAGCTGGCCCAGCCAGCCCACCAGGGGCACGGGCGTCTTCTTCCCCACGCCAGCGCACGAAGCAGCTCGTTGGAGCGCGCCGACGCCACCTTGGCCACCCCCTGCTTCCTCCCCGGGCCTTCTAGCGACGCCACGGAGACGCCCCATGGCCCCTCGCTCCTCCCCCTCACTCTCTACTCTCCCCCTCACCCTCTTCTCCCTCTCCCGAGCACACCCGAGTGGAGCTCGTCATCGCCGACGCAGTTTACCACGGCCACCGTCCATCCCGTGCCTCCCCGATGGGTCTAGAGGAACCGGCTCGACCCCCGCGTCCTCTGCACCAATCCAGGCGCCGCCAGGAGCTCCATGACGATGACCCCGAGCTCTTATTCCTCCTCGGACCCGTGGGTCACCGCCGGTCAATTCGTGCCACCGGGGACGTCCCCAAGCCCGCTGAGCCATTCTTCGACCTCCCTGTGAGCTCCTGTTGTTTCTGCCTCGCTCTCCCCCTCCGTTCCTGTTCCCTAGCCCCGTCTTCCGATCGAGCCCGAAGCTCCCTGCCGCCGGCCATGTCGCCATCGTAGCTACGGCCACGCAACCTGGCGTTCGAGCTCACCGTTGCACTCACCGCACTTCCGTGAGTCGAACACGACTAACCACGGCTCCTCCCTTGCTCGGCATCGCCCAAACCATTGTCGGCCGAACTCCGGCCGCCGCCCAACTCGCCGCCGCCGCTACAGGCCACCCTAGCTCCAGTCGCTGCCACCACTGGATGCGCGCGTGTGCCAGCAACCCATAGTCGCAAACCTCGCCCGAAACCGTCGCCCGTAGCTCAATCCCGAGCGGACTCCACCGTGGCTTGAGGTCGCCGCCGGCCAAACTCCGGCGTGCTGACGTGTCTGCATAATTAGTGCTAATCACCACCAGCTAAACCACTTTTAGACACTGACAACGGGCCCCGCAGCGGGTCAAAGCCCAAGTCAACGCGGGATTAGTGTCTGACTCACTGGCCAATGGACCCCACGGGTCAGTTTTGACCCTGTTGACCTTGCTGATGTCGTGCTGTCATCATGCTGACGCATTAAGTGATTTTCTGGATTTTAAAATAATCCAGGAATTCCAGAAAATGACTTAAACTTCAAAAAATCATAGAAATTAAACTATAACTCCAAATGAAATAATTTATATATGAGAAATTATCAGAAAAAATCAAGGAATCTGTTTATGGCATTTTCATGCATGTTAGAACAACTTATGGCTGTTGTTTAGGCCAATTCACATAAATAGAATTTAAACTCTCACATATGGAGTTTGATTGAACCTAGGGTTCAAACCAACTCCATTTAACATGTTGCTAGTTGCATTAGCTCAAACCACAGCATATTGACATGTCATGATCATGCATCATATTGTGCATTGCATTGATTGTGTTTCTTTCTCTGTTGCCGGTATTTGTCCCCTCTCGATAGACGTTGTACCGACGCTGTGATCGTTGACACTGATGAAGACCCAATGATATCTTCAGAAGTGCCAGGCAAGCAAAAACCCCTTGTTCATTCCGATACAATCCCACTCTCTCGCTCATGCTCTCTTTTACTGCATTAGGACAACAACGATTCAACTGTTACATGTTGCGGTAGTTGAACCCCTTTCCTCTGCATTACCTGTCATTGCCACAGTAAATAGATGAAACCCACTAGCATGAGTAGGAGTTGTTTGAGCCCTGATGTGCCTACTCATTCATGCTTGTTTGTCATGCATGCTATTGCATAGAGTCGTGTCAGGTCTGGTTCATCGGGGATGAATTGGAGGTGTGTAAACATGTCCTACGGTGTGTGAGCTAAGTGTGTGAACACGATTTGGTAAAGGTAGCGGTGAGAGGCCATGTAGGAGTACATGGTGGGTTGTCTCACTGAAACCATCCTCAGGAACTGAGTTCTGTGTTTGTGATCCATGAAACAGCTACTACCACACATTGGGCCCTGAAATATGACCTCGCTCGACTTATTGACCCCTCTCATCCTCTGTCCAGGAGTTGCAACTAGTTTCTGGTGTTTGTAGGTTATGTGTTGGTGGCTGTGCGTAGCGCTGACCCTAGGGGTGGGCTATGATGCGGTAGATACACTGTGGCCGGGTATGTCGGGCGCCCGTTTGGTGTCTCGGGACCCTGTACACATCGTTTGGGGCTGTTGAGGACACCCCGGCCGGATTTCCTTGCAGATGGAACTCGAATAGGCGATAAACCTGGACTAGAGACTTGTGTGGTTAGTTAGGTCGTGGTCTACACCCATGTCGGCTTTCGCTTGAAGTTTGTCGAGCACATGTCGTGTGCAGACGCTAAGTGGTGGAAACATGTGTGACGAAGTACACCCCTGTAGGGTTATAAATGATCTATTCGAATAGTCGTGTCCGCGGTGAAGGACTTCTGGGTTGCCTATAACAGTTCATAGACAAGTGAAAGTGGATACTCTAAAACTCGCAAGATAAGTGTGAGTGCTATGGATGGCCTTCTCGTAGGGAGACGGGGGCGGATCCATAGTGGTGTATTGAATGGTGAATATGTGGACTCGTGTGCGCCACCTCAAAAGAGTTGCTTGCAGTCGTAGTTCAGGTTAGCTACTAAGTCAAAGCTGGCTTGCTACAGTTAAACTCCACCACCACCCCTTGTTGATACCGATGCATATGTAGCTAGTTCTGATGTAAGTCTTGCTGAGTACCTTTGTACTCACGTTTGCTTAATTTATGTTTTGCAAAGAGATTTCAGTCTCGCTAGTAGTTCCGCCTGGACTTCGACATTTAGCCTGATACCTCAGCTTCGATCTTGTGCCCTCGGCAGGATCTGGTTGATAGTCAGGCTTCTCAGCCTTTTTCATTTATAGATGTCTGTACTCAGACATGTTAAGCTTCCGCATGTGCTTTGGTTTGTATGCTCTGAATGTTGGGTCATGAGACCCATGTTTGTATTTCTCGCTCCTCGGAGCCTAATGAATAATACTTGAGTTATAGAGTTATGTTGTGATGCCATGTTGTATTTACACATATCGAGCATATTGTGTGTATGATTGAAATGCTTGGTATGTGTGGGATCCGACAATCTAGTTGTTTATCCTTGGCAGCCTCTCTTATGGGGAAATGTAGTCTAGTGCTTCCATGAGCCATAGTAGTCCGCTACAGCCCGGTTCACCGGAGTCCTGTTAGCCCAGCACTACTGCTCGGGACACTTGACTGGCCGGCATGTGTTTCACTTCGTTCCTGTGTCTGTCCCTTCGGGGAAATGTCACGCGGTGACATCCGGAGTCCTGCCTAGCCTGCTACAGCCCGGGTTCCCGGAGTCCTGTTAGCCCAGTGATACAGCCCGGATTCACACGCTACAGACCGACATGCTCGATGTGATTCATGTATGCATGTCCCCATAGGTTAGTGCCACTTTGGGTTCACGACTAGCCATGTCGGCCCGGGTTCCCTGTCATATGGATGCTAGCGACACTATCATATACGTGAGCCAAAAGGCGCAAACGGTCCCGGGCCATGGTAAGGAGACACCCATGGGAATACCGTGCGTGAGGCCGCAAAGTGATATGACGTGTTACCGGCTAGATCGATGTGACTTAGAATCGGGGTCCTGACAATGGGGGACTCGGACGCCGGCACGAAGTCGACGTCCATCGTCTCATACCCATCGGGGGCCTTCTGCGTCGCGACCTCCGCCATGAACATTGGATCGGCTTCCTCCTCCTCGTAGCTTGGCTCCAGAGAACTCGGGGATTGGCCCGCCGCAAAGCAAGCTTGGGAACAGAGGTCTATGGCACCGACCGCCGCCGCGATTTCTGCGCGGTGCTCCTGTGTCAGCATCTTGTAGTAAGTGATCTTGCGGCGCACCATGGCTTTTCGGCGAACTAGGGGACGCTTGATGCGGGCTAGGGGATCGAAAGGTGGGGGAATGGGCTGGAGATTTGGTGTGGTTTTAGGGCAGTGGCTGGCGTAGGCCGAGCAGCGAAGGTTCTGGTGTGAATAGTGGTTCCGGTGACGACCGGTCAATCAGTTTTCACTATACATCGCTCTTGTCACGTTCGCGTTGCAGCCCGGCACGCTGGACCCTCCACGTCGCTCACCGAATGGAACGCGCTTCGTCTTGCATTTTTGCTCGCTTGTGGGACCGCAGTTGAGAGCAAACCGACGTCCCTCCCCCTCCCCCGCCCGCGTCATTTATTATACCACCACTCCCTCCGTTTTATGCGGAGTAACTAAAAATAGAGGGAGTATACTATGGATGAGGATCCCCTGACGTGGCCGAACCCATTGAGTAACTGGCATGCGGGGCCTAGCAAGCATGGGGTCCACCAGTAAGTGACCAAAAGGGAGGGTAAGGCAGGGATACCTACGTCAGAGGATCCACTTCCACTATACTACTTTGACCAAATGTTAGAGTAATAATATATGACATGCAACTTACACAAAGCATACGGTCAAATTCGTATGTGAAAGGAGTTTCCAATGATATAATTTTCACATTATACATCTCATGTACTATTAATCTTGTCAATAGTCAAATTGGAAACCATCTCGAGTACAAATCTAGGAGTACGTACGAATCTAACATATTGATTGGGCGTTGTTGAATGTTGATACCTTTTTGATCAAAGTAGAGATACTTTGACTACACATAAAACTTATATGTAAACTAGAAAGGATAGGAGGGAGTATATTGTATGTTCAAAAATGAAACGAACATTGACTACCCTTTATATATGATTTGCGGATGCTATGATCACCGGTTCAAAATTTTGAATCCACCTTAGGTATCACGTGCCCCCACTCGTTCCCTCTCGATTTCATCTCGGGGTCCGGAGATCTATTGAAAGAGGACTAGGGTGGGTAGATGCGAATGATACTCGGCGGAATGTTCAAATGAGGCATGCAAGAGGATGGACTCGACTCGGGGGTGACATGATCGATGGAGAAGAGGGTTGGAGAGGAATGAGAAATTAGCAAATGCCACATGATTATACTTGAACGGCTCAAATAAACAATAAATTGTCTCGCTTGGCCTACATAGTGAAAGGCCTAATGCGCAACACGGAGCACTGACGCTCGAATATGGCCGGGAAAACAGGGAAACCGACATGTGGGGCACACCCGTCGGGACGACGTAGCGCAGACTAGTCCCATGGAGGAGCTGGCCCATGACCTCCTCGCCACCGACAATCGTTCATGTTGGTCGTTGGGGCCAACAATGGGGCGTAGCTCCAGCACCGCCTCTGGACACGGTGACCGCGGTGAGGGACACGCTAATATCGTAGCTAGACACGGTCGGTTTCAGTGTGTCGAGGGTGGCGTTAGTGTTGTGGCACGACCAACGATATGTTTGGTTTGTGCCCAAGGTTGCCCCATCAAAGCATTGGGTAGCCAAAATTTTGGTTGAGGTATTGGTTGCCCATGATTTGGCCGCCATTGGCAAGAAAAATGAACTAGAGTTGGCTATAGTTCATTGGCATGCCAAAGAAATGGCAACCATCCAAAGAAAGACCAATCTTTGGGTCATGACCAAAATTTTGGTTGAGGTATTGGTTGCCCATGATTTGGCCGACATTGGCAAGAAAAATGAACTAGAGTTGGCTAGAGTTCATTGGTATGCCAAAAAAATGGCAACCATCCAAACAAAGACCAATCTTTGGGTCATGACCAAAATTTTGGTAAGGTGCACTTTGGCCACAATCCAAACACACCCCAACACCCGGCTCGTCGAGGATGCACGGGGCGCCGTGACGCGTCCGCGGAGTGGTGTAGCACGGCCAACTGCATCCTCTGGACCTGAGACCATGCCGGGTCATCTTGCTTTTTCAATGACATGCGGGGATCACATGTGAGCAAAGGGCATCTCCAACGTTGCCACGACCGCAGCTGACTACCCTGGAACACCAAAACCCTCGTCCCTCGCGCCGTCGCGTGGTGCGTTCCTAGCCGACGCCAGCTGCCCGCATTCATGTCATCCATTCCTATGTCGTCGTTAAGAGCCTCGGTGTTCGAGGAACCAACTCTGGCGACTTAATGACGCACCCAGACGCTTGGCCTCACCGGAATGCGCTACTTAAAGTGGCAACGCCCAGCTAACCTCCACACCATAGCGCATCGTCCTCCTACCTGGCACCACATCTGCCATGACCGCAAGTGCGAACGCTCTGCAGGAGAGCTTGTCTTCGGGGATGAAGCTCGAGGTCACCGCCCTCGCTCAAGTCGCCTCTCGCGACGCAATAGCGGCGTAGCTGGACGCGGACGCGACCACACAAGCGGTGGCCACGCTGGCGGCCGACGACGGGAGCACCGTCAGCCACGCGTCCGAGGTTAGGGACTCCTCCGAGGATGAGTAGGGCATGGGAGGCGGCAGGGCATGGTGTGCCAACTGGCCGGTCTGTATCCCGTGTTCTACTCTTCCTCGCCAGAGACCGCACCTTCACTTCACGGGTCTTAAACCCCGCCCCCGTACATAGAGATCGCAGATGGAGGACGTCGGTCGCTGCCGTAGAATAGGTTTAGGGTCGGGTTTCTTTTATTTTTCTGTCCTATAAAAGTTTGAAATGTAATGAAAATCTGCCGTGTTTGCATTAATCTCGGCCGGTGTATATGAACTTTCACAATAATATACATATTGTAGGAGTACTAGCAAGATGCATGTGCGTTGCACGGAAGATCAAGATCTTGTGGGAGAAAAGGATGAACGAGGAAAAGCCTTATCTGTAAATGTGGAGAGGAGTGCGGGTAAATTGTCATAGTTTCCTTCCTATCCGTTAGATATAGATCGGACGGCCTATATTAAAGGATGGCAGGCACACCATCATCACCAACTCTGCTTTTTATTGAACCGAGACAAATCTAACATGCGAAGTAAAATAAACACATAGGGTCTATACATACACAAATTATCTTAGGCACTCCAATAGTACGTCCACTACACATTCACGCATTTCACATCTTTCTACATCTAAGGGAACCTATGAAAGGGTTAACATAAATTGCCTCTCTCTCTCCTCCCCTGATTTTCATGGTGGTGGGCCCCTCCCTCCCCCCAATCTACAATCAACATCTCACACGTTTCACATTACGTTAATTACGTAACTAGGATTACGTAGGTGTAGCATTACTCGTCCTAAAAAACCCAACTAAGCCAACCTCCCAGCATATCGCGCGGGAAAAGACCCGGCCGCGCCGTTTTAGTCGGGATTACCAGATTACTAGTAGTAGTATCGATGGATCGCGTGAAGCAAAAAAATTTATTTTTTTGAGGGGGCGAAGCACCTAGTTTAAAAGGAAAAAAGGCGGTACACTCACAACACTCCTGTCACGGTCACATTGCACCCCACACACGTTCGGTCCTGCACACGGCTCACGCAAACGGAACGCACTTCGGCTTGCCTCTTCACTGACACGTGGGACTGCACTTGGAGAAACCGACCATGTGCCAAACTCCCCCTGCCCACCGCGTGAAAATCCTCCCCCCCCCCACACCCAAAAATTCCCCCCAAATCCGATTCAACCGCCCTTCGACCAACTAGCCAATAATATTCCCCAAACCCCCCTCCCCCCTGTCCCCCTCCACTCCATTCACTCCACCATAGCCGCCCTCCCCGCCGCACCGATACGTCGGCGCCGTGGTTCGGTGATCCTCTCGCTCCCACAGTACGCTCTCGTAGACTGCCGTCCTCTAGCCATGCCGCCACCTCTGGCTACGTTCTTGTGGAGGTGCATGGTGGTCAGCGCCGCCACCGCTGGCGACGTTCGTGTGGAGACGCACGGCGGTCAGCTTCTCCCACGGTATGCGCATTCTAGACTGAGGCCCCGTTCATGTTGGTGTAGCACTGAATGTTAGCTGATAGACGCTGTTAATCTCACTGTTTGCCGAAGTAGTTTACTGTCAATATGCTCTGCTTAAGAAGCTTCCTTGCCCTATTCTGCACTCAATCTGCTTAGCTGAGATGGCATGCCAAGGCCGATTAGTTGCTAAAATATCCTGCCATATATTTATTGTGACGTAGATTGCCATGGTCTAGTAGCCAATCTGTTAGGTGAAATAGCTCTACACCATTTTATACTCGATCTTTGTTGCTGCGATGGCCTTCGATAGTTCGATGGCTGTGTGCTCGGCCTCATTGACTGCTGAAACAGCCTGCCATAATTTGGCACTCAAATCTCTTTGCTGAATTAGCTTTACATATATTTCATCACTTAGATCTGCTTGTCCAAATATCTTGCCATAGCTTTAGACATCGACCTAGGTATTTTTCTTCTGGACTTCATAAAAAGCATATATGTTTTTCCTGTAATATCTAGTAGAAGAACTAATTTGTATGTCTAACAGATGGACGGGACTTGGATAACTTCTACTTGAAGATTCTCCGTTGCATATGTCGAGGGGGTTGAAAACTTCATGAACTTTATCAGAGCTGAGTACGGTGGTCCAAAATCAGATGTGCTCTACCTGTGTAGTAGTTGTATGAATTCAGTTACAAGACCCCAGTCAACTGTGCAAAATCATCTACACTTGTATGGGATGTCGGTCACATATACTAGGTGGGTTCATCATGGTGAAGCTGTGAACGTCAATGTTATTGACTACGTGGAAGCAGCAGATCACCATCTTGATCTGCCTGATGCTCAGCTGGAAGAGGAGGAGGAGGTGGTGGTGGCGGAGCCAGTGAGTTTGACAAACACTGAAACAATGCTACGAAATGCTCATGAATTCCGTGAACTTTCACCTGCAGAAGAAAAACATGGGCCCGCATGTTGGAACAATGCAACGTTGCTGTCACCCTAGGAAATAAGCTGTCAGTATTCTCAGCTATGGTCACCTTTCTTCAGGTGAAGACATCTGAGCGGATGACCAACAAATCATTCGATGCGATGTTGGCTACTTTCCGCAAATCTTTCCCAGATGCGTCTGAGCTGCCACACACCTATAGTAAAATGAATAATTTCCTTCGTGAATTTGGAATTGGATATGATATGATCCATGTTTGTAAGAATAATTGTGTTCTGTTCCGGAAGGATTATGCCAACTTAAGTGAATGACCGAAATGCAAATCATCAAGATGGAAAGATGGCGATGTTGTGAAGAGGATTCCTCATAATGTTCTGAGACATTTTCCAATTACACCAAGACTGCAGAGGTTGTTTCATGATGCTGAAACAAGAGAGGATGTATTGTGGCATTCTATGAACCAGGAGTACAGAGATCAGAATGTAATGAGCCATCCATCTCATGGTAGTGAGTGGAAAAGCTTCAGTGATAAACACAAAGAGTTTGCCGCCGACCCGAGAAACATTAGACTTGGCTTAGCTTTAGATGGATTTAACCCATTTGGCCACCAGAGCGCCACAAATAGCATGTGGGCAGTGCTTGTTATCCCTTACAACATGCCTCCAAATGTCTGCACCAAAGAATCAAACTACATGATGGCCTTGCTCATCCCAAGTCCAAAAAGTCCTGGAAAGGATTTTGATTTGTTCATGGAGCCTCTTGTGGAGGAACTTCAACAGCTATGGAAGGGTGTTCTCACTCGAGACCTATATAGCAGCCCACCAGCTGATTTCTTTCTGCATGCTGTCATAATTTGGTGCATCAATGATTATCCGTCTTTGGGCACTATGTCAGGGCGAACGACACATGGTTACAATGCATGTGTTCACTGTGACAGGAATCCGTTGTCATACGCAATACTTAGCAAGATCTGTTACATTGGACACCGCCGTTTCCTTGCCAAGGACAAGCCGCATCCTAGAAAATACCGAAGACATGTGTTCAATGCAAAGCATGAAAACCGTGATGCGCCAAAGAGGCTCACCGCCGATGAGTTGCAAGTGGAATTAGATAAGGTCAGGCATATTACACCAGGAAACCATCCTGGTAATGGTAGCGGGAAAAGGAAGTGTGGCAGGGTAGAAGAGAGATTATTGTTTACCCGCAGGTCCACTTTGAGGGACTTGGAGTATTGGAAAGATTTGGATCTGCGGCATAATCTTGATGTGATGCACATCGAGAAAAATATATGTGACAGCATTATCGGCACACTTCTTAATATTGAAGGCAAGACGAAAGATACCTTAAAATCTAGGATTGATTTGACACACCTGGGTATCAGAAAGGATTTGCAGGTGCAAGATGAAGGTAAACCATGGGATATGGCACCAGCTGTGTACATCTTGGACAAGGTAAAAAGAAAAGAATTCTGCGAGGTCCTATCACGTGTGAGATTCCCACAAGGATTTGCTTCCAACCCTGAAAGGAGAGTCAGTGCAGATGGAAACAAGGTACAAGGGTTGAAAACTCATGACTGCCACATCCTACTTCAAAGGATTTTACCTATTATCCTTAGAGGATTGGGCCGCCCTGACTTATGCAGAGCAGTTGCAGAGTTGGGACAATTCTTCAGGGAACTCTGCAGTAGGAATATCAGGATAGATGTTTTGGAGCGTCTTAGAGACAAGATACCAACTATCCTATGCGACCTTGAGAAGATATATCCTCCAGCCTTCTTTGATGTGATGGTGCATTTGGCTGTTCATCTACTTGCTAAGGCACTACTTAGAGGTCCAGTACAGTATGTCTGGATGTACCCTATTGAAAGGCGGCTAGGAAATTTCAAGGGCTATGTTAGGAACAGAGCTAGACCCAAGGGTTCCATTGCAGAGGCCTACATTGCTACAGAAGTGTTGACATTCTGCTCAAAATACATTAAAACAGTTGATCAGCTTAGCAAAGAGGTGGGTGAAGACAATACCGGGCTCAATGTTTTCGATTATTCTGTTCGAGTTACAGGGAAGAGTCAACAAGAGGACAAACCTAAAGATTTGGACACAATGGTTTGGTATGTGTTGAATAACTGTCATGAGATACTACCTTATATCAAGTAAGTGCAGTACTACAGCTTATACATCGTAATCTACTAAACTTGCAGCACATTCTTATATATTTAGATGTTTGACGCGATCACTATGTTGTGCAGCATCTACAAAGAGGAGTTACTGCCGCAAAATCCAAGAAACACTGACAAACTGGTTATGGCAGGATTTGCGAAATGGTTCAAGAATCATGTAAGCTTTTGAAGTGCACTGTCAGTTTTTTTAATATATTGAGTACATAACATGATCAGCTTGTCTATTTTCTAACCATAGGTTAAGAAGATGCAGGAGGATGGGCAGGCAGTTGATGATGCCCTTTACTCACTAGCAATGGGTCCTGATACTCGAGTAAGACATTATGAATCTTGCGTTGTTGGAGATGTGCGCTACAACACCCTTGCACAAGACGAAGGCAGGAAGACACAAAATAGTGCCATCATGAGCATGGATACATATGACAAAGAGACAACTGAAATGTATGCTAACATAACAGACATTGTTCAGTTGTAGTATATCTCCAGTTTCGAGGATAATCGGTGTGTGGTTCTGTTGTGCTGTCGTTGGTATAACCTGTTTTCCAGGATCGCAAAACCCAGAGCTGATGATTATTTCAAATCCATCAATGTCAAGGCGGCGTACCAGACCAACGAGCCTTTTATTTTGGCAAATCAAGCAACAAATATATTTTTCTTGGAAGACACATTTGCACGTAGCGATTACTGGAGAGTATTGCAAAGGTTTGAGCAGAGGAATTCATTTAATGAAGTTGCACAACAAGATGATGCTTACACTGCTCCTGATGTACAAGATAACACAGATGTTCCTAATATCTTTGAGAACCATCACGTCAATGACGCCGGCTAAAAGATTGCTTGTCGTGCAGTCGACATACAGAGTTGATCAAGAAGAAGCCAACGTTCGAGGACGTTGAGGACGAAGAAGAAGATGACACCGTGGGGAATGACGATCCAGACTGATACACATGGCGAAGATGTTGACGCTGCTGCTGCGGATGATGATTACATTGCTTTTGTCGTATTTGCCTATCAGAAGACGTTTTTTATCTACAATGTGAAATTGTGTTTGCTATGACAACTGAAACCTGATGAACATGTTGTTTAGTATTTTGCTACGAGAACATCACTTGTTATGTATGCTAATTTGTGTTTGGTGATTGTATGACAACTAAAACATGATTACATTGTTGTTTAGTTGTACTCATATTTGGCTGTGAAACTTGAATTTGATGACATAGTTTGTTGTTGGACTACAATTTGCTCGACGTCTTCGAATGAGAACAAAGCTGACCCGACAAGTCCTCTGCTATTTATTTATTTATATGAGCAAAAGGGGTTACCCCCTGATTTCTGTTAATAGAAATCATTAGATGTTCGCAACACTACATCCAGCCTGCTACACAAGTTTCATTCATTACTAGTTTCAGCAAAGTGCTCATGTCGTAGCCACTGAATACATCACGAGTGCTACATACACTGCAAATAAAGAGACAATCATCCTATAGAGCACATCGATTTTGCCCATTATCTTCACAAGCTCTTTCATCTCCTCATTGCTGTCAAGACTGTTCAGCAGCTGTTGCTTGGCCATGATAAGAGGGACTGCATCTTTAACCTTCTGCTCTGCATCTTCCTCTTCTGTCATTCCTTCATTTACTTGTCCAACACCCCAACCAGTTGGTATTGGGATTCCTCGGCTAACCAAATAATCGGCGTAGTTGCATTCCCCCACATCAGCAACTTCCCGGAAATACAAATCACACGAATCTTCCCTTTTATGCACGAATCAAATTGGAAGATCATCAACCAAACTATTAAAAAAATCAGCAACTGAAAGTAGCAGAACAACACTTAAACATATTATTACCCTATGATTCGGGCATTTGTAGAAGACTCGACCAGGGTTTTGGATTGTGGTTGAGACGCGACGGATGACTCTGCGTGATTTCCAGCAGTAGCACCACACCAACGGCAGCAGGTTGCGATGAGCAATCGGCTGCGGTGCGCGTGCCGGCGGGGATGTGATGAGACCCACAGGCGATGGTACGGGTGGCAACTTGGCGCATATCTGGTTGTTGCCTGCTGAAGAGCAGGTGGATGAGCAGCCAGCGGACATGCTTGCTGCGGCTAGAGCTTCTGATGCTAGGCAGAGTAAGTAGAGTAGAGGGGAAGTGAACGTTGGATATGTTAGTTTCATTACTTGCAGAGTAGCATAGCACCATATATAGTCATAGTCTAGGTTTGGATTCGAACTAGCTACAGGAGCACGTCTTTCTTTTTTCTAAAACTCGCCAACGTCTCTTTACTGGTACACTAGCTTGTTCTGTACGCCTTCCCAAGTCTTTGATTTTCTTTCTATATATAAAAAAGTATGCTACATGGTGTCCGCTTAGTCAACAAACGATTGTGCCAACCTTGACCGTTGGATTGACATTCAACGTCTGTCGCGTTTCTTCAGTCTCTTCTTCCTCGAGCCGCCAAAGCCAAACCAACGCCGGCGGGACCGCCTGCTCCCACCTCCCACAGCTGGCTGTGATCTTCCGTGGCTCCTGTTCGTTCCCGTCTGAGGCCTCACCATCGTCCTCCGCCTTGGTTCGCTCGCCGTGGCGCGGCCCTCCAGTGTTGTCAACATGGTCAACAACCGAGAGGAATAAGGAGATGACTGTGCATGGTGAGGATGACAGTAGGGAACCAGCAGCGCGCGCAGTAATTTTGTTTTTTCGGGACGGAGAAGGGTATCAACTGGGTTGTGCGGGACTCGTGGCCCGTCTAGCCCAGGCTTTTATTTCGTATGTTTAGCACATGACCAGCCCAGTTTGTTTTTTTCCTTTCTGAAAATGGCTAGCCAGCTATTTTGTTTTTTTTGCAGAATAACCAACGTAGGCCTACTTGCTTTTCTACGCCCTGCTGGGCCGGAAATCTTTCAAGACGCGGAGGGATGCATTTTGCCCAGAAAATGGGCTATAAGTAATAAGAAATGGTCTATAAGTAATAATAAATGGGCTATAAAATGAAAAAATACAGCAAACAGGCAATTAGTTCCAAAATACTGTTTTCTTTCGGATTTTAATATTTTAAATTTCATTGTTTTTGTGCGGGTAAAATTTCATTGAGTTTAAATTAAGGTATATTTAGATTTAAAATTAATTTGAATCTGGCTAGAAATTTCGGGTTGTATGCTGTTTGGGACAGATTTGGAGGCTGACTTGTGGGTCTACTAGGTTGACGTGTACTTTGGCTTTGTCAACTTAGTCCACAAACGATTCTAGCAGCAGTGACCGTTGGATGTTAATCCAACGGCCGTGCTGCTTCTTCAATATCTGATCTTCTTGCTCCAGCCGCCCAAACCAGCTCCGGTGGGACTGCCTGCTCCCGCCTGCCGTGGCCGGCTGTGCTGCCGCACAGGCCGCACCGCCCCACCCTACTTCATTGCTGGCCAGGCCATTCCTCTACTCACCCACACCTCCTGTTATTTTCCGGCGATGGCAGCCGGACCGGTAAACCCTCGTACTCCCCACCGCGTGGGCAACCATTGTCGAGTCTTCCCCGGCTCTGTGTTGTTCCCTTCCTAGGCCTTGCCATCGTCCACCGCCATGGTGCTCTCGGCGCGGCCTGGTCAACGTGGTCAATGAACGACATCCATCGGTCGTGGACTGTACGCGCAAAATAATGATTCCTCCACCTGACAGCTGGGACCCACCGGAAGGGCCTCTGTATTTCGTGAAAAAACATTCCCCCCGCTGACATGTCGGACCCACCAGCTATATCTTCGCACGCAAGGAAGTGCCTCCTTATTACGCACAAAAAAAATGAATACCCCCTGCTAGCTGGGACCCACCATTGTGGGAGGCTGACTTGTGGGCCTACTAAGTTGACGGGGACGGAGGGCTTTGTCAACTTAGTCAATATGAACGATTCTAGCTCCATTGACCGTACGATGTCCATCCAACGGCCGTAGTGCTTCTTCAACCTCTGGTCTTCTTGCTCCAGCCGCCCTAAGCAGCACCGGTCGTGCCGCATGCTCCTGCCTCCCGTGGTCGGCTGTGCTGCCGCGGAGGCCTCACCGCCCCCTACTATTCCCACTGCTGGCTAGGCCCTGTGGCGACGGCAGCCGAACCAGTGAACCCTCGTACTCCTCTCCACGCGGGCTTCCACTCCCGCGTCTTCCCCGGCTCCGCGTCGTCCCCTTCCTAGGCCTCGCCATCGTCCAACGCCGTGGTGCTCTCCGCGCGGCGTGGTCAATGTGGTCAAGGAATGACTTCCATCGGAAGAGTACTGTACGTGGAGAGGCTGACAGCTGGGTCCACGGCCACAGCCCAGTTTTTTCGTGATTTGCCAAGTAAGTCGCTTTGTCAGGCATGTTGGGCTGCAAATCTTTCAAGACGAGGAGAGCTTTCATTCGGCTGGCCAAGAAAATGGCCCATCAGTAATGAGAAATGGGTTGTACATTTTTAAAACACATCAAACCGGCAATTAGTATCAAATATCTTTTTTTTCATTTCAAGATTTTAAATTACATTAATTTTTATGCGTGGAGAATTTGTTGGATTTTATATTGATATACATTTATTTTTAAAATCAGTTTGAATGTGAGTCGAAATTTCGGGATTAAAAATAGTTCGGACCGCACCAAAATATGCAAAATTTCGTATAATTTTTTAACCGTGGCCACAATATGGGCTGTAATGCTAACAAAAAGAATATGGCCTCCAAAAAAACCTTAAGAATTAGCAAATGGGCTGTAAATTATTAGAAATAATGGCAGATGGGTTGTATGCTGTTTTCCACAGATTTGAAGCTTTCCTAAAAAAAGGTTGACGCACAAGCAGTGACTGTTGGATGTCCATCGAACGACCGTCATGCTTCTTCAATCTCTGCTCTTCCTGCTCCAGCCGCTCAAACAAGCGCCGGCGGGACTGCCTGCTCCCTCCTCCCCGCGGCTGGTTGTGCTGTCGCGCAGGCCTCACCGCCCCACCATACTCCCATCGCTGGCCTAGCCATCCCTCTACTCACCCATACCTGCTATTATTCTCCGGTGACGGCAGACGAACCAGTAAACCCTCGTACAGTCGTACTCCCCTCCGCGTGGGAAACAACTGACGAGTCTTCCCTGCCTCCGTGTCGTTCCCTTCCTAGGCCTCACTGTCGTCCACCACCCAGGTGCTCTCGGCGCGGCCTGGTCAACGTGGTCAATGACCGACATGCATCTGAAGTGGACTGTACATGGAGAGGCCGACATCTGGGCCCACGGCCGCACGCAAGGAAATGCCTCCTTATTACGCGCAAAATAATGATTCCTCCACCTGACATCAGGGACCACCGAAAGGGCCTCTGTATTTCATGAAAAAAACGTTACTGTCGATGACAGCTCGGACCCACCAGCTATATCTTCGCACGCAAGGAAGTGCCTCCTTATTACGCACAAAAACAATGAATACTCCCCCTGTTAGCTGGGACCCAGTATAGTGGCAGGCTGACTTGAGGGCCTACTAAGTTGACGGGGACGGAGGGCTTTGTCAACTTAGTCAATATGCATGATTCTAGCTCTAGTGACCGTACGATGTCCATCCAACGGCCGTAGTGCTTCTTCAACCTCTGGTCTTCTTGCTCCAGCCGCCCAAACTAGCGCCGGTCGTGCCTCGTGCTCCTGCCTCCCGTGGCCGGTTGCAATGCGGCGGAGGCCTCACCGCCCCTACTACTCCCACCACTGGCCACGCCATCCCTCTACTCACCCACACCCCCTGTTATTCTGCGGCGACGACAGCCTCACACTGCAGCGAACCAGTGAACCCTCGTACTCCTCTACGTGCAGGCATCCACTGTCACGTCTTCCCCGGCTCCGCGTCGTCCCCTTCCTAGGCCTCGCCGTCGTCCACCGCCCTGGTGCTCTCGGCGCGACGTGGTCAACGTGGTCAAGGAACAGCTTCCATTGGACGTGGACTATACGTGGAGAGGTTGAGAGCTGGGTCCACGGCCACAGCAAGGAAGTGCCTCCTTATTACATGCAAAATAATTATTCCTCCACCTGACAGTGGGGACCCACCGGACGGGCCACCATATTTTGCGAAAAAACGTTCGCCCCTGACTGCTGGGACCCACCAGCTACATCTTCACACGCAAGGAAGTGCGTCCGGGCAAAAAAAACGATTCGCCCCCTGACTGCTGGGACCCACCAGCTACATCTTTGCAGGCAAGGAAGTGCGTGACAGTCGGGACCCACCTGGTCGAAGCGTATGTAGCGTTGTCATTCTGGTCACGAACGTGTACGTACATATATACTGGTGGATGTAGAGGCGCGCACGTGTCGTAGTTGAGGCGCGTACGTGTCGTAGTAGAGGCGCACACGTAGCATGTACATGTACGTACAGCGGCCAGGGTGCAAGAAAGAAAATACGGCCATGTATGTGTACATACGAGCGGGGTCTCGAACGCCCACTCGCGCATACGTACGGCCAGGGCTCGTGTACATGGCTAGGTCGGAACGGATAAACAGCGTCGTTGTCGTGTTCATGGGGAGGCAATGGAATGCGTCGTGTTCATCGGGAGGCAACGGAATGCGTGGGATCCAACCGGCTGGGTCGGAACGGAATGCGTGGTCGTGTTCATCGGGAGGGCTTGGACGGAACAGGCGATGGAAACGAGGCCTGGCGTACCGCACAACGGAGGAAACAGACCTCCTACGTTGGAAACGGGGTCCTGTTGATCAGGAGGGGTCTGGTGTACCGCAAAACGGAGGAAACGGACCTCCTACGGTCGAAACGGGGGGTCCTGTTGATCGGGAGTGGTGTGGCGTACCGCAAAACGGAGGAAACGGACCTCCTACGGTCGAAACGGGGGTCCTGTTGATCAGGAGGGGTGTGGCATACCGCAAAACGGACGAAACGGACTTGTGTTGGAGCGCGACGGTCAAAACGGGGGTCCTGTTCATCGGGAGGGGTGTGGCATACCACAAAACGGGACTCGACGGGATACTGTTCATCTCCACTATCGACCTCCTCCAGCCTCCACGGGCTCCTGTTCATCCAGCCTCCACCGCGCGCTACTCCACCGGCTACTATTCAACCACCCCTCCACGGGCACCCCTCCACCGTCTACTGTTCATCCAGCCCTCCACACCACGGGGTCCTGTTCAACCACCCCTCCACCATCTACTATTCATCCAGCCCTCCACCACACCATGGGGTCATGTTCATCCGGAGGCAACGCCACCGCTCACTGTTCATCCAACCACCCCCCCTGCAATGCTCACTGTTCATCCCAGAGGCAGCATCGATCGGCTTCAGTTAGCAGCAGTAGAGAAGGAATCGCTCGATCGGGTTCAGTTAACAGCCATCGATCGATCGCTCAGGTTCAGTAATGCATAGCCTGCAGTGCAATCGCTCGGGTTCAGTTAGAGCCCAACGCCTCGCTCGGGTTCATTTACAGCCAACGCCTCGCACACATGCGCGTACGTGTACAAGAGAAACGTGCATCGCTCGGCCCCCGACCTCCCACCGTAACCGAGAACTCCCCGAAATTTTCCTTGCCCTCGCTTCTACCACGGTTTTTTCCGTCATGGACGGCCCAAACAATGTCATGCAGCTGCGTCTCTGGCCCGCCCAGGACGAAAAGCCAATTTTATGTCATGATTTTTTGTCATAGAAGTAGGAGCCCACCACATCTATGATGATACCGGGTTTTGTCACAATTATCGTCACAGAAGTGTCATATGTATGACAGAAAAAATTTCGTTTGGCCCAAAATGTCACGGATGTGTCTTTTTTTTGTAGTGGTTCTACTTTAATTTGTTCAGCAGGTTTAGGTGCTCTAATTTTACTTTTATTCACCACGGTTGAGACCTTAGAATGTTCCTTTATCTTAACAGGGAAAGGTGGGTTTTCAATATAAGCAGTAGGAACAACCGGTTCAACATTATAGATAATAGTTTCATCTTTAGCTATTACCAGTTCCGTAGTTTCTTCTTTAATAGGTGGGTGATATTTAAACCACTTCTCCTTAAGGAGATCAACATGAGTAGCAAATGATTCACAAAAGGAGGCTACTATCTCAGAGTCAAGTCCATATTTAGTGCTAAACTTTTGAAAAGCATCGGTATTCATACAAGATTTAACACAATCATACTTGAGCTTAATACCTGACTCTTTGCCTTTGTTTTTTGACCAAGTAACTGTAGGAAAGGCTCCTACTCTGAGATTTTCATTAAAATAGTAGACTGTACAAAGGTTACATGTTTAATTACAAGCTACTCAAGGCCCCATTTTGGGCACCAGGAGAGTACACGAAAGGCAAAGTCCAAATGTGCTAATGTAGTGTGTTGATAATGAGAGCACCAGAGTCCTATATGCCTCTTTAACTCTGTGTTGAAGCAGCTCAAAGTCTGTTTTAAACCTAGCCAGCTAGGAGACGAAAGTGGGATCAATTGCTCTGAAATGCTTATTATTCCTGTCCTTCCAAATACTGCAAGCAGATGTGAGGAATTTTTCCATGAATAGTGTGGAGTCTTGCTTGTCTTTTTGGGCTTGGAGTAGTTGCAGACGGCAAACAAGGGGGCCCCATTGTATGTTCAATTGCTCCTAGCAAAGTTTGCTGAATGAGCATGTGAATATCATGTGATCCACCATTTCTTCAATGTTTAGTCCACATAGTAAGCAGTTGTGATCATCCCCGATGTTATAGTGATGTCTCAGCAGCATATTCCTTGTGTTGAGCCTATCATTAACCAGCAACCAGCCGAAAACCTTGATCTTCATTACACAATTTGATCTCCACAACCATGTGAATGCTTGATGAGCTGGTACATCCCGATAGTAGAAGCGACAGTAGTCGGTGGATTTGAATTAAGCCTTCCCCGCATGTAATGGCAGACATCGGTCGTCGTGGTTGTGGGAGAGACATGTGTGGAGAGTGCCTGAAGTTCTTTCACCTCTGCATGCGCCTGTGGAGTTAGAGGAAGATGGAATGCCTAATGAAGTGATGTGTTTTGCAAGAACTCTCGGACCGAGGCATCCTCCTTAAGGGCAAAGGAGAACGCACATGGGTGCATGTCAAGCAGAGTGTCATCAGACCACAAATCCTTCCAGAAGAGGGCAGTGGAGCCATAGACAATGTTGACTCGTGAGATCCCACGGAAAGTTGGTGAAAGTTTGAGGATATCACACCACCAGAACGATCCGACTAAGTCAGTGGCATGTGGTACTTTCTGATTGTAGTACGTGTCCCACGTAACTTGCACCCATGGGATGTCCATTTTGTTGTAGAACTTGTGGAGGACCTTCATAAGCGAAGCCTCATTTTGAATCTGGATGTCGATAACCTCTAGATCGACATGTTTCTTGGGTTTACATACCATATCCCAGGCCGCTAGAGAATTGCATTTATCTCCTTGCTCTGTTTTCTTTGTCCAGAGGCATTGTCTTCTGATCTTGTCCAGCATTTCAATGAGTTTTGGTGAGAATTTAAAGGTGCACATCGCATAGATCATTAGGGATGTGATTGTGGAATTCAGGAGGGTGAGCTTTCCACCATATGTCATGAGGGATAGCATGGAAGTAAGTCTGCGTTCCGCCATACGAACAATAGGCATGAGGTCTTGGATTGTGGGGCACGAGGTCCCCATTAGGAGCCCTAGATATGTAAATGGCATGGAGCCAACCGAGCACCCAAAGATGGCAGCGATGCGAGAGGTGAGCTCGTCATCCAAATTGATTGGGATGAGTGTGGACTTGTGGAAATTTATCTTAAGCCCAATGGATTGAGCATAGTCCGAAAGGATGCCTTTAATAATTTTCGCTTGTTTGGTGCATGCAGGCATAAGCAAGATTGTGTCATTGGTGTATTGTATAACCGGATAGTCCATCTGTCCCCTGTATGCGAATGGCAATTTTATCAGCCCACGTCGGAAGGCATCATTAATTACTGTCTGAAGGAGATCCACTGCCAGCACAAAAATTAGTGGGGACAATGGGTCACCCTGCCGGACACCACAGCGGCAGTGAAATTGTCGTCCTGGGACCCCATTGAGTAGCACCGACGAGCGACCAGTGGAGAAGATGCTCCTAATCCAAGACAGCCACTTTTTTTGTTAAAGCCCGTGCACTTCATGATTTGAATTATGGGGTTCATGTTCAATCATGTCGAAGTCCTTTGCAAAGTCTAATTTTAGTAGAACAATTTGCTATTTGGATGCTTGGCATTGGTGAATATATTGTAAGGCCCAAGCAAGACAGTCATGTATAGATCGCCCTCTGATAAAACCATATTGATTGCGATGTATGATCTGCAAGATGATTTGTTGTAGACGATTGGCCAGAAGTTTGGTGATAAGTTTCAGACAACAGTTAAGTAGCGTAATGAGTCTGTAATCATTGATTGTGGCTGGTGAGGCATTTTTCGGAATTAGCATAATAAGTCCACCATTAATACTCTATAGATTGAGCTTGCCTTCATGGAATTGGTCACATAGAGAGTAGAAGTCTTGCTTAATGATAGGCCAGCATGCTTTGAGGAACACACCATTAAAACCATCTGGTCTAGGAGCACGGTCCACGGGAGTTTCCTTGATGATATTGTCGATTTCGGTTCTTGAGGAAGGATCTATAAGATGATCAAGGTTGACTTTGGGTTGAATTAAAGCGTTGAGATCAAACTTCATGTTGGTGGGAGTGGAGGTTCCTAGGCGCTCGGTGTATGTATGAGAGATCAAGGCTTCTTTCCCCACATGATCCTCTATAGACTCTTTACCTTCATTGAGTTCCCAATCTTCAGAGTTGTGTTTAATTCTTTCTAAAAGATCCCACATGAATTCAATAGTCTTCATAAAGGAACCAGTACAAGAAGTATCAAGCATGGATTGATCATCACGAGAAAGCCGAGCATAAAAAATCTGAATGATAATTTCTCTTGAGAGCCCATGATTGGGGCATGAATATAACATTGACTTAGGCCTCCTCCAAGCTAGAGCGATACTTTCTCCTTCATGAGGCCAAAAATTATATATATAATTCCGATCACGATGAACTAAATGCATAGGATAAAATTTCTAATGAAATTCCAATTTCAATCGATTCCAATTCCAAGATCCAATATAGTCGCATAGCCTATACCATGCCAATGTTTTTCCCTTCAAAGATAAACGGAAAACCTTCTTCTAAGCTTCATCTCCGGGTAAACCTGCAAGCTTAAACAATCCACTAATTTCATCCACATATATCAAGTGCATATCAGGATGTTCGGTTCCATCTCCTGCATAAGGATTAGCTAGCAGTTGTTCTATCATATCCGAAGGAATTTCAGAACCAATATTTTCAGTAGGTGAAGTAGGTTGGGGAGTAACTATTTGTGCTTTCGGTCAAGGTGAAGATACCCCGAACAAACCCCTCAAAGGATTGTTTTCCATAGTGATAAGTGACAATAAATTTCAGCATGTAGTAATAATTTTTCCTTGCCGATTTCCACATACCAAGAGCACTTCACTCCCCAGAAATGACGCTAGAAAATAGCCTTGATGACCCACAACTATAGAGGATCAATTGTAGTCCTTTCGATAAGTAAGAGTGTCGAACCCAACGAGGAGCAGAAGGAAATGACAAGTGGTTTTCAACAAGGTATTGTCTGCAAGCACTAAAATTATAAGTAATGAGTAGATTGATAGCAAGATAATTGGTAACAAGCAAGTAACGGTAATAGTAGCAAAAGTGCAGCAAGGTAGCCCAATCCTTTTGAGGCAAAGTACAGGACAATATGTTCTCTTATAGTAAGCAAAGCGTTCTTAAGGGTACACGAGAATTTCATCTAGTCACTTTCATCATGTTGGTTTGATTTGTGTTTGCTACTTTGATAATTTGATATGTGGGTGGACCGGTGCTTAGGTGATGTTCTTACTTGAACAAACCTCCTACTTATGATTAACCCCCTCGCAAGCATCCGCAACTACGAGAAAAGTATTAAGAATAAATCTAACCATAGCATTAAACTTTTGGATCCAAATCGGTCCCTTATGGAATAGCACATAAACTAGGGTTTAAGCTTCTGTCACTCTCGCAACCCATCATCTAATAACTACTCCACAATGCATTCCCTCATGCCCAAATGTGGTGAAGTGTCATGTAGTCGACGTTCACATGACACCACTAAGGGAATCATAGCATACACACCATCAAAATATCGAACACATATCAAGTTCACATGATTACTTGCAACAAGATTTCTCCCGTGACCTCAAGAACAAAAGTAACTACTCACAAATGATAATCATGCTCAAGATCAGAGGGGTATTAAATATCATATTGGATCTGAACATATAATCTTCCACCAAATAAACCATATAGTAATCAACTACAAGATGTAATCAACACTACTAGTCACCCACAAGCACCAATCTAAGGTTCCAGTACAAATATTGAACACAAGAGATGAACTAGGGTTTGAGAGGAGATGGTGTTGTTGAAGATGTTGATGGATATTGCCCTCCCCAAGATGGGAGAGTTGTTGGTGATGATGATGACGATGATTTCACCCTCCGGCAGGGAAGTTCCCCCGGCAGAATCGCTCCCCCAGGGGGCAAAAGTGCTCCTGCCCAAGTTCCGCCTCGAGACGACGGTGCTTCATCCCGAAAGTCTTCCTCCTATTTTTTCTAGGTCAATGACTTATATACCAGAAGAGGGGCACCGGAGGTCGGCCGGAGGGCACAACCCACCAGGGCGTGCCTGGGATTGTAAATGTATATAAAACATCCAAGATTGATAGTATAATAGCATGGAACAATAAAAAAATCATAGATACGTTGGAGATGTATCATGGACTACTGACAATCGAACCATGGACTCCAGAGTTTGGCTCTATTAGCTACTGATGACCCACAATTATAGGGATCAATCATAGTCCTTTCAATAAGTAAGAGTGTCAAACCCAACGAGAAGCAGAAGGAAATGACAAGCGGTTTTCAACAGGTATTCTCTGCAAGCACTGAAATTATCGGTAACATGTAGTTTGGTAGCAAGGTAATTCGTAATGGGTAACAAGTAAAAAGTGTAACTAAGGTGCAGCAAGGTGGCCCGATCCTTTTTATAGCATAGGACAAGTCTGGACGAACTCTTATATAAAGCAAAGCGCTCCCGAGGACACATGGGAATTATCATCAAGTTAGTTTTCATCATACTCATATGATTCGCTTTCGTTACTTTGATAATTTGATATGTAAGTGGATCGGTGCTTGGGTGATGTCCTTACTTGGACAAGCCTCCCACTTATGATTAACCCCTCTTGCAAGCATCCGCAACTACGAAAGAAGAATTAAGATAAATATAACCATAGTATTAAACATGTGGATCCAAATCAGCCCCTTATGAACCAACGCGTAAACTAGGGTTTAAGCTTCTATTACTCTAGTAACCCTGTTGGGTAACGTAGTAATAATTCAAAAAAATTCCTACGTGTCACCAAGATCAATCTAGGAGATGCTAGCAACAAGAGAGAGGGAGTGCATCTTCATACCCTTGAAGATCGCTAAGCGGAAGCGTTACAAGAATGCGGTCGATGGAGTCGTACTCTCGGTGATTCAAATCATGGAAGATCCGATCCAAGTGCCGAACGGACAGCGCCTCCGCATTCAACACATGTACAGCCTGGGGACGTCTCCTCCTTGAGCCAACAAGGGGAGAGGAGAAGTTGAGGGAGAGCTTCGGCAACACGACGGCGTGGTGGTGGAGCTTGCGGTTCTTCGGCAGGGCTTCGCCAAGCACTACAGAGGAGGAGGAGGAGGTGTTGGAGGAGGGAGGGGCTGCGCTAGGGGAAAGGGTGCGGCTGCCCTCTATCTCCCTCACTATATATAGGGGGAAGAGGGGATGAGGAGGCGCCCTAGGGTTTCCCTAGGGGAGGGGCGGTGGCTACAGGGGAAACCCTAGATGGGTTTGGGCGCCCCCACTCCTAGGAAACTTGCCCCCCCAAGCCGGGAGGGGCGGCTGCCCTAGGGGAGGCGCCCCCACCTCTCCAGGTTATGTGAGATGGGGTGGAAGGGGCGCACGGCCCCTTAGTGGGCTGGTGTGCCCCCTCCCCTTGGCCCATAAGGCCCCCCAACGCTTGCCGGGGCCTCCGAAACTCCTTTCAGTCACGCTGGTCGTCACCCGGTACTCCCGGAAAAATTCTGGACTCCAATACCCTTCGTCCAATATATCGATCTTCACCTCCGGACCATTTTGGAGTTCCTTGTCACGTCCGGGATCTCATCCCGGACTCCGAACAACCTTCGATAACCACATACTATTCCCATTACAACTCTAGCGTCACCGAACCTTAAGTCTGTAGACCCTAGGGTTCGGGAACCATGCAGACATGACCGAGACACCTCTCCGGCCAATAACCAATAGCGGGATCTGGATATCCATATTGGCTCTCACATGCTCCACGATGATCTCATCGAATGAACCACGATGTCGAGGATTCAATTAATCCCGTATACAATTCCCTTTGTCCATCGGTATGTTACTTGCCTGAGATTCGATCGTTGGTATCCCTATACCTTGTTGAATCTCGTTACCGGTAAGTCTCTTTACTTGTTCCGTAACACATGATCCCGTGACTAAATCCTTAGTCACATTGAGCTCATTATGATGATGCGTTACCGAGTGGGCCTAGAGATACCTCTCCATCATACAGAGTGACAAATCCCAGTCTCGATTCACGCCAACCCAACAAACACTTTCGGAGATACTTGTAGTGCACCTTTATAGCCACCTAGCTACGTTGTGATGTTTGGTACACCCAAAGCATTCCTATGGTATTCGGGAGTTGCACAATCTCATGGTCTAAGGAAATGATACTTGACATTGGAAAAGCTCTAGCAAACAAACTACACGATCTTGTGCTATGCTTAGGATTGGGTCTTGTCCATCTCATCATTCTCCTAATGATGCAATCTCGTTATCAACGACATCCAATATCCATGGTTAGGAAACCATAACCATCTATTAATCAACGAGCTAGTCAACTAGAGGCTTATTAGGGACATGTTGTGGTCTATGTATTCACACATGTATTATGGTTTCCGGTCAATACAATTATAGCATGAACAATAGACAATTATCATGAACAAGGAAATATAATAATAACTATTTTATTATTACCCCTAGGACATATTTCCAATAGTCTCCCAGTTGCACTAGAGTCAATAATCTAGTTACATTGTGATGAATCGAACACCCATAGAGTTCTGGTGCTGATCATGTTTTGCTCGTGGAAGAGGTTTAGTCAACGGGTCTGCAACATTCAAATCCATATGTACTTTGCAAATCTCTATGTCATATTGTATATGCTGCTTCCACGCTCCACTTGGAGCTATTCCAAATGGTTGCTCCACTATACGTATCTGGTTTGCTACTCAGAGTCATCCGGATAGGTGTTAAAGCTTGCATCAACGTAACCCTTTACGCCGAACTCTTTATCACCTCCAAAACTAAGAAACATTTCCTTATTCCTCTAAGGACAATTTTGACCGCTGTCCAATGATCCATTCCTTGATTGCCCTTGTACCCCTTGCCCGACACGTGGCAAGGCACATATCAGGTGTGGTAGACAGCATGGCATATCGTATAGAGCCTATGGCTAAGGCATAGGGGACGACCTTTGTCCTTTCTCTTTCTTCTGCCATGGTCGAGCTTCAAGTATTAACTTCACACCTTAAAACTTAGGCAAGAACTCCTTCTTTGACTGATCCATATTGAACTCCTTCAAGATCATGTCAAGGTATGTGCTTTGTGAAAGTATTATCAGGCGTCTTGATCTATGTCTATAGATCTTGATACCCAATATGCAAGCGGTTTTACCCAGGTCTTCCTTTGAAAGACTCCATTCAAACAACCCTTTATGCTTTCCAGAAATTCTACATCATTTCCGATCAACAATATGTCATCCACATATACTTATCAGAAACATTGTAGTACTCCCACTCACTTTCTTGTCAATACAAGTTTCTTGCAAACTTTGTATAAACCCAAAAGCTTTGATCACCTTACCAAAGCGTATGTTCCAACTCCGAGATGCTTGCTCCAGTCCATAGAAGGGTCGCTGGAGCTTGCATACCTTTTAGCATCCTTAGGATCGACAAAACCTTCTAGTTGTATCACATACAGCTTTTGGAAACCGTCAAGGAAACTTTGTTTTGACATACATCTGCCAGATTTTGTAAATGAAAATGCAGCAACTGCTAACATTATTCTAACAGACTTTAGCATCACTATGATTGAGAAAGTTTCATCACTGTCAACTCCTTGAACTTGTCGGAAACTTCTTTTAGACAAGTCGAGCTTCACAAATGGTGACATTACCATCAGCGTCTGTCTTCTTCTTAAAGATCCATTTATTCTCAATGGCTTGCCGATCATCGGGCAAGTCCACCAAAGTCCATACTTTGTTCTCATACATGGATCCTATCTCGGATTTCATGGATCCTAGCCATTTGTTGGAATCCGGGCCCACCATCGCTTCTCCATAGCTCATAGGTTCATCGTTGTCCAACAACATGACCTTTAAGACAGGGTTACCACCTAGAAGTTGCACACACCCTTGTCGACCTACGAGGTTCGATAGTAACTTGATCTGAAGCTTCATGATCATCATCATTAGCTTTCTCTTCAATTGACGTAGGTGCCACAGAAACATCTTTCTGTGCTGTGCTACTCTCTGGTTGAAGTGAAGGTTCAACAACCTCATCAAGTTATATCTTCCTCCCACTCAATTCTTTCGAGAGAAACTCTTTCTCGAGAAAGGACTTGTTCTTAGCAGCAAACACTTTGCCCTCAGATCTAAGATAGAAGGTATACCCAATCGTCTTCTTTGGGTATTCTATGAAGACACAATTGTCCACTTTGGGTTCGAGATTTTCTGGCAGAAGCCTATCGACATAGGCATCGCAGCCCCAAACCTTAAGAAACAACAACTTAGGTTTCTTGCTAAACCATAGTTCATACGGTGTAGTCACCACGGACTTAGATGGTGCCCTATTTAAAGTGAATGTAGTTGTCTCTAATGCATAACCCCAAAAAATGATAGCGGTAGATCGGTAAGAGACATCATAGATCACACCATATCCAATAGAGTGCGATTACGACGTTCGGACACACCATTACGCTATGGTGTTCCAGGTGGCGTCAACTGTGAAACGAGTTCTCTTAAGTGATTGCCAAACTGATAACTCAGATACTCTCCCCTTGACATATCATAGAAACTTGATCTTCTTGTTATGATGATTCTCAACTTCACTCTGAAATTGCTTGAACTTTTCAAATGTTTCAGACTTATGCTTCATTAAGTAAATATACCCATATCTACTCAATTCATTGGTGAAGGTGAGAAAATAACGATATCCACCGCACGCGTCAACACTCATTGGACCGCACACATCAGCATGTATGATTTCCAACAAGTCACTTGCCCGTTCCATTGTTACAAATAAAGGGGTTTTAGTCATCTTGCCAATGAGGCATGGTTCACATGTGTCAAGTGATTCAAAACCAAGTGACTTCAAAAATCGATTAGCATGGAGGTTCTTCATGCGCTTTACACCAATATGACCTAAGCGGTAGTGCCACGTGAAAGTGGTACTATCATTATCAACTCTACATCTTTTGGCATCAATGTTATGAACATGTGTATAACTACGACCGAGATTCAATAAACCGTTCACATTGGGTGCATGACCATAGAAGGTGTTATTCATGCAAACAGAATAACCATTATTCTCTGACTTAAATGAATAACTGTATTGCAATAAACATGATCTAATTATGTTCATGCTCAACACAGACACCAATGCAAACAACATTTATCTAGGTTCAACACTAATCCCAAAGATAGAGGGAGCGTGCGATGGTGATCACATCAACCTTCGAAACACTTCCAACACACATCGTCACCTCGCCCTTAGCTGGTCTCCGTTTATTCCATAGCTTTTGTTTCGAGTTACCAATATTAGCAACTGAACCGGTATCTAATACCCAGGTGCTACTAGGAGTACTAGTAAGGTACACATCAATAACACATATATCAAATATACTTTTGTTGAAGTCACCAGTCTTCTTATCTACTGAGTATTTGAGGTAGTTCCGCTACTAGTGACTGTTCCCCTAATAGAAGCACTTCGTCAGGTTTGGGTTCTTGGGTTTCTTCATTAGAGCGGCAACTGGCTTGCCATTCATGAAGTTTCCCTTCTTGCCCTTGCCCTTCTTGAAACCAGTGGTCTTGTTAACCATCAACATTTGATGATCCTTCTTGATTTCTACCTTTACGGCCTTAAGCTCGGCGAACAGCTCTGGGATCATCTTCCCTTGCATGTTATAGTTCATCATGAAGCTCTACTAGCTTGGTGATAGTCACTAGAGAACTTTTTCAATCACTCCCTTATCTAGAAGATTAACTCCCATTTGATTCAAGCGACTTAAGCACCCAGACATTCTGAACACATCCTCACTGGCTGAGCTATTCTCCTCCATCTGGTAGGCAAAGGTCTTGTCAGAGGTCTCAACCTCTCAACACGGGCATGAGCCTGAAATACCAATTTCAGCTCTTGGAATATCGCATATGTTCCATGGCGTTCAAAATGCTTTTGGAGCCCCAACTCTAAGTCATAAAGCATGGCGCACTAAACTATCAAGTAGTCATCAGAACGTATCTGCCAGATGTTCACAACATCCACAAACGACACTAGAGGGGTTGGCACACCGAGCGGTGCATCACGGATAGAAGCCTTCTATGTAGCAGTGAGGACAATCCTCAGACTACGGCCCTGGTCTGCACAATTGCTTACAATATCTTTCAACTTAGTCTTCCTCTAGGAACGTATTAAAACAGGGAGCTAAAACGCAAACTATTGATCCACAACATAATTTGCAAAGACAATTTAGACTAAGTTCATGATAATTAAGTTCATCTAATCAAATTATTTAATGAACTCCCACTCAGATAGACATCCCTCTAGTCATTTAAGTGATACATGATCCGAATCGACTAGGTCGTGTCCGATCATCACGTGAGAAATACTAGTCATCAATGGTGAACATCTCCATGCTGATCGCATCTACTATACGACTCATGTTCGACCTTTCGATATATCGTGTTCCGAGGCCATGTTTGTACATGCTAGGATCATCAAGTCAACCTAAGTGTTTCGCATGTGTAAATCTGGCTTACACCCGTTGTATGCGAATGTTAGAATCTATCACACCCGATAATCACGTGGTGCTTCAAAACAACGAACCTTTGCAATGGTGCGCAGTTAGGGGGAACACATCTCTTGAAATTTTAGTGAGGGGTCATATTATTTATGCTACCGTCATTCTAAGCAAATAAGATGTAAACATGACAAACATCACATCCAAATCATAAAGTGACATGATATGGCCAATATCATCTTGCGCCTTTGATCTCCATCTTCGAGGCGTGGCATGATCACCTTCGTCACCGGCATGACACCATGCTCTCCATCATCGTGTCTACATGAAATTGTCTCGCCAACTATTACTTCTACTACTATGGCTAACGGTTAGCAATAAAGTGAAGTAATTACATGGCATTTACATTGACTCGCAAGTCATACAATAAATTAAGACAACTCCTATGGCTCCTACCAGTTGTCATACTCATCGACATGCAAGACATGATTCCTATTACAAGAACATGATCAATCTCATACATCACATATATCATTCATCGTATCCTTTTGGACATATCACATCACACAGCATACCCTGCAAAAACAAGTTAAACGTCATCTAATTATTGTTGCATGTTTTACGTGACTGCTATGGGTTTTTAGCAAGAACGTTTCTTACCTACGCAAAAGCCACAACGGTGATATGTGATACGTCCATTTTGAATCATGCTTTTATATTGATATTTATTGCATTAGGGCTGTAATTACACATTATGTCACAATACTTATGTCCATTCTCTCTTATTTTACAAGGTTTACATGAAGAGGGAGAATGTCGGCAGCTGGAATTCTGGGATGGAAAGGAGCAAATATTAGAGACCTATTCTGCACATCTCCAAAAGTCCTAAAACTTCACGGGAGCACGTTTCAGAATATATAAAAAATATTGGGCGAACGAAGTACCAGAGGGGGGCCACCCACCGTCCACGAGGGTGGGGGCGCGCCCTACCCCCTGGGCGCACCCCCTGCCTCGTGGGCCCCCTGGTGGCCCTCCAATGCCCATCTTTCGCTATATGGAGTCTTTCGTCGAGGAAAAAATCATAAGCAAGCTCACGGGATGAAACTCCACCGCCAGGAGGCAGAACCAATCTAGGGCTCCGGCAGAGCTGTTCTGCCGGGGAAACTTCCCTCCGGGAGGGGGAAATTATCACCATCGTCATCACCAACGATCCTCTCATCGGGAGGGGGTCAATCTCCATCAACATCTTCACCAGCACCATCTCATCTTAAACCCTAGTTCATCTCTTGTATCCAATCTTTGTATCCAAACCTTAGATTGGTACATGTGGGTTTCTAGTAGTGTTGATTACTCCTTGTAGTTGATGCTAGTTGGTTTACTTGGTGGAAGATCATATGTTTAGATCCATTATGCATAATAATACCCCTCTGATTATGAACATGAATATGCTTTGTGAGTAGTTACGTTTGTTCCTGAGGACATGGGAGAAGTCTTGCTATAAGTAGTCATGTGAATTTGGTATTCGTTCGATGTTTTGATGAGATTTATGTTGTCATCCCTCTAGTGGTGTCATGTGAACGTCGACCACATGAAACTTCACCATTGTTTGGGCCTAGAGGGAGGCATTGGGAAGTAATAAGTATATGATGGGTTGCTAGAGTGACAGAAGCTTAAACCCTAGTTTATGCGTTGCTTCGTAAGGGGCTGATTTGCATCCATATGTTTCATGCTATGGTTAGGTTTACCTTAATACTTCTTTTGTAGTTGCGGATGCTTGCAATGGGGGTTAATCATAAGTGGGATGCTTGTCCAAGTAAGGGCAGTACCCAAGCACCGGTCCACCCACATATCAAATTATCAAAGTACCAAACGCGAATCATATGAACATGATGAAAACTAGCTTGACGATAATTCCCATGTGTCCTCGCGAGCGCTTTCCTTCATATAAAAGTTTGTCCAGGCTTGTCCTTTTCTACAAAAAGGATTGGGCCATCTTTTTGCACCTTATTTACTTTTATTACTTGGTACTCGTTACAAATTACCTTATCACAAAACTATCTGTTACCGATAATTTCAGTGCTTGCAGAGAATACCTTATTGAAAACTGCTTATCATTTCCTTCTGCTCCTCGTTGGGTTCGAGACTCTTACTTATCGAAAAGGCTACAATAGATCCCCTACACTTGTGTGTCATCAAGACTCTTTTCTGGCGCCGTTGTTGGGGAGTGAAGCGGCTTTGGTAGGTGGAATTTGGTAAGGAAAAATATATATAGTGTGCTGAGATTTACTGTCACTTGTTACTATGGAACATAATCCTTTGAGGGGCTTGTTCGGGGTATCTTCACCCCGACCAGTAGAGAAAAGAGTTGCTCATCAACCTACTGAACCTACTAAAAATGTTTACTTTCAAATTCCTTCGGGTATGATAGAGAAACTGCTAGCTAATTCTTTTGCAGGAGATGGCACATTGCATCCTGATTTACACTTAATCTATGTGGATGCAGTTTGTGGATTATTTAAGCTTGCAGGTATGCCCGAGGATGTTATCAAGAAGAAGGTCTTCCCTTTATATTTGAAGGGATAGGCATTGACATGGTATAGGCTATGTGATGATATGGGATCATGGGACTACAAGCAATTGAAATTGGAATTTCATCAGAAGTTTTATCCTATGCATCTTGTTTATCATGATCGTAATTATATATATAATTTTTGGCCTCGCGAAGGAGAAAGCATCTCTCAAGCTTGGGGGAGGCTTAAGTCAATGTTATATTCATGCCCCAATCATGAGCTCTCAAGAGAAATGATTATTCAAAAAATTTATGGTCGGCTTTCTCTCAGTAATCGCTCCATGCTCGATACTTCTTGTACTGGATCTTTTATGATGAAGACTATTGAATTCAAATGGGATTTATTGGAAAGAATTAAACGCAACTCTGAAGATTGGGACCTCGAGAAGGTAAGGAGTCAGGTATAACACCTAAGTTTGATTGTGTTAAATCTTTTATGGATACCGATGCTTTTCATGAATTTAGCACTAAATATGGACTTGACTCTGAGATAGTAGCTTCTTTCTGTGAATCCTTTGCTACTCATGTTGATCTACCTAAGGAGAAGTGGTTTAAATATAATCCTCCCATTGAAGTAAAAGTAGTTGCACCTAGTAAAGTTGAAGAAAAGACTATCACTTATGATGATCATGTTGTTCCTGGTGCTTATATTGAGAAACCACCTTTCCCTGTTAGAATAAAGGATCATGCTAAAGCTTCAACTGTGGTTAACAAAAGTAATATTAAGACACCTAAACCCCCTGAGCAAATTAAAGTTGAACCTAAAATTGATACGGTTAAAGATCTCTTAGCCGATAATATTGATGGGCATGTTATTTACTTCTGCAATGAAGCTGCTAGAATTGCTAGACCTGATGCTAAAAATAAACATAGACCTGTTGTAGGCATGCCTGTTATTTCTGTTAAAATAGGAGATCATTGCTATCATGGCTTATGTGATATGGGTGCTAGTGCAAGTGCAATACCTCATTCCTTATACCAAGAAATTATGCATGATATTGCACCTACTGAGATAGAAGAGATAGATGTTACAATTAAGATTGCCAATAGAGATACTATTTCACCAGTTAGGATTGTTAGAGATGTTGAAGTCTTGTGTGGGAAAGTTAAATACCCTGCTGATTTTGTTGTTCTCGGTTCCCCACAAGATGACTTTTGTCCCATTATATTTGATAGACCCTTCTTGAATACTGTTAATGCTAAGATAGACTGCAATAAGGATATTCTTTCTGTTGGTTTAGGGGATATGTCTCATGAGTTTAATTTTGATAAATTTCGTAGACAACCCCATGATAAAGAATTGCCTAGTAAATATGAAATTATTGGTCTTGCTTCTATTGTCGTGCCTCCTATCGATCCTTTAGAACAATATTTGCTAGACCATGAAAACGATATGTTTATGAATGAAAGAAGGGAAATAGATGAAGTATTCTTTAAACAGGGACCTATTCTGAAACAGAACTTGCCTATTGAAATCCTAGGGGATCCTCCTACACCTAAGGGTGATCCCGTGTTTGAGCTTAAACCATTGCCTGATACTCTTAAATATGCTTATCTTGATGAAAAGAAGATATATCCTGTTATTATTAGTGCTAACCTTTCAGAGCATGAAGAAGAGAAATTATTGAAAACTCTGAAAAAGCATCATGCTGCTATTGGATATACTCTTGATGATCTTAAGGGCATTAGTCCCACTCTATGTCAACACAAAATAAATTTGGAGAAAGACGCCAAACCAGTTATTGGTCACCAGCGACGGCTAAATCCTAAGATGAAAGAAGTGGTAAGAAAGGAAATATTAAAGCTCCTTGAAGCAGGTATAATTTATCCCGTTGCTGATAGTCAGTGGGTAAGCCCTGTCCATTTTGTCCCTAAGAAGGGAGGTATTACTGTCGTTCCTAATGATAAAGATGAATTGATTCCGCAAAGAATTATTATAGGCTATAGGATGGTGATTGATTTTCGCAAATTAAATAAAGCTACTAAAAAGATCATTACCCTTTGCCTTTCATTGATCAAATGCTAGAAAGATTATCCAACATACACATTTTTGCTTTCAAGATGGTTACTCTGGTTTCTCTCAAATACCTGTGTCAGCTGATGATCAAGAAAAGACTACTTCTACTTGCCCTTTCGGTACCTTTGCTTATAGACATATGCCTTTTGGTTTATGTAATGCACCTGCTACCTTTCAAAGATGCATGATGGCTATATTCTCTGACTTTTGTGAAAAGATTTGTGAAGTTTTCATGGATGATTTCTCTATTTATGGATCCTCTTTTGATGATTGCTTGAGCAACCTTGATCGAGTTTTGCAGAGATGTGAAGAAACTAACCTTGTCTTGAATTGGGAGAAGTGCCACTTTATGGTTAATGAAGGTATTGTCTTGGGGCATAAAATTTCTGAAAGAGGTATTGAAGTTGACAAAGCTAAAGTTGATGCTATTGAAAAGATGTCGTGTCCCAAGGACATAAAAGGTATAAGAAGTTTCCTTGGTCATGCTAGTTTTTATAGGAGGTTCATTAAGCACTTCTCAAAAATTTCCCGGCCTCTGACTAACCTATTACAAAAAGATATTCCTTTTGTCTTTGATGATGATTGTGTAGAAGCATTTGAAATACTTAAGAAAGCCTTGATTTCTGCACCTGTTGTTCAGCCACCTGATTGGAATTTACCCTTTGAAATCATGTGCGATGCTAGTGACTATGCTGTAGGTGTTGTTCTAGGACAAAGAGTTGATAAAAAAATTAAATGTTATTCAATATGCTAGTAAAACTCTAGACAATGCCCAGAGAAATTATGCTACTACTGAAAAGGAATTCTTAGCAGTTGTATTTGCTTGCGATAAGTTCATACCTTATATTGTTGATTCTAAAGTAACTATTCACACTGATCATGCTGTTATTAAATATCTTATGGAAAAGAAAGATGCTAAACCTAGACTTATTAGATGGGTTCTCCTGCTACGAGAATTTGATTTGCATATTATTGATAGAAAGGGAGCTGAGAATCCCGTTGCAGACAACTTGTCTAGGTTAGAGAATGTTCTTGGTGAACCACTACCTATTGATGATAGCTTTCCTGATGAACAATTAGCTATTATAAATGCTTCTTGTACTGCTCCATGGTATGCTGATTATGCTAATTACATTGTTTCTAAATTTATACCACCTAGTTTCACATACCAGCAAAAGAAAAAGTTCTTATATGATTTGAGGCATTACTTTTGGGATAACCCACATCTTTATAAAGAAGGAGTAGATGATGTTATTAGACGTTGTGTACCTGAGCATGAACAGGAACAGATCCTACGCAAGTGTCACTCCGAGGCTTATGGAGGACACCATGCTGGAGATAGAACTGCACATAAGGTATTGCAATCTGGTTTTTATTGGCCTGCTCTCTTAAAGGATGCCTGTAAATTTATCTTATCTTGTGATGAATGTCAAAAAATTGGTAATATTAGTAGACATCAAGAAATGCCTATGAATTATTCACTTGTTATTGAACCATTTGATGTTTGGGGCTTTGATTATATGGGACCTTTTCCTTCCTCTAATGGGTATACACATATTTTAGTTGTTCTTGATTACGTTACTAAGTGGGTAGAAGCTATTCCAACCAGTAGTGTTGATCATAACACCTCTATTAAGATGCTTAAAGAAGTTATTTTACCGAGGTTGGGAGTCCCTAGATATTTAATGACTGATGGTCGTTCACATTTTATTCATGGTGCCTTTCGTAAAATGCTTGCTAAGTATGATGTTAATCATAGAATTGCACCTCCATATCACCCGCAGTCTAGTGGTCAAGTAGAATTGAGTAACAGAGAGATCAAATTAATTTTGCAAAAGACTGTTTAATAGATCTAGAAAGAATTGGTCCAAGAAACTTGATGATGCATTATGGGCTTATAGAACTGCATATAAAAATCATATGGGTATGTCTCCGTATAAAATGGTTTATGGTAAAGCATGTCACTTACCTCTCGAGCTAGAACATAGGGCATATTGGGCTATTAAAGAGCTCAACTATGACTTTAAACTTGCCGGTGAGAAGAGGTTATTTGACATTAGCTCACTTGATGAATAGAGAACTCAGGCTTATGAAAACGCCAAGCTATGTAAAGAAAAAGTTAAAATAAAAGGATACAAAAACGTGACTTCAATGTAGGTGATTATGTATTGTTATACAACTCTCGTTTAAGATTTTTTGCAGGAAAAGTTCTCTCTAAATGGGAAGGTCCTTACGTTATCGAGGAGGTCTATCGTTCCGGTTCCATAAAAATCAACAACTTTGAAGGCACAAATCCGAAGGTGGTGAATGGTCAAAGAATCAAACATTATATCTCACGTAATCCCATATATGTTGAAACTAATATTACTGAAATCGTAACCCCGGAGGAATACATAAGGGACACTTTACGGAACTTTTTAGACTCTGAAAAGGAATAGGTACGTGGTACGGTAAGTAAACCGACTCCAAACAGTTCTAATGGCAATTTTTCTCCGTTTTGGAATATTTAAGAAAATAGGAAAACAAGAAGCAGAGCGGAAAGGACATGAGGCTTCCACGAGGGTTGAGGGCGCGCCCTACCCCCCTAGGCGCGCCCCCCTGCCTCGTGGGTACCTCGTGTGCTCTCCGGACTCCGTTTTCTTGCATGATACTTCTTTTAGTCGGTAAAAATTCATTATATAACCTCCTGAAGGTTTTGACCACCGTATCACGTGAATATCTCCTGTTTTTGTTTTGAGCTATTTTCTGCCATGGTTGTCAAGGTCGGGCATCATGTCGTCTCCCTCCTCCTCCAACAATGAGGGCAACCATGCTTGGCTAATGAAGATAGAGCTGAAGAGAGAAGAACCCTGGGAGATCAACAAGGATGATGGGATCAAGAAGGCCATGGGGGATCAAGTTCCGGCAGTAGCAGAAGAAGACATCCTCCAACCTCACCACAATCTCTTTACCCCAACGGAGATTGAAGCTTTCAAGATGATTGAGTTAGCTTGCACTCAAAACAAGTATCTCACAAGTGAAAATATATTTTTGAAGGAGCATATCATCACACTCAAGGGCATTCTCCTCAAATTGGAAGATCTCTTACGCTCGATGTGCGACTACCCATCACCACCAACACCTTCTTCACCAACAAAGAAGAACTGAGCATCGGGTATGGGCACTCCCCTTGGCAACTGCCAAGCTTGGGGGAGTGCCCCGGTATCATATCACCATCACTTTTATCTTTACTGTTTTTCTTAGTTCGATCCTTTTGATAATATCTTGATCTAGTAGAATAAAGTTTTAGTATGATCTAGTTGTGAGTTTTGCTTTATGATCTTCCTGTGTAATCGAGTCCGTGAGCTATGATGTCTACTACACAACCTTCTTCTTGTAGACGTTGTTGGGCCTCCAAGTGCACAGGTTTGTAGGACAGTAGCAAATTTCCCTCAAGTGGACGACCTAAGGTTTATCAATCCGTAGGAGGTGTAGGATGAAGATGGTCTCTCTCAAGCAACGCTGCAACCAAATAACAAAGAGTCTCTTGTGTCCCCAACACACCCAATACAATGGTAAATTGTATAGGTGCACTAGTTCGGCGAAGAGATGGTGATACAAGTGCAATATGGATAGTAGATAATAGTATTTATAATCTGAAATTATAAAAACAGCAAGGTAACTAATGATTAAAGTGAGCGTAAACAGTATTGCAATGTGTTGAAACAAGGCCTAGGGTTCATACTTTCGCTAGTGTAAGTTCCCTCAACAATACTAACATAATTGGATCACATAACTATCCCTCAACATGCAACAAAGAGTCACTCCAAAGTCACTAATAGCGGAGAATGAACGAAGAGATTATGGTAGGGTACGAAACCACCTCAAAGTTATTCTTTCCAATCAATCCGTTGGGCTATTCCTATAAGTGTCACAAACAGCCCTAGAGTTCGTACTAGAATAACACCTTAAGACACAAATCAACCAAAACCCTAATGTCACCTAGATACTCCAATGTCACCTCAAGTATCCGTGGGTATGATTATACGATATGCATCACACAATCTCAGATTCATCTATTCAACCAACATAAAGGACCTCAAAGAGTGCCCCAAAGTTCTACCAGAGAATCATGACGAAAACGTGTGCCAACCCCTATGCATAGGTTCATGGGCGGAACCCGCAAGTTGATCACCAAAACATACATCAAGTGAATCACGTGATATCCCATTGTCACCACAGATATCCACGACAAGACATACATCAAGTGTTCTCAAATCTTTAAAGACTCAATCCGATAAGATAACTTCAAAGGGGAAACTCAATTCATTACAAGAGAGTAGAGGGGGGAAGAAACATCATAGGATCCAAATATAATAGCAAAGCTCGCGATACATCAAGATCGTATCATCTCAAGAACACGAGAGAGAGAGAGAGATCAAACACATAGCTACTAGTACATACCCTCAGCCCCGAGGGAGAACTACTCCCTCCTCGTCATGGAGAGCATCGGGATGATGAAGATGGCCACCGGAGAGGGGTTCCCCCTCCGGCAGGGTGCCGGAACGGGTCTAGATTGGCTTTCGGTGGCTACAGAGGCTTCTGGCGGCGGAACTCCCGATCTATTGTGTCACGGATGTTTTTAGGGTATACGGAGATATATAGGCGGAAGAAGTACGTCAGGGGGGCCACGAGGGGCTCACGAGGGTGGAGGGCCCGCCCAGGGGGTGGGCGCGCCCCCCTGCCTCGTGACCTCCTCGTAGGTTCCCCGATGTGCACTCGAAGTCTTCTGGGCTTCTTTCCTTCCAAAAATGAGTTCCGTGAAGTTTCAGGTCAATTGGACTCCGTTTGATTTTCCTTTTCTTCGAAACCCTAAAACAGGGTAAAAACAGAAACTGGCACTGGGCTCTGGGTTAATAGGTTAGTCCCAAAAATGATATAAAAGTGTATAATAAAGCCCATAAACATTCAAAACAGTAGATAATATAGCATGGAGCAATCAAAAATTATAGACACGTTGGAGACGTATCAGCATCCCCAAGCTTAATTCCTGCTCGTCCTCGAGTAGGTAAATAATAAAAAAAGAATTTTTGATGTGGAATGCTAGTTGGCATAATTTCAATGTGATTCTTCTTAATTGTGGTATGAATATTCAGATCCATAAAATTCAAGACAAAAGTTCATATTGACATAAAAATGATAATACTTCAATCATACTAACTAAGCAATTATGTCTTCTCAAAATAACATGGCCAAAGAAAGTTCATCCCAACAAAATCATATAGTTTAGTCATGTTTCATTTTCGTCACACAAGAATGCTCTCATCATGCACAACCCCGATGATAAGCCAAGCAATTGTTTCATACTTTAGTAATCTCAAACCTATAAACTTTCACGTAATACATGAGCGCGAGCCATGGATATAGCACTATGGGTGGAATAGATTATAATGAGGGGGGTTATGTGGAGAAGACAAAAAGGAGAAAGTCTCACATCAACGAGGCTAATCAATGGGCTATGGAGATGCCCACCCATTGATGTTAATGCAAGGAGTAGGGATTGCCATGCAACGGATGCACTAGAGCTATAAATGTATGAAAGCTCAACAAAAGAAACTAAGTGGGTGTGCATCCAACTTGCTTGCTCACGAAGACCTAGGGCACTTGAGGAGGCCCATTGTTGAAATATACAAGCCAAGTTCTATAATGAAAGATTCCCACTAGTATATGAAAGTGACAACATAAGAGACTCTCTATCATGAAGATCTTGGTGCTACTTTGAAGCAAAAGTGTGTCAAAGGATAGTAGCATTGTCCCTTCTCTCTTTTTCCCTCATTTTTTTATTTGGCCTTTCTTTTTTTATGGCCTTTCTTTTCCTTTTTTTGGGCCTTCTCTTTTTTTATGGCCTTTCTCTCTTTTTTGGGGGCCTTCTCTTTTTTTATGGCCTTTCTCTCTTTCTTTCTTTTTATTCCTCACTTGGGACAATGCTCTAATAATGATGATCATCACACTTCTATTTATTTACAGCTCAATGATTACAACTCGATACTAGAACAAAGATGACTCTATATGAATGCCTCCGGCGGTGTACCGTGATATGCAATGAACCAAGAGTGACATGTATGAAAGAATTATGAACGATGGCTTTGCCACAAATACTATGTCAACTACATGATCATGCTAAGCAATATGACAATGATGAATGTGTCATGATAAACGGAACGGTGGAAAGTTGCATGGCAATATATCTCGGAATGGCTATGGAAATGCCATAATAGGTAGGTATGGTGGCTGTTTTAAGGAAGATATAAGGAGGTTTATGTGTGACAGAGCGTATCATATCACGGGGTTTGGATGCACCGTCGAAGTTTGCGCCAACTCTCAATGTGAGAAAGGGCAATGCACGGTACCGAAGAGGCTAGCAAGGATGGAAGGGTGGGAGTGCGTATAATCCATGGACTCAACATTAGTCATAAAGAACTCACATGCTTATTTCGAAAATCTACAAGTCATCAAAAACCTCGGCACTACGCGCATGCTCCTAGGGGGATAGATTGGTAGGAAAAGACCATCGCTCATCCCCGACCGCCACTCATAAGGAAGACAATCAAATAACACCTCATGTTTCAAATTTGTTACACAACGTTTACCATGCGTGCATGCTACGGGACTTGCAAACTTCAACACAAGCATTTCTCAAATTCACAACTACTCATCTAGCACGACTTTGATATTATTACCTCCATATCTCAAAACAATCATCAAGCATCAAACTTCTCTTAGTATTCAATACTCTATATGAAAGTTTTTACTATTCTTGGATGCCTAGCATATTAGGATTATTTAAGCAAATTACCATGCTATTTAAAACTCTCAAAAATGATATAAGTGAAGCATGATAGTTCATCTATTTCTATAATACCACCACTGTGCTCTAAAAGGATATAAGTGAAGCACTAGAGCAACAACAAACTACTCCGGAAGATATAAGTGAAGATCAATGAGTAGTCGAATAATTATGCAACTATGTGAAGACTCTCTAAAATTTAATAATTTCAGATCTTGGTATTTTATTCAAACAGCAAGCAAAGCAAAATAAAATGACATTCTAAGAATGGCAAACATCATGTGAAGAAGCAAAAACTTAGGATCAACCGAAACTAACCGATAGTTGTTGAAGAAGAAAGGTGGGATGCCAACCGGGGCATCCCCAAGCTTAGATGCTTGAGACTTCTTGAAATATTATCTTGGGATGCCTTGGGCATCCCCAAGCCTGATCTTTTGTGTCTCCTTAATTCCTCTCATATCACGGTCTCCCTAAATCTCAAAAGCTTCATCCACACAAAACTCAACAAGGACTCGTGAGATAAGTTAGTATAAACCATTGCCAAAACCTTATCATACTATACTGTAGCAAATCACTAAAATTATTATTAAATATTGCATACTAAATGCCTCTGCATATTTAATAGTCCTATCCTCAAATAGAATCATTAAAGAAGCAAACATATGCAAACAATGCAAACATAACAGCAATCTGCCTAAACAGGACAGTCTGTAAAGAATGCAGCAACATCCATACTTCCCTAGCTCCAACAATTATGAAAGAAAATTCCCACTGTAGTAAATTTATCAGAGCTTAATATGCAAAAGTTTTCAACAATTTATCACATTCTGACTTTTCTAGGGAATTATTGCAACAGCGGTAAACTTTTTGTTTTCAAACAGCAACATGTGGACTTCTAAAATAGGCATAGTAAAGGCTATCAATGCCACTTTTATTGAAATAAAAGATGCAAAACATTGTGCTAAATAACAGAAAGAAAATCTAACAAAATAAATTGACGCTCCAAGCAAAACACATATCATGTGGCGAATAAAAATATAGCTCCAAGTAAAGTTACCGATGAACGAAGACGAAAGAGGGGATGCCTTCCGGGGCATCCCCAAGCTTAGGCTCTTGGTTGTCCTTGAATATTTCCTTGGGGTGCTTTGGGAATCACCAAGCTTAGGCTCTTTCCACTCATTATTCCATAATCCATCGAATCTTTACCCAAAACATGAAAACTTCACAACACAAAACTTAAAGTAGAAAACTCGTGAGCTCCGTTAGTATAAGAAAATAAATCACCACTTCAAGGTACTGTAATGAACTCATTATTTATTTATATTGGTTTTAAACCTACTGTATTCCAACTTCTATATGGTTTATAAACTATTTTACTAGCCATAGATTCATCAAAATAAGCAAACAACACACGAAAAACAGAATCTGTCAAAAACAGAACAGTCTGTAGTAATCTGGATCCAACGTATACTTCTGGAACCCCAAAAATTCTAATAAATTGCTGGACCTGAGTAATTTATCTCTTAATCATATGCAAAAAGAATTAACTAAATATCACTCTCCAATAAAAAATGGCAGCAATTCTCGTGAGCGCTAAAGTTTCTGTTTTTGACAGCATGATCAACAAGACTTTCCCCAAGTCTTCCCAACGGTTCTACTTGGCACAAACACTAAATTAAACATAAAAACACATCTAAACATAGGATAGATGAATTATTTATTACTAAACAGGAGCAAAAAGCAAGGAACAAAAATAAAGTTGGGTTGCCTCCCAACAAGCGCTATCGTTTAACGCCCCTTGCTAGGCATGATGATTTCAACGATGCTCACATAAAGGATAAGAATTGAAACATAAAGAGAGCATCATGAAGAATATGACTAGCACATTTAAGTCTAACCCACTTCCTATGCATATGGATTTTGTGATCAAACAACTTGTGGGAACAATAATCAACTAGCATAGGAAGGTAAAACAAGCGTAACTTCAAAACTTTAAACACATAGAGAGGAAACTTGATATTATTGCAATTCCTGGAAGCATATATCCCCCCCCTCATAATAAATTTCAGTAGCATCATGAATGAATTAAACAATATAACCAGAACCTAAAGCATTATTTTCATGATCTACAAGCATAGAAATTTTACTACTCTCCACATAAGCAAAATTCTTCTCACGAATATTAGTGGGAGCAAACTCAACAAAATAATTATCATGTGATTGAAAATTAAGATCAAGATGACAAGTTTCATGGTTATCATTATTCTTTAAAGCATAAGTGTCATCACAATAATCATCATATATAGGAGGCATGCTTTCATCATAGTAAATTTTCTCATCAAAGCTTGGGGCACAAAAAATATCATCTTCATCAAACATAGCTTCCCCAAGCTTGTGGATTTGCATATCATTAGCATCATGGGTATTCAAGGAATTCATACTAACAACTTTGCAATCATGCTCATCATTCAAATATTTAGTGCCAAACATTTTAATGCATTCTTCTTCTAACACTTTGGCACAATTTTCCTTTCCATCATACTCACAAAAGATATTAAAAATATGAAGCGTATGAGACAAACTCAATTCCATTTTTTTGTAATTTTCTTTTATAAACTAAACTAGTGATAAAACAAGAAACAAAAAGATTTGATTGCCAGATCTAAAGATATACCTTCAAGCACTAACCTCCCCGGCAACGGCGCCAGAAAAGAGCTTGACGTCTACTACACAACCTTCTTCTTGTAGACGTTGTTGGGCCTCCAAGTGCAGAGGTTTGTAGGACAGTAGCAAATTTCCCTCAAGTGGATGACCTAAGGTTTATCAATCCGTAGGAGGAGAGGATGAAGATGGTCTCTCTCAAGCAACCCTGCAACCAAATAACAAAGAGTCTCTTGTGTCCCCAACACACCCAATACAATGGTAAATTGTATAGGTGCACTAGTTCGGCGAAGAGATGGTGATACAAGTGCAATATGGATAGTAGATAATAGTATTTGTAATCTGAAATTATAAAAACAGCAAGGTAACTAATGATTAAAGTGAGCGTAAACGGTATTGCAATGTGTTGAAATAAGGCCTAGGGTTCATACTTTCGCTAGTGTAAGTTCCCTCAACAATACTAACATAATTGGATCACATAACTATCCCTCAACATGCAACAAAGAGCCACTCCAAAGTCACTAATAGCGGAGAACGAACAAAGAGATTATGGTAGGGTACGAAACCACCTCAAAGTTATTCTTTCCAATCAATCTGTTGGGCTATTCCTATAAGTGTCACAAACAGCCCTAGAGTTCGTACTAGAATAACACCTTAAGACACAAATCAACCAAAACCCTAATGCCACCTAGATACTCCAATGTCACCTCAAGTATCCATGGGTATGATTATACGATATGCATCACACAATCTCAGATTCATCTATTCAACCAACACAAAGGACCTCAAAGAGTGCCCCAAAGTTCTACCAAAGAATCACGACGAAAACGTGTGCCAACCCCTATGCATAGGTTCATGGGCGGAACCCGCAAGTTGATCACCAAAACATACATCATGTGAATCACGTGATATCCCATTGTCACCACAGATATCCACGGCAAGACATACATCAAGTGTTCTCAAATCTTTAAAGACTCAATCTGATAAGATAACTTCAAAGGGGAAACTCAATTCATTACAAGGGAGTAGAGGGGGGAAGAAACATCATAGGATCCAAATATAATAGCAAAGCTCGCGATACATCAAGATTGTATCATCTCAAGAACACGAGAGAGAGAGAGAGAGATCAAACACATAGCTACTGGTACATACCCTCAGCCCCGAAGGAGAACTACTCCTTCCTCATCATGGAGAGCACCAGGATGATGAAGATGGCCACCGGAGAGGGATTCCCCCTCCGACAGGGTGCCGGAATGGGTCTAGATTGGCTTTCGGTGGCTACGGAGGCTTCTGGCGGCGGAACTCCCGATCTATTGTGTCACGGATGTTTTTAGGTTATATGTAGATATATAGGCGGAAGAAGTACGTCAGGGGGGCCACGAGGGGCTCACGAGGGTGAAGGGCGCGCCCAGGGGGGTGGGCGCGCCCCCCTGCCTCGTGACCTCCTCGTAGGTTCCCCGACATGCACTCCAAGTCTTCTGGGCTTCTTTCCTTCCAAAAATGAGTTCCGTGAAGTTTCAGGTCAATTGGACTCCGTTTGATTTTCCTTTTCTTCGAAACCCTAAAACAGGGTAAAAACAGAAACTGGCACTGGGCTATGGGTTAATAGGTTAGTCCCAAAAATGATATAAAAGTGTATAATAAATCCCATAAACATTCAAAATAGTAGATAATATAGCATGGAGCAATCAAAAATTATAGATACGTTGGAGACGTATCAAGCTATATATAATAAAGATTAGTGTTGAGTCAAGGGCTTGATTATTTTGCTATGATCTTGAGGAAATAAAATAAAAGAGAAAAAATAAAAAGAAATAAAGAGATCATATGGATCTTATGGAGAGTAATGAGCTCACATATAAAGAGTATGATGAATAAAAATTATTGAGAGTTGACAAACAAAGTTTTGGTCATCGTTGCAATTAATAGGAAGTAATAAAGAAACAGAGGTTCACATATAAATATACTATCTTGGACATCTTTTATGATTGTGAGCACTCATTAAAGTATGATATGCTAAAGAGTTGACGTTGGACAAGGAAGACAACGTAATGGGTTATGTTTTCTTACATCTAAGATAAATTATATTGTCATGGATCATCCAACATGTTGAGCTTGCATTTCCCTCTCATGCTAGACAATTTATTTGAACCAAGTAGAGATACTACTTGTGCTTCCAAATATCCCTAAACCCAGTTTTGCCATGAGAGTCCACCATATCTACCTACGGATTGAGTAAGATCCATCAAGTGAGTTGTCATCGATGCAAGCAATAAAAATTTACTCTCTAAATATGTATGGCTTATTAATGTGGAGAAAATAAGCTTTATATGATCTTGTGATGTGGAAGAAATAAAAGCGACGGACTGCATAATAAAGGTCCACATCACAAGTGGAAATATAAAGTGACGTTCTTTTGCATTAAGATTTCGTGCATCCAACCATAAAAGCGCATGACAACCTCTGCTTCCCTCTCCGAAGGGCCTATCTTTTATTCTTGTCTTATACTTCATGCAAAGTGTCATGTTGATATTCACCTTTCCTTTTTACATTTTATCCTTTGGCAAGCACAATGTGTTGGAAAGATCCTGATATATATATAGCTAATTGGATGTGAGTTTTCATGAACTATTATTGTTGACATTTCCCTTGAGGTAAAAGGTTGGGAGGCAAAACTATAAGCCCCTATCTTTCTCTGTGTCCGATTAAAACTTTATAACCATAAATATCGCGTGAGTGTTAGGAATTATGAAAGACTAAAAGATGGTTGAGTATGTGGACTTGCTGAAAAGCTCTTATATTGACTATTTCCTATGTTATGATAAATTGCAATTGCCTCAGTGACTGAGATTAGAGTTTGTTGGTTCTCAATGAAGTTTATGATTCATACTTGAAATTGTGATTGAATTGTTACTTTAGAATAAGAGATCATATGACAATATATATATATATGTTGTTGTTCTAAGAATGATCATGATGCCCTCATGTCCGTATTTTATTTTTATCGACACCTCTATCTCTAAACATGTGGACATATTTTTCGATTTCGGCTTTCGCTTGAGGACAAGCGAGGTCTAAGCTTGGGGAGTTGATACGTCCATTTTGCATCATGCTTTTATATCGATATTTATTGCATTATGGGCTGTTATTACACATTATGTCACAATACTTATGCCTATTCTCTCTTATTTTACAAGGTTTACATGAAGAGGGAGAATGTCGGCAGCTGGAATTCTGGGCTGGAAAAGGAGCAAATATTAGAGACCTATTCTGCACATCTCCAAAAGTCTTGAAACTTCACGGGAGCACGTTTTAGAATATATAAAAAATATTGGGAAAAAGAAGTACCAGAGGGAGGCCACCCACCATCCACGAGGGTGGGGGCGCGCCCTACCCCCTCGGCGTGCCCCCTGCCTCATGGGCCCCCTGGTGGCCCTCCGATGCCCATCTTTGGCTATATGGAGTCTTTCGTCGAGGAAAAAATCATAAGCAAGCTCACGGGACGAAACTCCGCCGCCACAAGGCGGAACCTTGGCGGAACCAATCTAGGGCTCCAGCAGAGCTGTTCTGCCGGGGAAACTTCCCTCCGGGAGGGGGAAATCATCACCATCATCATCACCAACGATCCTCTCATCGGGAGGGGGTCAATCTCCATCAACATCTTCACCAGCACCATCTCATCTCAAACCCTAGTTCATCTCTTGTATCCAAACCTCAGATTGGTACATGTGGGTTGCTAGTAGTGTTGATTACTCCTTGTAGTTGATGCTAGTTGGTTTACTTGGTGGAAGATCATATGTTCAGATCCATTATGCATAATAATACCCCTCTTATTATGAACATGAATATGCTTTGTGAGTAGTTATGTTTGTTCCTGAGGACATGGGAGAAGTCTTGCCATAAGTAGTCATGTGAATTTGGTATTCTTTTGATATTTTGATGAGATGCATGTTGTCATCCCTCTAGTGGTGTCATGTGAACGTCGACTACATGACACTTCACCATTGTTTGGGCCTAGAGGAAGGCATTGGGAAGTAATAAGTAGATGATGGGCTGCTAGAGTGACAGAATCTTAAACCCTAGTTTATGTGTTGCTTCATAAGGGGCTGATTTGGATCCATATGTTTCATGCTATGGTTAGGTTTACCTTAATACTTCTGTTGTAGTTGCGGATGCTTGCAATGGGGGTTAATCATAAGTGGGATTCTTGTCCAAGTAAGGGCAGTACTGTCACATCCCTAGCTAGTCACTGCTTGTCCTTGCATCAATCATCTTGCATCATGTTTAAATTTATGAAAGTTGAATTGGGGAAAGTGGAAAGCCTCAGAAATCATTTCTAAAAATGATTAACATTAAAAATTGCTTCAAATAAACCCAAGAAAATGTTCATGTTCATTTTTGAAAATATTGGCAAGAGGTAAAATTCAAACCAATATTTTTGGAATCACAGAAATATTTATTTGGGTCTTTGAATTAAGTCAATACTTATTTGAATTGGAGATATAAATTTCTATAAATACTTTTATAACTCCAATAATTTTGAAAAATTGTGAGTGGCTCTGAATATGTTGTATCAGGCCACATGATAATTTTCAGAGGCTACAAAAATGATTTGGTTTAGAAACTAAATCAAAATAGAGGAATAAAAATAGAAAATAGTAAGAGAAATAAAAAGACAGAGAGAGAGAGATAGTACATGGGCCTTACCTGGAGCCCAAGTGACTGGCCCAGCCCACCTTCCCGGCTCCCTGTCGTCTTCCTCCCCGCGCCAATAGGTAGCGCGCGTGGCCGAGGCACGCCGGCATGCTCCCGGCCACCTCCTCCTTCCTCCCGCTTCCCCCTCGTCGCTCTGGGCCTCCCTCGCGACGCCACGCAGCCCCGACCGCTCTCTCACTCTCTCCCGTGCTTTCTCCCCTCCTCTGTTGCTCTCGCGCACAGCCACCCGAACGCGTTGTCGCTGCCGCTCGTCGTTGCCGCGACCACCGGCCCTCCCTCGCTTCCCCGACTGGTCCACGAGCTCCGCGACGTCGTCCTCGACCCCCTCACCGAGCCACGCCCCGCCGGAAGCCCTGCAGCGTCGCCCTCGAGCTCGTCTTCAACCTCCGGCCGCCGGCAACCTCACCTTTGATTCGCTGCCATTCGTGCTTCCCCGGCCTCCCTGAGCTTCTTTTCAGCACCCCTATGAGCTCCTGATCCTCCCCCTATGCTCTCCCCCTCCGTCCCCATTCTCTATCCGCCCTCCCCGTGCACCCGAGCTCCAGCCGCCATGGCCGGCGAGACTTGCGCTCGCGAGCTCCTCTGCTCAAACCCGCCGCACGGTTGTGCTCCTAGAGCTCCCAGGAGTCCAGAGAACCCCTTTGGCTAGCCGCTAGCACTCCGTAGCCTCGTCCTGCTTGACGTCCGAACACCGGCCGCCGCGCTTGTCATCGCCGGCGACGATTCCGGCCACCATAGGCCTGGCCTCCACCACCACTCGACACGCGCCTGCAAGAGCTCTCCAACGAGCCCAAGAACGGCCTCGTCCATGCCCTGTGGGCGTATCCCGAGCCACGCCGCCGTCTCGGGCCTCGCCGGCGTCGAGTCGCCGATGGGTTTGACCCACTTTGACCCCGGCTGGTCCCCGCCCAGAGACTATGACATGTGGGGCCGGCCCTAACTGGATTAGTTAGGTGTTAGTTAGTGCTAATCACCGCTGTTAGGTGTTAATCCCCTCGCTAAACTAACCCTGAGCCACTGACATGTGCGCCCAGCCCTGCTGACATTTTTGTTAGAATCAGTCTAACCCTAATTAACCCAGTTAACTAACTAAGTCACTGACCTGTGGGCCTCACTGGTCAGGTTTGACCCTAGGCGACCCAGTTGACTTGCTGTTGTCACACCGACGTCATGCTTACGTAGTAAATGTTTTCTGGGATTTTAAATAAATCAGAAATGATTTATTTATTTCAGAAAATAGCCAAAACTTCTAAAAATCATAGAAAATCAACCGTAGCTCCAAATCAAACAAATTATATATGAAAAATGATTAGAAAAATTCAATCTATCCATCTACACTGGTATCATGCATGTTTAGGCAACTTAAACCTGCTGTTTATATCAAAACATGATAATGCACTTTATAAAGTCATAGTTTGAATTTGAACTTGAACCTTGAGTTCAAAATAACTCAAACCCATCTGGTTTTAGTTGCATTAGCCCAACGTACTCATTTTTCCATGTCATGATCATGCATCATATTGTGCATTGCATTGATTGTGTTTCCTTCTTTATTGCCAGAAGTTGTCCCCTCTCGATAGACGTGGTTTCGACGATGAGTTCGATGACACCGATGAAGAGTTATATCATCTTCAGAAGTGCCAGGCAAGCAAAACCCCCTTGCTCATTCCGATACAATCCCCCTCTCTTGCTCCTGCTCTCTTTTACTGCATTAGGACAGCACCATTTCAACTATTACATGTTGCGGTAGCTGAACCCCTTTCCTCTGCATGACCTGTCATTGCCACAGTAAATAGATGAAACCCACTAGCATGAGTAGGAGTTGTTTGAGCCCTGATGTGCCTACTCATTCATGCTTGTTTGTCATTCCTGCTATTGCTTAGGGTTGTGTCAGGTCTGATTCATCGGGGATGAATCGGAGGTGTGTGAACATGTCCTACTGTTGAGAGCTAAGTGTGTGAACACGATTTGGTAAAGGTATCGATGAGAGGCCATGTAGGAGTACATGGTGGGTTGTCTCATTGAAGCTGTCCTTAGGAAATGAGTTCTGTGTTTGTGATCCATGAAACAGCTACTACCACACGTTGGGCCCTGAAATATGACCCCGCTCGACTTATTAACCGCCCTTGTCCTCTGTCTAGGAGTTGCAACTAGTTTTTGGTGTTCGTAGGATATGTGTTGGCAGCCGTGCGTAGCGCTGACCCTAGGGGTGGGCTATGATGCGGTAGATACATCGTGGCCGGGTATGCCAGGCGCCTGTTTGGCGTCTCGAGACCCTGTACACATCGTTTGGGGCCGTTGAGGACACCCCGGCTGGATTTCCTTGCAGATGGAACCCGAATAGGCGATAAACCTGGACTAGAGACCTGTGTGGTTAGTCAGGTCGTGGTCTACACCCACGTCGGCTTTCGCTTGAAGTCTGCCAAGCACATGTCGTGTGCAGACGCTAAGTGGTGGAAACATGTGTGAAGAAGTACACCCCTGCAGGGTTATAAATGATCTATTCCAATAGCCGTGTCCACGGTAAAGAACTTCTGGGTTGCCTATAATAGTGCATAGACAAGTGAAAGTGGATACTCTAAAATGCGCAAGATAAGCATGAGTGTTATGGACGGCGTTCTCGTAGGGAGACGGAAGCGGATCCATAGTGGTGTATTGATATGGTGAATATGTGGACTCGTGTGCGCCACCTCAAAAGAGTTGCTTGCAGTCGTAGTTCAGGTTAGCCACTGAGTCAAAGCTGGCTTGCTGCAGTTAAACTCCACCACCACCACCCCCCTGTTGATACCGATGCATATGTAGTTAGTTCTGATGTAAGTCTTGCTGAGTACATTTTTACTCACGTTTGCTTAATTTTTTATGTTTCGCAGAGAGACGTCAGTCTCGCTAGTAGTTCCGTGTGGACTTTGACGTTTAGCTTGCTACCTCAGCTACGATCTTGTGCCCTCGGCAGGGTCTTGTAGATAGTCAGGCTTCTCAGCCTTCTTCATTTGTAGTTGTCTGTACTCAGACAGGTTAAGCTTCCGCATGTGCTTGTTGCTTGTATGCTCTGTATGTTGGGTCATGAGACCCATGCTTGTAATACTTGGCTCCTCGGAGCCTAATGAATAAATACTCAGAGTCGTACAGTCTTGTTCTGATGCCATGTTGTATTTGCACATATCGAGCATATTGTGTGTATGATTGAAATGCTTGGTATGTGTGGGATCCGGCAACCTAGTTGTTTATCCTTGGTAGCCTCTCTTATGGGGAAATGTAGTCTTGTGCTTCCATGAGCCATAGTAGTCCTGCTAGCCCAGCACTACTGCTCCGGAACACTTGATTGGCCGGCATGTGATTCACTTTGTTCATGTGTCTGTCCCTTCGGGGAAATGTCACGCGGTGACATCCGGAGTCCTGCCTAGCCTGCTACAGCCCGGGTTCCCGGAGTCCTGTTAGCCCAGTGCTACAGCCCAGATTCGCACGCTGCTGACCGACATGCTCGATGTTGATTCATGTATGCCTGTCCCCGTAAGTTCGTGCCACTTTGGGTTCACGACTAGTCATGTCGGCCCAGGTTCTTTGTCATATGGATGCTAGCGACACTATCATATACATGAGCCAAAAGGCGCAAACGGTCCCGGGCCATGGTAAGGCGACACCCGTGGGTATACCGTTCGTGAGGCCGCAAAGTGATATGAGGTGTTACAGGATAGATCAGTGTGACTTAGAATCGGGGTCCTGACAAGTACCCAAGCACCGGTCCACCCACATATCAAATTACTGAACGTGAAACATATGAACCTGATGAAAACTAGCTTGACGATAATTCCCATGTGTCCTCGGGAGCGCTTTCCTTCATATAAGAGTTTGTCCAGGCTTGTCCTTTGCTACAAAAAGGATTGGGCCATCTTGTTGCACCTTATTTACTTTTATTACTTGCTACTCGTTACAAATTACCTTATCACAAAACTATCTGTTACCGATAATTTTAGTACTTGCAGAGAATACCTTACTGAAAACTACTTATCGTTTCCTTCTGCTCCTCGTAGGGTTCGAGACTCTTACTTATCGAAAAGGCTACGATAGATCCCCTACACTTGTGGGTAATCAATATGCAAATTGCTATTTACCTTTCATAAGGACCCCCTTCATCGAATCCGATCCGACTAAAGTCGGAGAGATAGACACCCGCTAACCACCTTATGCATCAAGTGCATGTCAGCCGGTGCAACCTGTCTCACGTAAGCGTACATGTAAGGTCATTCCGGGCCACTTCATCCCATGATGCCACTGAATCAACATAAGACTAGTAACGGTAAGCAAATTGACCAAATCATCGCCCACAACTACTTTGTGTTCTACTCGTGCATAGAATCTACGCATAGACCTAGCTCATGATGCCATTGTTGGGTAACATAGTAATAATTCAAAAAAATCCTACGTGTCACCAAGATCAATCTAGGAGATGCTAGCAACAAGATAGAGGGAGTGCATCTTCATGCCCTTGGGGACGTCTCCTCCTTCTTGATCCAACAAGGCGAGAGGAGAAGTTGAGGGAGAGCTCCGACAGCATGACGGCATGGTGGTGGAGCTTGCGGTTCTCCGGCAGGGCTTCGCCAAGCACTACGGAGGAGGAGGAGGTGTTGGAGGAGGGAGGGGTTGTGCCAGGGGAAGGGGTGCGGCTGCCCTCTCTCTCCCTCACTATATATAGGGGGAAGGGGGAGGAGAAGGCGCCCTAGGGTTTCCCTAGGGGATGGGCGGTGGCCACAGGGGGAAACCCTAGATGGGTTTGGGCGCCCCCACCCCTAGGACACTTGCCCCCCAAGCCGGGAGGGGCTGATTCCCTTGGGGAGGCGCCCCCACCTCTCTAGGTTACATGATATGGGGTGGGATGGGCGCACAGCCCCTTAGTGGGTTGGTGTGCCCCTCCCCTTGGCCCATAAGCGCCCCCCCCAATGCTTGTCGGGGCCTCCGAAACTCCTTTCGGTCATGTTGGTCATCACCCGGTACTCCCAGAACAATTCCGGACACCAATACCCTTTGTCCAATATATTGATCTTCACCTTCGAACAATTTAGGAGTTCCTCGTCACATTCGGGATCTCATCTGGGACTCCGAACAACCTTCAGTAACCACATACTATTCCCATTACAACTCTAGCGTCACTGAACCTTAAGTGTGTAGACCCTACGGGTTCGGGAACCATGCAGAGATGACCGAGACACCTCTCCGGCCAATAATCAATAGCGGGACCTGGATACCCATATTGTCTCCCACATGCTCCACGATGATCTCATCGGATGAACCACGATGCCGGGGATTCAATCAACCACGTATACAATTCCCTTTGTCCATCGGTATGTTACTTTCCCGAGATTCGATCATCGGTATCCCTGTACCTTGTTCAATCTCGTTACCGGCAAGTCTCTTTACTCGTTCTGTAAAACATGATCCCGTGACTAACTCCTTAGTCACATTGAGCTCATTATGATGATGCGTTACCGAGTGGGCCCATAGATACCTCTCTGTCACAATGAGGGACAAATCCCAATCTCGATTCGTGCCAACCCAACAGACACTTTCGAAGATACCTGTAGTGCACCTTTATAGCCACCCAGGTACGTTGTGATGTTTGATACACCCAAAGCATTCCTACGGTATCTAGGAGTTGCACAATCTCATGGTCTAAGGAAATGATACTTGACATTAGAAAAGCTCTAGGAAACGAACTACACGATCTTGTGCTATGCTTAGGATTGGGTCTTGTCCATCACATCATTCTCCTAATGATGTGATCCCATTATCAACGACATCCAGCGTCCATGGTTAGGAAACCATAACCATCTATTGATCAACGAGCTAGTCAACTAGAGGCTTACTAGGGACATGTTGTGGTCTATGTACTCGCACATGTATTACGGTTTCCGGTTAATACAATTATAGCACGAACAAGAGACAATTATCATGGGCAAGGAAATATAATAATAACTATTTTATTATTGCCTCTAGGGCATATTTCCAACAAACCCATCATCTACTTTATACTTACCAATGCCTTCCCCTAGGCCCAAATCTTGGTGAAGTGTCATGTATTCGACACTCACATAACACCACTAGAGGAAAGAGAACATACATATCATCAAAATATTGAACGAATACCAAATTCACATGATCACTTATAACAAGACTTCTCCCATGTCCTCGGGGAGAAAAGTAACTACTCACAAAGCATGTTCATGTTCATGATCAGAGGGGTATTGAATATCATTAAGGATCTGAACATATGATCTTCCACCAAATAAACCAACTAGAATCAACTACAAGGAGTAATCAACACTACTAGCAACCCACAGGCACCAATTTGAGGTTTCGAGACAAAGATTGAATACAAGAGATGAACTAGAGTTTGAGATAGGATGGTGTTGGTGAAGATGTTGATGAAGATTGGTCCTCCCATGATGAGAGGATCGTTTGAGAATTCCAGCTACCGGCGTTCTCCCTCTTCATGTGAATCTTGCAAAATAAGAGAGAAAAGGCATAAGAATTGCATCATAAGGTGTAATAATAGTCCATAATGCAATAAATATCAACATAAAAACATGATGCAAAATGGATGTATCAGCTACACCATAACTCAATCACTCGATTTAGCTATAATAGGAATACCATGCAACCTCTGTTCTACAGAAATTATGGAGTACATTTTGTATTTAAGAGCCCTTGCAGTATGCTTGAAAATACTCAACACTAGCAAGTTAGTGTTTGGTCTGTGCTTTACAACTTACGATTTTTTCTCTTCGCAAATTCATCTCTTCTACAAAAAACTTTAGTACAGTTTAATCATAGCATAATATATATGCAATGACTACTTTGCAAGAAATATTAGGTTTTGCTCTTTATATCCTTCAAGAAACTGGAAGATGTGATGTGAAACTTTTATCTTTGTTCTAATATGGACAGTTGAGAGTGCCACTGCATTACACTGTTAGTAGTTATTTAAGTTATTTCTTTATTGAAATTATCTTCATCAATGTTCCCAAATAATCTTATATTCCATTTCTTTGTACTAACCAACATGGTTTCCCTTTGACTGAGATTGGTATTAGACATTCTAGTTTGATATAGATTCTTTTGAGCAGCACTTACATCAAAATATAGTTTTGCAAAAAAATTAGTCTAGACAATTTATAAGTATTACTTTTCCCCTAAATTTGGAGTCTGAAGCTCATCTATTTTAGTTTACCTGATCACCTATGTCACCTCTGTTTGGAGCTATGAGGCTTAATCGCATTGTTCTGTGGCTGATCGACCAACGTGCTACAACCTGATTTACACACACAATGACACGGTACAGAGTGAGCCTCCACATGTACAGTACTGTTCAGGTTGTTTTTTGTCATATGCATGTTTTTTATGTTGTGATAAGGATCAAAATGGTGAATTTTCAAAACATTATGCTTTGTGAATGATGGCTCCTATATTTCTATGTTTATCTCTTTCAAATATTATGACCGTGTTGCTTTTCACATTTTTGGTGTGTTACCTTTTTACATACTATTATTTTTAGTGACAATATGCATTTCATTGGAGTTTGATGGTTATTTGTAACGTCTGAACTCTCCATTTTTTGTTATTGTTCATACAATATTTGTCTATCTAAAATTTTTCTTACTACTTAATGAATCTGCATATATTTGTGTAGACTTGAGTATGGTCCGTGATGAAAAAAATATTAAATCCAAATATAATGCATCATTCGTGCCACAGAGTTTTTCACTTCAATTGTTAATTTTTTGGGGGGATTGTTAATCACTTCAATTTGACTAGACAGCCTAAATGATGTTTTGTTTGATATATTCTTCTGTAGAAATTTTATCTTGTGTATAATATGGATTTGCTAATAACTATTTTGTCCTCATAAAATGGTTCGGTTGTTAATTTTCCTCGTTGGTATGTATCATATAAGAGCTTTGTGGCAGATATTACCATTATTTCACTCTATACAAGCAAAGGGAAGGTAATCAGTCTGAATGTAAGTGTTGGAAACATAACATGTTTGCTCCTTTTGATGGATGGATGGAGGGACTACTGACAGGAGCAGAAAATAATTATCATGGAACTTCTTATTCACTGTTTTCTCTGATGGAGTAGAGACACGACATGCCAAACTTCAAAAGACAACATTGTATTTCAAAATGCACAATTACATACCTCCTATCTCCTTTACACGAATTTTATGAAAGTGCAACTAATCCCTGGGTGGTTTTGGTAATTTATAACAGTTCATTGAACTAATAACCATTCAAGTTTAATATTTCAGAAAGTTCAATGAATGGCATGGCTTGGACTAGAGATGTGGACCCCTCAAAATGCTAAGGACACATATCGACAAAAGCTCAAGACTCTTCATTTCTATTTTAGTGATCCAAGATCACATTGAGTCCATAGGAAAGACAATACTATTAAAAGGCGATGAGGTGTTGCTTAATGGCTTGCTTGCTCAAATGCTTAGTGACATTGCTCTCACCCACTTTCTCATTCCAAATTTGTCAAAGCCCTAAACTCCAACTCGGCCCCATCGATTATTTCTATCTGGCGCCACCGAGTTCATATTACATAGCCACAGCCAGACACCCTAACAGTTCGGTCAGACCGATACGGATCTCGGTCTCACCGAGATGTCCTTGCCAATTCTCTGTTGCATGTTGCAATTATTTCGGTCTCACCAAAATAGCAATCGGTCTCACCGAGATGGCTTGACCAATTCTCTGTTGCCCTATTGCTTCACTTCGGTCTCATCAAGTTGATGCAATCTGCGCCACCGAGATGAGTTTTGCCCTAAGCCCTAGCACATTTGTCCCACCGAGTTGTTTCAATCGGTCCCACTGATATTCCTAGCGTTCACATTTTGAACTAAATCGGTCTCGCCGAGTTCATCTATTCGGTCTGACCGAGTTGGGTCAAATGTGTGTGACGGTTGGATTTTGTGTGGAGGCTATATATACCCCTCCACCCCTTCTCCATATGGGAGAGAGAGAGTCATCAGAATGTGCCTACACTTCCAGCATACATTTTCTGAGAGAGAACCACCTGCTCATGTGTTGAGATCAAGATATACCAATCCTACCGCGAGAATCTTGAATTCTAGCCTTCCCCAAGTTGCTTTCCACTCAAATCATCTTTCCACCATATCCAAATATGTGTGAGAGAGAGAGAGTTGAGTGTTGAGGACACTATCATTTGAAGCACAAGAGCAAGGAGTTCATCATCAACACAACATCTATTACCTTTTGGAGAGTGGTATCTCCTAGACTGGTTAGGTGTCACTTGGGAGCCTCCGTCAAGTTGTGGAGTTGAACCAAGAAGTTTGTAAGGAAAAGGAGTCCGCCTACTTCGTGAAGATATACCCGAGTGAGGCAGGTCCTTCATGGGCGATTACCATGGTGGGATAGACAAGGTTACTTCTTGGTGGACCTTTCGTGGGTGGAGCCCTTCGTGGACTCGCGCAACCGTTACCCTTCATGGGTTGAAGTATGCATCAATGTGGACGTACGATAGCACCATCTATCGGAATCATGCCAAAAATCTCCATGTCTTCATTGCATTTGCACTCTCCAAACCATTTCCTTTACCTTCATATGCAATGTTTTACTTTCTGCTACTACACTATTAGAATTGCATGTGTAAGTTGATTGCTTGACTTGTTCTAGTTGCTAAAATCTGCCCACAACTAAAATTGGGAAAATGTTAGATTTTTATTTGGTCAATGATCCTACATTTTATTTTTCTTAGTTTTATTTTCTTCTTCTTAAGTTCGTAAAACTCTAACGCAAGTCTTTGACTTTTTATGTACATGAATTTATCATGTTTCTTTCTCTGTTTGTACACTACCTCGATGTCCAAAGACTTCTACGTGACCAGCTCGACCTCAAACACACTGCCACCCCTTTTATTATTTTAAAATAAACTAGAATATTTCATGTGCATTGCAATGGGATATAAATATCTAGTACATTAGCTTGTGACTTACATGTTAATAAAAATGTGATTGTGTCAATAAATGTTCATCAAATTCTGACTGTGAATTACCCTATATTTTGATTAGAAGTGTGGTAAGTAAATTAAAGTGAAATTGGTTGAGAATAAAAGTAAATTAAGGTGATTGATTATCATATACATGGAAGGTTGGACGAAGGGGTGGTGGAAAGAAATATGAAATGGAAACCTTACGTTCTTTTTAAGTAGTATAGAAGAGATAGAGAAAACAACTTAGATGCACGCACATGCTCCACCACGTGGGTGGCGTGCCACCGCGCCTCCGCGTGCTAGTTAGGAAAATCTCACGTACGAGCTCATCCCTTGACTCCACAATCTCTCAGTCTAGACGACATCGCGAACTTCTCCAGACAGACAGCATCGTGATCTACTCCAGCCAGATGGCGCCTCCGTTGCCCCAGAGTGGACGCATCATTCTTCAGCTTCCTTGAACTGGCCCGCTTATTTCTCCATGGCTTGTCCCATCTCACCTTGATTTTTATCAGGTATGCTGCACACACAAAATCACGATTGGGATGTCGCTGCACAGATGTTATGGTCAGGCAATTCATCGTCCAGTGATTCGGATTGCATTTGTTTTTGGACTGTCGCTGCAGAGTATCTAGGAAACATCAGAGATAGCTCTGTAATCGATTAATGTTACCTTCCACTGTAAGAGCAACTCTAGCAAATCCCCTAAAAGTCCATAAAGGAGTGAAATTTCAATTTTACTCCTCCGCGCTGCATCTAGTCTAACCCCTAAAATCTATAAGAAAGTAAAAGTTTTACTCCTTTGTCGAAAATCCCCTCCAACCCACCTAAATATACTCGGCGCTCGTGCGGCCGAGTAAAACTTGCCCGCCTCCTTCTCCTACCCTCGTGGTTGTGTCCTTCCTGCCGCCGCCACCCCCACACGATGTCGTCGCCACCAATAAGCGCCTCGGTTACCGGAATGGGAAGCCAAGATCCTTCTGCCACCCCGCCGGCCACTGCTATCGGGTTGTCGCTGCCGGAAACCACCCTTGCACTGCTGCCTGCGCCGAAAAATAGGTTGGGTATGAAAAATCTCCACCGGCCACAAGCACCGGCTCCAACCGTGAAAAAGGCCACCGGCGTGGCGGCTGCCTCTTCGATGATGGTCGTTCACCCTTCTGTCGCTCCCACCAACGATAAGAGAGCTAGGAAACCAACGGCCACGGCGTCGGTCGTTACCGAGGAGGAAGAATAAGGCCACTCCCCCCCCTCTCCACGTTCGGTGCCTCATGCAACATCTCCGACCACCTCTAAAGCCGCTCCGGCGCGTCCGACAAGTCACGGAGTATGGCATGTACTAATGGAAATATGCCCTAGAGGCAATAATAAAATGGTTATTATTATATTTCCTAAATCATGATAAAGGTTTATTATTCATGCTAAAATTGTATTGATCAGAAACTTAAGTACATGTGTGAATACATAAACAAATACTGTGTCCCTAGTAAGCCTCTACTAGACTAACTCGTTAATCAAAGATGGTTAAGGTTTCCTAACCATGGACATGAGTTGTCATTTGATAACGGGGTCACATCATTAGGAGAATGATGTGATGGACAAGACCCTTCCGTTAGCTTAGCATGATGATCATTCAGTTTTATTGCTATTGCTTTCTTCATGTCAAATACATATTCCTTCGACTATGAGATTATGCAACTCCCGGATACCGGAGGAATGCCTTGAGTGCTATCAAACATCACAATGTAACTGGGTGATTATAAAGATGCTCTACAGGTATCTCCAAAGGTGTTTGTTGAGTTGGCATAGATCGAGATTAGGATTTGTCACTCCAAGTATCGGAGAGGTATCTCTGGGCCCTCTCGGTAATACACATCATAAGCTTGCAAGCAAACGACTAAGGAGTTAGTTGGTGGTGTATTATGGAACTAGTAAAGAGACTTGCCGGTAACGAGATTGAACTAGGTATGAATATACCGACGATCGAATCTCGGGCAAGTAACATACCGATGGACAAAGGGAATTACCTATGTTGTCATAACGGTTCGACCGATAAAGATCTTCATATAATATGTCGGAGCCAATATGGGCATCCAGGTTCCGCTATTGGTTATTGACCGGAGAGGTTCCGCGGTCATGTCTGCATAGTTCTCGAACCGGTAGGGTCCGCACGCTTAACGTCTGTTGACGATATAGTATTATATGAGTTATGTGATTTGGTGACCGAATGTTGTTCAGAGTCCCGGATGAGATCACAGACATGACAAGGAGTCTCAAAATGGTCGAGAGGTAAAGATTGATATATAGGACGATAGTATTCGGACACCGGAAGTGTTTCGGGGGGTACCGGGTACTTATCGGGTCACCGAAAGGGGTTCTGAGCACCCCCGGCAAAAGATATGGGCCTTCTGGGCCAAGAGGGGAAACGCACCAGCCACAAGGGGCTGGTGCGCCCCCCCATATGGGCCGGCCTAGGAGGAGAAGGAAAGAGGGGAAGGGAAAGGAAAGAGACGAATAGGATTCCCCCTTCCTTCCCTCTCCCCCCTGATGACCCACAAGTATAGGGGATCTATTGTAGTCCTTTCGATAAGTAAGAGTATCAAACCCAATGAGGAGCAGAAGGAAATGATAAGAAGTTTTCAGTAAGGTATTCTCTGCAAGCACTGAAATTATCGGTAACAGATAGTTTTGTGATAAGGTAATTTGTAACGGGTAAGAAGTAACAAAAGTAAACAAGGTGCAGCAAGGTGTCCCAATCCTTTTTGTAGCAAAGTACAAGCCTGGACAAACTCTTATATAAAGGAAAGCGCTCCCGAGGACACATGGGAATTATCGTCAAGCTAGTTTTCATCACGTTCATACGATTCGAGTTCGGTACTTTGATAATTAGATATGTGGGTGGACCGGTGCTTGGGTACTGCCCTTCCTTGGACAAGCATCCCACTTATGATTAACCCCTCTTGCAAGCATCCACAACTACAAAAGAAGTATTAAGGTAAACCTAACCATAGCATGAAACGTATGGATCCAAATCAGCCCCTTACGAAGCAACTCGTAAACTATGGTTTAAGCTTCTGTCACTCTAGCAACCCATCATCTACTTATTACTTCCCAATGCCTTCCTCTAGACCCAAACAATGGTGAAGTGTCATGTAGTCGACGTTCACATGACACCACTAGAGGAGAGACAACATACATCTCATCAAAATATTGAATGAATACCGAATTCACGTGACTACTTATAGCAAGACTTCTCCCGTGTCCTCAGGAACAAACGTAACTACTCACAAATCATATTCATGTTCATAATCAGAGGGGTATTAATATGCATAAAGGATCTGAAGTATAAGACAAGAATAAAAGATAGGTCCTTCGGAGAGGGAAGCAGAGGTTGTGATGTCCTTTTATGGTTGGATGCACGAAATCTTAATGCAAAAGAACGTCACTTTATATTGCCACTTGTGATATGGACCTTTATTATGCAGTCCGTCGCTTTTATTCCTTCCACATCACAAGATCGTATAAAGCTTATTTTCTCCACACTAATAAATCATACATATTTAGAGAGCAATTTTTATTGCTTGCAACAATGACAACTTACTTGAACGATCTTACTCAATCCATAGGTAGATATGGTGGACTCTCATGGAAAAATTGGGTTTAAGGATATTTGGAAGCACAAGTAGTATCTCTACTTAGTGCAATGAATTTGGCTAGAATGACAGGGAAAGGCAAGCTCAACATGTTGGATGATCCATGACAATATAATTTATTTTGGATGTAAGAAAACATAACCCATTACATTGTGTTCCTTGTCCAACATCAACTCTTTAGCATGTCATATTTTAATGAGTGCTCACAATCATAAAAGATGTCCAAGATAGTATATTTATATGTGAAAACCTCTCTTTCTTTATTACTTCCTATTAATTGCAACGATGACCAAAAGTATGTTTGTCAACTCTCAAAAACTTTTATTCATCATACTCTTTATATGTGAAGTCATTACTCTCCATAAGATCCATATGATCTCTTTACTTCCTTTTATGCTTACTCTTCTCTTTATTTTTATTCCCTCCGGATCATAGCAAGATGGCAAAGCCCTTGACTCAACAGTAATCTTTATTATATAAAGCTCACGGACTCGATTACATAGAAGGATCATAAAGCAAAACTCAAAACTAGATCATACTAAAACTTTATTCTACTAGATCAAAATATTACTAAAAGGATCGAACTAAAAAATGGTAAAGATAAAAGTGAGATGGTGATACGATAGCGGGGCACTCTCCCAAGCTTGGCAGTTGCCAAGGGGAGTGCCCATACCCATGTGTTTATGACTCTTTCTTCGGGGGTGGTGATGTGATATTCTTGGCAATGATGCCCCTCGGGATACGATTCTCTTCCTAGAGCTTATTGACTTGCTGCTTGAGGTCCATTATTTCCTTACGGAGCTTTCCCATGACGGCTAAAGCTCCTTTCACCCAAGGATGTTGCATAGCTCTGGGAGAACAAGTAACACTCTTTTTCATATTTTCATAAGAAAGAAATCTAACATTGGAAGGGATGACCGAGTTTGGAATAGCTGAGCTCTGTAGTTCCCCCATCGTGAATCCGGCTTGGAAACGAGAAGTAACTTCTTGATCCTCCTCCATGGCATTTATCCTTTTCAACTCGGCCTCCATCACTTCCTCAGTTGATGGTCCAAAGTGGTCAGCATCACTGTTTTCTCTTAGCCCCGATATCGGATGAGACACCTGACTCTCCCCGACTGACTATTGAGAAGACATCTTGCTCTAGATCTGCAGCAAAAACAGCTCGAAACAAAAACAAAGGATATTTGCGTGGTACGGTGGTCAAAACCTTCGGGATATTATATAATGAATTTTTACCGACCAAAAGAAGTATCGTGCAAGAAAATGGAGTCCGGAGAGCACACGAGGTGCCCACGAGGCAGGGGCGTACCCTCCACTCTCGTGGACGCCTCGTGTCCTTCCCGTACTACTTCTTATTTTCCTATTTTCTTAAATATTCCAAAACGGAGAAAATTTGCTATTAGAACTATTCTGGATTTGGTTTACTTACCGTACCACATACCTATTCCTTTTCGGAGGCTGAAACATTCTGGAAAGTGTCCCTTATGTATTCCTCCGGGGTTACAGTTTCAATAACATTAGTTTCAACATTTATGGGATTACCTGAGATATAATGTTTGATTCTTTGATCGTTCACCACCCTCGGATTTGTGCCTTCGAAGTTGTTGATTTCTTTGGCACCGGAATGATAGACCTCCTCGATAATGTAAGGACCTTCCCATTTTGAGAGGAGTTTGCCTGCAAAAAATCTTAAACGAGAGTTGTATAGCAAAACATAATCACCTACATTAAACTCACGCTTTTGTATCCTTTTGTCATGCCATCTTTTAACTTTTTCCTTAAACAGTTTGGCATTCTCATAGGCCTGGGTTCTCCATTCATCAAGTGAGCTAATGTCAAAATGCCTCTTCTCACCGGCAAGTTTGAAATCATAGTAGAGCTCTTTAATGGCCCAATATGCCTTATGTTCTAGTTCGAGATGTAAGTGACATGCTTTTCCATAAACCATTTTATACGGATACATACCCATAGGATTTTTATACGCAGTTCTATAAGCCCATAATGCATCATCAAGTTTCTTGGACCAATTCTTTCTAGATCTATTAACAGTCTTTTGCAAAATTAATTTAAGATCTCTATTACTCAGTTCTACTTGACCACTAGACTATGGGTGATATGGAGATGCACTATGAATAAAATCTGAACCACTATCAATCATTAAGTATCTAGGGACTCCAAACCTCGGAAAAATAACTTCTTTAAGCATCTTAATAGAGGTGTTATGATCAGCACTACTAGTTGGAATAGCTTCTACCCACTTAGTAACGTAATCAACAGCAACTAAAATATGTGTATATCCATCAGAGGAAGGAAACGGTCCCATATAATCAAAGCCCCAACCATCAAATGGTTCAATAACAAGTGAATAATTCATAGGAATTCTTGGCGTCTACTAATATTACCAATTCTTTGACATTCATCACAAGACAAGACAAACTTACGGGCATCTTTAAAAAGAGTAGGCCAATAAAAACCGGATTGCAATACCGTATGTGCAGTTCTATCTCCAGCATGGTGTCCTCCATAAGCCTCAGAGTGACACTTGCATAGGATCTGTTCCTGTTCATGCTCAGGTACACAACGTCTAATAATACCATCTACTCCTTCTTTATAAAGGTGTGGGTCATCCTAGAAGTAATGTCTTAAATCATAGAAAAACTTTTTCTTTTGTTGGTATGTTAAACTAGGTGGTATAAATTTAGCAACAATGTAATTAGCATAATCAGCATACCATGGAGCAGTACATGAAGCATTTATGACAGCTAATTGTTCATCAAGAAAGCTATCATCAATAGGTAGTGGGTCATCAAGAATATTCTCTAACCTAGATAAGTTGTCTATAACGGGGTTCTCCGCTCCCTTTCTATCAATAATATGCAAATCAAATTCTTGTAGCAAGAGAACCCATCTGATAAGTCTAGGTTTATCATCTTTATTTTCCATAAGATATTTAATAGCAGCATGATCAGTGTGAACAGATACTTTAGAGTCAACAATATAAGGTCTGAACTTATCACAAGCAAATACAACTGCTAAAAACCCTTTTCAGTAGTAGCATAATTTCTCTAGGCACTGTCTAGAGTTTTACTAGCATATTGGATAACATTTAATTTCTTATCAACTCTTTCTCCTAGAACAGCCCCTACAGCATAATCACTAGCATCACACATAATTTCAAAGGGTAAATTCCAATCAGGTGGCTGAACAATAGGTGCAGAAATCAAGGCTTTCTTAAGTATTTCAAATGCTTCCACACAATCATCATCGAAGACAAATGGAACATCTTTTTGTAAGAGATTAGTCAGAGGCCTAGAAATTTTTGAGAAGTCTTTAATCAACCTCCTATAAAAACCAGCATGACCAAGGAAACTTCTTATACCTTTAATGTCCTTAGGACACGGCATCTTTTCAATAGCATCAACTTTAGCTTTATCAACTTCAATACCTCTTTCAGAAATTTTATGCCCCAAGACAATACCTTCATTAACCATAAAGTGGCACTTCTCTCAATTCAAGACAAGATTAGTTTCTTCACATCTCTGCAAAACTCGATCAAGGTTGCTTAAGCAATCATCAAAAGAAGTTCCATATACAGAAAAATCATCCATGAATACCTCAATAATCTTTTCACAGAAGTCAGAGAATATAGCAGTCATACATCTTTGAAAGGTACCAGGTGCATTGCATAAACCAAAAGGCATACGTCTATAAGCAAAGGTACCGAAAGGGCAAGTAAAATTTGTCTTTTCTTGATCCTCTTTTGACACAGGTATTTGAGAGAAACCAGAATAACCATCTAGAAAGCAAAAATGTCTATGTTTGGATAATATTTCTAGCATTTGATCAATAAAAGGTAAAGGGTAATGATCCTTTTTAGTAGCTTTATTTTATTTGCGGAAATCAAATACCATTCTATAACCTGTAACAATTCTTTGTGGGATCAATTCATCTTTATCATTAGGAACAACAGTAATACCTCCCTTCTTAGGGACACAATGGACAGGACTTACCCACTGACTATTAGCAACGGGATAAATTATACTTGCCTCCAGAAGCTTTAGTATTTCTTTTCTTACCACTTCTTTCATCTTAGGATTTAACCATCGTTGGTGATCAACAACTGGTTTCGCGTCTTTCTCCAATTTTATTTTGTGCTCGCATAGAGTGCGACTAATGCCCTTAAGATCATCAAGAGTATATCCAATAGCAGCATGGTGCTTCTTCAGACTTTTCAATAATTTCTTTTCTGCATGCTCTGAAAGGTTAGCACTAATAATAACAGGATATATCTTCTTTTCATCAAGATAAGCATATTTAAGAGTATCAGGCAATGGTTTAAGCTCAAACACGGGATCACCCTTAGGTGTAGGAGGATCCCCTAGGATTTCAACAGGCAAGTTCTGTTTCAGAATAGGTCCTTGTTTAAAGAATACTTCATCTATTTCCCTTCTCTCATTCATAAACATATCATTTTCATGGTCGAGCAAATATTGTTCTAAAGGATCATTAGGAGGCACGTCAATAGAAGCAAGACCAATAATTTCATCTTTACTAGGCAATTCTTTATCATGGGGTTGTCTACGAAATTTAGCAAAATTAAACTCATGAGACATATCCCCCAAACCAATAGTAACAACATCCTTTTTGCAATCTATCTTAGCATTAAGAGTATTCAAGAAGGGTCTACCAAATATAATGGGACAAAAGTTATCTTGTGGGGAACCAAGAACAAGAAAATCAGCAGGATATTTAATTTTCCCACACAAGACTTCACATCTCTAACAATCCCAACTGGTGAAATAGTGTCTCTATTGGCAAGCTTAATTGTAACATCAATTTCCTCTATCTTAGCAGGTGCAATATCATGCATAATTTCTTTATATAAGGAATGAGGTATTGCACTTGCACTAGCACCCATATCACATAAGCCATGATAGCAATGATCTCCTATTTTAACAGAAATAACAGGCATGCCTACAACGGGTCTATGTTTATTTTTATTGTCGGGTCTAGCAATTCTAGCAGCTTCATCACAGAAGTAAATAACATGCCCATCAATATTATCGGCCAAGAGATCTTTAACCATAGCAAGACTAGGTTCAACATTAATTTGCTCAGGGGGTGTAGGTGTTCTAGTATTACTCTTACGAACCACAGTTGAAGCTTTAACATGATCCTTTATTCTAACAGGGAAAGGTGGTTTCTCAATATAAGCAGTAGGAACTACAGGATCAACATTATAAGTGATAGTCTTTTCTTCAATTTTAATAGGTGCAACTACTTTTACTTCAATGGGAGGATTATATTTAAACCACTTCTCATTAGGGAGATCAACATGAGTAGCAAAGGATTCATAGAAAGAAGCTACTATCTCAAAGTCAAGTCCATATTTAGTGCTAAATTCACGGAAAGCATCGGTATCCATAAAAGATTAACACAATCAAACTTAGGTATTATACCTGACTCCTTACCTTCGTCGAGATCCCAATCTTCAGAGTTGCGTTTAATTCTTTCCAATAAGTCCCATTTGAATTCAATAGTCTTCATCATGAAAGAGCCAGTACAAGAAGTATCGAGCATGGAGCAGAGAAAGCCGAGCATAAAAAATTTGAATAATAATTTCTCTTGAGAGCTCATGATTGGGGCATGAATATAACATTGACTTTAGCCTCCCCCAAGCTTGAGCGATGCTTTCTCCTTTGCGAGGCCAAAAATTATATATATAATTACGATCACGATGAACAAGATGCATAGGATAAAACTTTTGATGAAATTCCAATTTCAATTGGTTGTAGTTCCATGATCCCATATCATCACATTTCTAAACCATGTCAATGCCTTTCCCTTCAAAGATAAAGGGAAGACCTTCTTCTTGATAACATCCTCGGGCATACCTGCAAGCTTAAATAATCCACAAACTTCATCCACATAGATTAGGTGCAAATCGGGATGCAATGTTCCATCTCCTGTAAAAGGATTAGCTAGCAGTTTCTCTATCATACCCGAAGGAATTTCAAAGTAAACATTTTCAGTAGATTCAGTAGGTTGAGGAGCAAATCTTTTCTCTACTGGTCGGGGTGAAGATACCCCGAACAAGCCCCTCAAAGGATTATGTTCCATAGTAACAAGTGACAATAAATTTCAGCACACTATATAAAGTTTTCCTTACCAAATTCCACCTACCAAAGGCGCTTCACTCCCTGGCAATGGCGCCAAAAAAGAGTCTTGATGACCCACAAGTATAGGGTATCTATCGTAGTCCTTTCGATAAGCAAGAGTGTCGAACCCAACAAGGAGTAGAAGGAAATGATAAGCAGTTTTCAGTAAGGTATTCTCTGCAAGCACTAAAATTATCGGTAACAGATAGTTTTGTGATAAGGTAATTTGTAAGGGGTAAGAAGTAAAAAAGTAAACAAGGTGCATCAAGGTGGCCCAATCCTTTTTGTAGCAAAATACAAGCCTGAACTAACTCATATATAAAGGAAAGGGCTCCCGAGGACACATGGGAATTATCGTCAAGCTAGTTTTCATCACGTTCATATGATTCGCGTTCGGTACTTTGATAATTTGATATGTGGGTGGATCGGTGCTTGGGTACTGCCCTTCCTTGGACAAGCATCCCACTTATGATTAACCCCTCTTGCAAGCATCCGCAACTACAAAAGAAGTATTAAGGTAAACCTAACCATAGCATGAAATGTATAGATCCAAATCAGCCCCTTACGACGCAACTCATAAACTAGGGTTTAAGCTTATGTCACTCTAGCAAACCATCATCTACTTATTACTTCCAAATGCCTTCCTCTAGGCCCAAACAATGGTGAAGTTTCATGTAGTCGACGTTCACATGACACCACTAGAGGAGAGATAACATACATCTCATCAAAATATCGAACGAATACCAATTTCACGTGACTACTTATAGCAAGACTTCTCCCATGTCCTCAGGAACAAACGTAACTACTCACAAATCATATTCATGTTCATAATCAGAGGGGTATTAATATGCATAAAGGATCTAAACATATGATCTTCCACTGACTTAACCAACTAGCATCAACTACAAGGAGTAATCAACACTACTAGTAACCCACAGGTACCAATCTGAGGTTTTGAGACAAAGATTGGATACAAGAGATGAACTAGGGTTTGAGATGAGATGGTGCTGGTGAAGATGTTGATGGAGATTAACCCCCTCCCAATGAGAGGTGTAAGTGCATCTAGTGCCCCTTAGTGATTTTGGTGTATTGAAGACTTATAGGTTAAGGGACTGATGCGTTTGTGAGTGTACACAGGTCTATAAGTCTATGAGGAGTTTGATATTTACAGAGAAAGTCGACCCCTAAAAATGAAATTCTTCGACTGAAGACTTTGGATTTCTGAATACTTTCTAAAGACTTTGAAAGTGAAGAAATTGGTGTGATCCTGAAGACTTGGTATTCATTCGAGGAACATGAAGCATGAAGACCTTTGTTTTCTTTGTTTTATTTTCTCTTTATTGAGTCATAGGAGACACCGTACTGTTAAAGGGGGTCGAGGAAATACTAAGGAAAATCTTTCAAGTGATGCTCAACTCAAATCCTACACATACCAATCCCTTCGAGTGAAGCCATTGGAAATCTCATACAGTCTAGTCAATTTCTTCAGTGACAGAGATGAAGTTCTTCTAGTCTCTGAGGAATTTGTTCTGACTAGGGAGTTAGGAATTCGCCAGTGCGGATTGCCTACACAGTGAGGAACATGATAGTCCTGAGGAATTTGATACTCAAAATTCCGACCGTTGCTGTGCTATGCGCCAGCTTTCCCAAAATATCTACCCACCTAACGGTCATATCATTGAAGGGCATTTATGTCTTATCATGTCGGGCTGCTCCCTAGGCTATAAATAGCCGCCCCCTACAACCACTAGCTGGTTGGCTGCTCCGAGAGAAACTAACACTTGTCATTTGAGAGCATCCCATCCTCCGAGGACTTTGAGTGAAAATCATCAAGTGAGAAAAACCCAAACCCAAACACCTACAAACCCAAAGTGATTGAGCATCACTGAAGAGATTGATCCTGCGTGGATCCGACACTTGCTACCTTTGAAGATTGTGCATCTTCCAGACGGTTAGGCGTCATGGTCTAGAGCATCCAAGAGGAAATTGTGGATCGCCGAGTGACCGAGTCTGTGAAGGTTTGGAAGTCACCTGAAGACTTACCACGAGTGATTGAGCGAGGTCTGTGTGACCTTAGCTCAAGGGGAATACGATGAGGACTGAGTGTCCTGAGCTGCGTGTTCAGGACTGGGTGTCCGGGACTGTGTGTCCTCAAGTTTAAATACCTAGCCGCCCTAACCAGATGTACAACTGTCACAGAAGTTGGAACTGGTCTACCAAATCATTGTCTTCACCAAGCTACCTGGTTCCATTTCCTCAACCCTTCCATTTCCTCATTTCTTTGTTGTGTGCTTGTTCATATCTGTTTGAAGACTTTGACTGAAGACTTTCTCTATTTCCTCATTTCAGTTTCTTCAATATGTTTGTCTTTATCCTGTGTTATCCTGTGTTTACGCTTTATGTACTCTGTGCTTGTTTTCATTTCATCATGAAGACCATGCTCATGTTCTGTTATGTTTACTTCTGAGTACTTATTCCTCTGCAAGTAGTTCTTCACTTAGGAATTTCCTCACCCTAAAATTCCTCGGTGAAGAATTCATAAAAATCGCCTATTCACCCCCCTCTAGTCGATATAACGCACTTTCAATTGGTATTAGAGCGAGGTACCCCCTTGTTCTGTGTGATTTTGGTTTAACCGCCTGGAGTTTTAGTTATGTCGACCATAGGAATGAAGACTGTGACTTGCCCCATCTTTGATGGTCATGATTATCCCAAGTGGAAGGCCATGATGAAGAAGCGCCTCATGGCGATGAACAGCGAACTCTGGACCGTCAGCGAAATTGGTCTTACTGACCTATGCAAGATGGCGGAGGCTGATGATATTCGCAGTACACACTACTCAACCTCATGGCAAAGGACATCATCTGCTCCAGCTTGTCACAAAACCAGTTCAGGAATGTTATGCATCTCAGCCATGCGAAACTCATCTGGGACCGACTCTCTGAGGTCTATGAAGGTCATCGATCTTACCATGAACCTTGGTTCAAAGAATTCATGGAATCGCGCAAGGCTATGACTTTCAATCCAGAATAATCATCCTCTGCACCATGTCTTCTGGCAAAAGGTGCCAAGGTAACTGAATGCTACTTATCTAAGTCCAGTGATGATGAATCTGGTGATGAATTTGGACCTAGTTATGTCAAACTTGCTTCCCTTGCCACTAAACAACAAAGAGCTCTGGAAAAATTTCAAAACATGCTAAATGAGAGTGACGATATGTTGGGTGAGGAAATGGATTGTTCCAAAGCTTTGGCTGAAAGTCTTCAGGGACCCCAGTCCAAGTTTGACAATCTTCAAGGTCATCATAACACTCTCCTATCTGATCATGAGAAGCTTTCTTATGAATTTCTTCAAAGAAAGCAAGATCTTGAGCAGTTAAGAGTGAGTTATGAAGATCTTCAGAAGGAGCGTGATTCATTACTTGCTCAACAGATCAGCGCTACTCAGGATGAATTTGTTCCTCCATGTTTGAAGTGCATTGAACATGAAACTACTAACTCTTCACCTGAATGCTCAAATACTTCCATTGCTGCAAATTCTTCAACTGCCTCTGCTATCACTAATTCCTCATCTGAGTACATTGCTAGTATCACTGATGATGCAGGGCTGAAGGAATTGTATATGACAGGCATGTACAGAAGCCTCAAAGGGCATCAGGCTCTTTGTGACGTCCTTAAAAAGCAGATCCTCAATAGGAACCCAAGGAAAGAGGGTAATGCCTTTGAGAGGAAACTTAATGCTAATGGGACCTACTGGAAACCTGAGAAGTATCCCAAAACCTCATGGGTTGCTGCAAAGGGACCTTCAGTGGATCCATCTACTTTATTTGGCTTTACATGTGAATCTTCATATTCTTCTGATGAGCCATTTGACTCCAATTATAAACTGTTCAAAATCAGAATGGTGAAGTATTTGCTAGATATGTTGGCACTAACTGCAGGAATGGTTCTCCTATGAAGAAAATCTAGGTTCCCAAAAGGTGCCTTGAAAATCTTCAGGTGAATGTCATCATGACATCACCTGTGAAGAATAGGAACCCCAGATCAAATTCTTCATACGGACAAAACTCCTCACATGGATCAAATTCCTCAAAAGGATCAAAGTCCTCATATGAACATCATCGTGCTAACCCATCTGTTTCACAGGGAAGATCTAAGGATTATGGATATGTGCATTATTCTTCAAATCATTATGTTCATAAGTCCTCAAAGAATTTCTCCGCTTACTCTTATGCTTACCCTAACCCCTCTTATGTGAAACAAAGTGGATTGGCATCTATGCCACCTTTCTCTTATGGAGCTCGCAGAATGATGAACTCTTTGCCACACATTCAGATGTGGGTGGTGAAGAAAAAGAACTAACCTCTTATGCACGGTCAGGTCTCCAGACGAACTTAATCGTTTGAAGAATTTGCTGGAGACCTGAATTTGCTTGAAAGGACGCAAGCTAATCATGAAGGAATGAATTTTCATTTCTCACGTCCTCATACTGCTTTATCTGTTCTATTGCTTGATGAAATTGATTTGATGAAATTGATACCATATTGTTCACTGCTGAAGTATATGAGTTCGTAAGTTGCACTAATTCATCTGTAGGATGATCAACCCAAAGCCACTGAGTGGGTCCTCGATAGTGGATGTACAAATCACATGACTGGTGACAGGAGCTTATTGATGGACTCTGCTTTATCTCCATCACATCTGAAGCATATCACCTACGCTGACAAAGGCAAAAGCAAGGTATTGGGTCTAGGTAAGGTTTCAATCCCAAAGGATCGACACATGGACAAAGTCATGCTTGTCGAGTACTTAGGGTTCAACCTCATGTCTGTCTCAATGCTTTGTGATCTTGATATGGTTGTTGTATTTGGCAAGTATTGTTGTGTTGTGATCATGGAAGCTAACAATTCCAAAGTCTTCGAAGGCTTTAGGAGAGGAGATTTGTATATTTTTGATTTCTCTACAGGGCCACAACCAGCTACATGTCTACTTGCAAAAAAATCAGAAGGCTGGCTATGGCATCGACGACTTGGTCATGCTGGCATGAGGAATCTACACACGCTCGCGAAGAAGAAGCATGTCATTGGCATCGAGGGTCTCAAATTCCTCAAGGACCATTTGTGTGGAGCCTGTGAAGCTGGAAAGATGACCAAGGCCAAGCATCCAGCGAAGACTATCATGACTACTACTCGACCATTTGAATTGCTTCACATGGATCTCTTTGGCCCTACTCACTATGCCACATTTACTAATGCTGCATCTTTATATGGCTTTGTCATTGTTGATGATTATTCTCGATATACATGGGTGCATATCATCACTTACAAAACTGAAGTGCAGGAAGTCTTCAAACGATTTTCCTCTAGGGCTTCAACCAACTTTGGTGTGAAAATCAAGCACATCAGGAGTGATAATAGAACTGAGTTCAAGAACACTGGTCTATCTTGATGAACTTGGTATTACTCATGAGTTATCTGCTCCTTATACTCCTCAGCAAAATGGCGTCGTGGAGCGCAAGAACAGGACTCTTGTTGAGATGGCCCGCACTATGCTTGATGAGTACAAGACGCCTCCTCGCTTTTGTACTGAGGCAATTGATACTGTGTGCCACATCATCAACAGGGTATAACTTCACAAATTCTTCAAGAAGACTGCATATGAACTCCTCACCAACAAGAAACCCAATGTGAGTTATTTCAAAGTCTTTGGTGCAAAATGTTGGATTAGAGATCCTCATCACAATTCTAAATTTGCATCGAAAGCACATGAAGGTTGTATGCTCGGTTATGGTAAGGACTCGCACACCTACAGAGTCTTCAACACCTATCACCACAAGGTTGTTGAAACTGTAGATGTGCAGTTCGATGAGACTAATGGCTCGCAAAGAGAGCACCTGCCTCCTGTGATAGATGAAATACCTCCTGAGGAATCTATTAAGTTCAAGGCTACTGAGGATGTCATTCCTATCGAAGAATCTGCTGAAGAAGTCATTCCAGAACATGAAGAACGTCATGTTGATGCACCTAAGGAAAATGGTGCTGGAGAAAATACTGATCAAATTCCTCAACGACAACCCGCTCATCCTCACGTTGCAAATGAAGTGCAAATTGAGAATCATCAGCGACATCAACATTCCAGGTCCTCTCACACGCTCAAGAGCTTCACATTTATCTAATTTTTGTGGGCACTTTGCTTTCGTCTCTATCACAAAGCCCACTAAGGTAGATGAAGCATTTTTGGAGCCTGGGTGGATCCAGGCTATGCAAGAGGAATTACATCAATTTGAGCTCAACAACGTCTGGGAACTGGTCAAACGTCCAGATCCTCGCAAGCACAATATCATCGGCACAAAGTGGATCTACCGCAATAAGCACGATGAAAATGGCCTTGTGGTGAGGAATAAGGCACGGCTTGTAGCTCAAGGCTACACACAGGTTGAAGGAATTGATTTCAATGAAAATTTTGCACCTATTGCTAGACTTGAAGCTATGCGCATATTACTTGCTTATGCTAACCATCATGATATCATCTTATATCAAATGGATGTGAAAACTGCATTCCTCCATGGTAAGCTTGAGGAAGAAGTATATGTTGCTCAGCCCCCAGGTTTTGAAGATCCAAAGCATCCTGACAAAGTCTTCAGACTCAATAAGGCCCTATATGGCCTCAAGCAGGCCCCACGGGCATGGTATGATACTTTGAAGGAATTCCTCATGAAGAAAGGCTTCAAACCCGGTTCACTTGCCCCAACTCTTTTCACTAAATCTTATGATGGTGAACTGTTTGTGTGCCAAATTTATGTTGATGATATCATTTTTGGCTGTACTGACCAACGTTACAGTGATGAATTTGCCTATATGATGAGTGAAGAATATCAAATATCTATGATGGTAGAATTGAAATTCTTCTTAGGTCTTCAGATTCGTCAACGGTGCAATGGCATATTCATATCTCAGGAGAAATACCTCAAGGATGTACTGAGGAAATTCGGCATGCAAGATTGCAAAGGAGTCAAAATCCCTATGCCCACAAATGGCCATCTATGCACTGATGAAAATGGTATTGACTTCGATCAAAAGGTATAGCTCTCCATGATTGGTTCTTTATTGTAGTTATGTGCATCTAGGACAGATAGTATGCTTAGTGTTTGCATGTGTGCCCGATTTCAAGCTACATCGAAGGAATCACACCACAAGGCTGTGAAGCATATTCTTCGATATCTAGCTCACACACCAACACTTGGATTATGGTATCCCAAGGGCTCGGCTTTTGATCTCATTGGATATTCAGCCTTTGACTATGCTGGTGATTGTGTGGACCGCAAGTCAACATCTGGCATATGTCATTTCCTCAGACGATCCTTGGTCTGTTGGTCCTCGAAGAAACAGAACTGCATATCACTGTCTACTATTGAAGCTGAGTACATTGCTGCTGGTTCTTGCTGTGCTCAACTGCTATGGATGAAGCAAACTCTCAAGGACTACGGCGTCAACGTGAAGAATGTGCCACTCTACTGTGACAATGAGAGTGCCATCAAGATTTCTCATAACCCAGTTCAGCACTCGAAGACAAAGCACATTCAGATTCGTCATCATTTTCTTCGTGATCATGTGTTGAAGGGCGACATCTCTATTGAGCATGTGAAGACTGAAGAACAGCTGGCATATATCTTCACTAAGCCCTTGGATGAGAAGAGATTTGGCAAGTTGCGATGTGAGCTAAATATCCTAGAATCTTCGAATGTTCTTTGAAAAGGACACTCATCCTAACACTTATGCAAAATTGATGACTTAGATGTGCAACACATGAAGAAACTTTTTCTTCAATCAGTGAAGAATAACACTCTAAGTGTGAAGAAATTAACGAAGAATTCAATTCTCAGAACCCTACGACAATTGTGCGCGGTGTCTAAAATCATCATTCTTATACGGTGGGTCGCGCCACCACCAAAAGTTGAAAATCTTCAATTTGAGTTTTTCCTCAGCTTTGAAATTCCTCTGTTGTTTTTCAACATGCATTGTCTTCACTCTTTCCGTTGTTTTTCTTCATTGGCTATATATATATATATATATATATATATGAGTTTATGTCCTCTACAGCATTCACTTATTGCTATTTCTTCAAGTTGCCTGTTCTGCTAAGTGAATGTGAACGGACCCTTCCCCCTCTATGCTAAAATCAACCCAGTCTATTCACAAATTCTTCATGTGCGTTCTATTTGAAACTCGTTCAAAATCTTTACTGTGTCCTTGTTAGCTGAAGAAATTGCGAACGGAACTTTAAACTTATCTTATCTGAATTTTCGGCCTTTGCCGCTCAAATCATTACACATTCCATGATAATACTTATCCTATTCACCCACGATCGGACACGATCGTCACCTCTCAGTATGTGGGTGACACACGTCAAGCGAATGAGAAGGGTCAGGGGCACGTTCATCCTATTTCCTCAGGCGAGCAGTTTTTCAATTCGACTATAAATACCCCTCTCCCGTCCTCACTTCACTTTTACTCCGCTCGAACTCACTCCCTCGCTCGAGCTCTCAAACCCTAGTGCCACCGCTACTTCCATCGTCACCGGTGAGGAAGAGCTTCACTGCCTCGACCTCGTCGCCGCCGTACTCACGTCGGACGTGGATTTCTTCACTCCGCTGCCGCCGTAGCTGTCTTCCTCAGCCAAGTTAGGGCGTGGAAGATCTGAACCGACGAGCTTCAAATATGCACTTCCCAGTTCGTCATGTTCTTCGTCCAGGGTAATTAAAAGTTACTTTTACTACCCTTGTTGATTCGGATGTTTTCTTCAAATCTTTAAAAGGTGTTTATTACTCAACTCTTCACACACTAAACACCTCACATATCATCTGTTCTTGATCTATTTCTCTAAGCAACATTTTTCTTCGAGATTCCTCAATTGTGTGGATTTTCAAATCTGTACAACTCTGGAACCTAAGTCAAAGAACGCTTAGTGAAATTCCTCAAGATTCAACTGGTCAAATTCCTCAAACTTGTTCTTATTGCAAAATCTTCTGAGAACGCATATGACCTCTCCAAATTCCTCGCAACTATACTCTGTTCACAGGTACACATGTCCACTGCTAAATCATTAGGTTCTCATCAACTTAACTCATTTGCAGCGTTCCTCGAAGAAAAGTTGCATACCTCTTCAGAGAACTCAATCGTTCAAAACCCTCAGCTGAAGAAAATGGCAGATGGCAAGAAACCTCAAAAGGGAGGAAAGAAGCTGGAAGTCAACGCTGTGTTTTAAATCCCTGAGGATATATAGAAGGATTATTGCACTCCTGATGAGGCCACCCATGGAAAGGAAACTAAGAATGAGCGCAAAGTGCGCATCCAAAGGATAGAGAGGAGATGGGCACGGGAATGGAGGGAATACAGATATGTTACTCCCAAGTATATGAAGAAATTCGCTCTTAATCGTTCATGCCCAAGACCTCCGTTGGCACCTGGCCAAGTAGCTGATCCCACCAGCCTCAAGCGTGGTGAGGATTATCCTAATGAATGGGCCAAGCGCCAGGCCAAGCTAGCTAGAGTAGCTAAGGAAGCAGTGAGGAAATTTAATGAATACTCTGCCGCTGTTGCCATTGCTGAGGCCTCTGCAAGCATGCCAAAGAAGCCGGCTCATAAGCCAAGTGCTTCAACCCCAATGCCCTCACGGCCAAGTTCCTCAGCAATGCCCTCACGGCCAGATTCTTCAAAGCCCTCACGGCCAATTCCTCAAGCCGCACTAGCTCCTCCAAAGTCCTCAGCTCCTCCATCAAAATCCTCAACACATGTGCATCTCGCCATGTGCCAAAGGACAATAGGCATCTCTATTGCCTCAGGAGCTTCTGCTAGTTCTTCAGCTGCACCAAATTCATCAACTGGCCCCTCTTTGCTGAAGACAAAGGCCACTGCTGGACGAGCCTCTCGACCAAGTCCTCATAAGAAGCAGGTCGCCTTTCAAGTGCCGTCTGATGAAGACGAAGCTGATGATGAAGAACTTGCTGAAATCATCAGGGACAGGCAACTCAGGGCGGCTAGAGCCAAAGGCACAAGTGTGCCTCTGCTTTTGGATCCAAAATTGATCCTTGATTACATTGATCTCTAGCACAAGAACCCCAACACTCCTATGCCTGACTTCAAGCTGACTCCTGGCCAAAGTCATATGTTGACTCACTTCATTCAGGAAGAAAAATGGAAATTTGAAAAGGCCAGGCAGTTGAAGAAAGCGCAGTACAAAAAGGAGCGCTTCCTGAAGAAAAACGTTGTCTCTATGACAACTGAAGAACTTGTCACTATTCAATCTGAGATCAAGAAACTCGGTGATGAATTTGACGCATACCGCGCTGATTGGCTGGGAGCCAAGGTCCATTTTGTGAAACTACTGAACAGTTCACTTCCAATGTTGTAGCCCCAACGCAACAAGAAAATCCTCAGGCTGAAGCATCTTCTCAGCCTACTGAAGAAAATGCCAGCACCGCTGATGATACTCAGGCTGCTGAAGAAAATGCTAGTACCAGGGCTGATGACTGCATTCCAGCTGCTGAAGAAATTGCTAGGGAAACCACTAGTGTTGCGCGTGAAGAAAATGAAGAAGTCAGGGCAACTGCATCAGTTGTGCCTGAAGATCTTGAACCAAATTCCTCTGCTCCTCCTGCGCCTACACCATCTCCGATCCTTCCATATGCATCAGATGTGAAGAAGACCAAGGCTACAGAGCGTGCAGCTGTGAAGAAAAGGAAGACATCAACTGCATCAGATTCTTCAGCTCCGAAGAAAATTAAGCCACTGACTAGCTCATTTGGAAATCCAATTGATGTTGTTCCTGTCTCATCTATGCCATCAAAGGACCTTGTTCCTTTTGATGAAGAATACGTGATCCCAAGCGGATCCGATGAAGACATTCCTTCTGTTGCTTCCTCAGAGCAGTTGGATGAAGAAATTGAAGCGGATGCAATCCCTTCAACCCCAATAGTCTCATTGCCCACGCCTCAGTTCACTGATGAAGAGGTCGGCATTGAAGAAATGAATGAAGACGAAGATGTGGACATTGGATGCACAACTCCAGTGTTGAACGATGACTTCTGGGAAAGTCAGCATCCCAATTTTCCTCTGTTCACACCCCTACAACAAATTCCTCAGTCCCCTGTCACTACTGAAGTACAAATGGGATCTGAAGAACCTCATGCCACACCGTCTGTCCATGAAGATATTCTAGCCACTCGTGCTGAAGAAAATGTAAATGAAGAATTGAAGTCCCAGGCTGCCACTGAAGAAGAACCTGAAATTCCTCGGCATGCGGAACCTGAGATCGAGATCCCTGAGGTTGTGATGCAATTGACGAACACTCCTCACCCCAAGCCAAAGGATCCCTTCTCAAAGAAGCAAAAATTCAAGGCTGGTGACTTCTTCGGCGAGCATGTATTCTTCATGGACTACAATCCTTATGACTTTGCTCGTCTTAGGAGGAAGCGCTTCTGGACTGCCAGCCAGGCCAATTTATATTCTACACTGCTCTTCAACAAGGATAAAGTCTTCTACCACGAGCATATTCCTCATGTGGTCATGGAATTACTGCCTTGCTTCTCTCCTGACCTCAGTGTGCTTCATGACGCAGGCCTCCTCAACTTTTGCTCTGATATTGTTGATTGGAATGAAGAGCTTATTCTTCAGTTCTACGCTACACTGCACATCACAGGTGATCCTGATGATATCAACACTTGGGTATTGGACTGGATGACCGATAACACTCATTATAAAGCACCGGCCTCTGAATTACTTCACGCCCTGCCCATCAGTCCACCCCTTGAAGGAGCTCGTTGTCTGTACCAGGAGCCTGAACTCACTGCCCATTAAGTGTTGATGAAGCCCCTGAAGCCCGGTCAAGCGCCAAGGACCAAATTTCTCGTGAAGGAATTGCTATATGTGCCCAGAATAGTCTATCGCATTCTGACGAGGACAATGAGTCCTATCAAAGGCCACGACTCGTCTGATGAGGAAATTGTTGGCATCATGAAGAATCTGCTATTCAACATCATACATGGCATTCCTGTCAATTATCATGATTTCTTCATGAGGACTCTGGCAAATGTTGCACTCTCTCCGTTTGAGTTGAAGCCTTATGCTCCTTGGATTATGAGATTCCTCAGAACAAGGTCTTCACTAAACTACAAGGCCGACTTTTAGAATCACCTCAGCTACCTGCCCCCAATTTAAGTTCTCAAGCAGACTTATTCCTCAGCTGATGAAAAGGGCAAGGCACCTGCTGTCATTGATGAAGGCATTCGTCCATTGGATGGTCAGTTTTGCAAAGCTGCATCTTATTCCACCAATGATGACTCTGCCACTCAAGATTCTGCTGCACATGCATCCAAGCCAAATCCTCAAGCCACGGCTCCCAGGGTGATGACTGACCGTGAGCTACTTCTTAGTCTTCACCAGAAGGTGGATCGAAACCATAAATGGGTTAAGCATCAGTTTGGCTCTCTTCTTCACAACATGACTGCTACACATAATGCAGTGAAGAAAAACCATTACTACCTCCATGAAGTTTTCGGTCGCACGTGGGCTATCTTATCACATCTGTATGGTGAAGAAGATCTTAAGCAAATGGGTCTCAAGGAGAACTTTGATTGGTCTGCACCTCCAGCGAAGAAATTCAAGAAAGTTAAGGTTCCTTCCTTGGTGGCTAGCTCATATTCTTCATCCCGTGACACCGATGAGTTTGAAGACTTAGACGACACTGCTGCAGGCCCTACGACAACCAACGACCCCAACAACGTTGGTGCTCCTCCATCAACTTGATATTCTTCAAGGGCGTTAGTCCTGATTTTTTTTCAACCCTTTTGGTCATTCGATGACAAAGGGGAGAAATTTGAGTTAGTCTTCAAGCGGGTCTACCTATATGGGCGGTTTTTTTTCTAAGTTACAACTCTCGTTCTTTTTGAAGACTTTGCTTCTGTCACTCTAGCAAACCATCATCTACTTATTACTTCCAAATGCCTTCCTCTAGGCCCAAACAATGGTGAAGTGTCATGTAGTCGACGTTCACATGACACCACTAGAGGAGAGACAACATAAATCTCATCAAAATATTGAACGAATACCAAATTCACGTGACTACTTATAGCAAGACTTCTCCCATGTCCTCAGGAACAAACGTAACTACTCACAAATCATATTCATGTTCATAATCAGAGGGGTATTAATATGCATAAAGGATCTGAACATATGATCTTCCACTAAATAAACCAACTAGCATTAACTACAAGGAGTAATCAACACTACTAGTAACCCACAGGTACCAATCTGAGGTTTTGAGACAAAGATTGGATACAAGAGATGAACTAGGGTTTGAGATGAGATGGTGCTGGTGAAGATGTTGATGGAGATTGACCCCCTCCCGATGAGAGGTGTAAGTGCATCTAGTGCCCCTTAGTGATTTTGGTGTATTGAAGACTTATAGGTTAAGGGACTGATGCGTTTGTGAGTGTACACAAGTCTATAAGTCTATGAGGAGTTTGATATTTACAGAGAAAGTCGACCCCTAAAAATGAAGTTCTTCGACTAAAGACTTTGGATTTCTGAAGAATTTCTAAAGACTTTGAAAGTGAAGAAATTGGTGTGATCCTGAAGACTTGGTATTCATTCGAGGAACATGAAGCATCATGACCTTTGTTTTCTTTGTTTTATTTTCTCTTTCTTGAGTCATAGGAGACACCGTACTGTTAAAAGGGGTCGAGCAAATACTAAGGAAAATTTTTCAAGTGATGCTCAACTCAAATCCTACACATACCAATCCCTTCGAGTGAAGCCATTGGAAATCTCATACAGTCTAGTCAATTTCTTCAGTGACAGAGATGAAGTTCTTGTAGTCTCTGAGGAATTTGTTCTGACTAGGGAGTTAGGAATTCGCGAGTGCGGATTGCCTACACAGTGAGGAACATGATAGCCCTGAGGAATTTGATACTCAAAATTCCGACCGTTGCTGTGTTATGCGCCAGCTGTCCCAAAATATCTACCCACCTAACGGTCATATCATTGAAGGGCATTTATGTCTTATCATGTCGGGCTCCCTAGGCTATAAATAGCCACCCCCTACAACCACTAGCTAGCTAGCTGCTCCGAGAGAAACTGACACTTGTCATTTGAGAGCATCCCATCCTCCGAGGACTTTGAGTGAAAATCATCAAGTGAGAAAAACCCAAACCCAAACACCTAAAAACCCAAAGTGATTGAGCATCACTGAAGAGACTGATCCTGCGTGGATCTGACGCTTGTTACCTTTGAAGACTGTGCATCTTCCAGACGGTTAGGCGTCATGGTCTAGAGCATCCAAGAGGAAATTGTGGATCGCCGAGTGACCGAGTCTGTGAAGGTTTGGAAGTCACCTGAAGACTTACCACGAGTGATTGAGCGAGGTCTGTGTGACCTTAGCTCAAGGGGAATACGGTGAGGACTGAGTGCCCTGAGCTACGTATTCAGGACCGGGTGTCCGGAACTGTGTGTCCTCGGGTTTAAATACCTAGCCGCCCTAACCAGATGTACAACTGTCACAGCAGTTGGAACTGGTCTACCAAATCATTGTCTTCACCAAGCTACCTGGTTCCATTTCCTCAACCCTTCCATTTCCTCATTTCTGTGTTGTGTGCTTGTTCATATCTGTTTGAAGACTTTGAATGAAGACTTTCTCTGTTTCCTTAGTTCAATTTCTTCAATATGTTTGTCTTTATCCTGTGTTATCCTGTGTTTACGCTTTATGTACTCTGTGCTTGTTTTCATTTCATCATGAAGACCATGCTCATGTTCTGTTATGTTTACTTATGAGTACTTATTCCGCTGCAAGTAGTTCTTCACTTAGGAATTTCCTCACCCTAAAATTCCTCAGTGAAGAATTCATAAAAATCGCCTATTCACCCCCCTCTAGTCGATATAACGCACTTTCAAGAGGATCGATGGTGATAACGATGGTGATGATTTCCCCCTCCTGGAGGGAAGTTTCCTCGGCAGAACAGCTCCGCCGGAGCCCTAGATTTGTTCCGCCAAGGTTCCGCCTTGTGGCGGCGGAGTTTCGTCCCGTAAGCTTGCTTATGATTTTTTCTCGGACAAAAGACCTCATATAGCATAAGATGGGCACCGGAGGCCTGCCAGGGGGCCCACGAGGCAGGAGGCGCGCCCCCCACCCTCGTGGATGGTGGGTGGGCCCCCTTTGGTGCTTCCTTCGCCCAATATTTTCTATATATTCTGAAACATGCTCCCGTGAAGTTTTCGGACTTTTGGAGTTGTGCAGAATAGGTCTCTAATATTTGCTCCTTTTCCAGCCCAGAATTCCAGCTGCCGGATTCTCCCACTTCATGTAAACCTTGTAAAATAAGAGAGAATAGGCATAAGTATTGTGACATAATGTGTAATAACAGCCCATAATGCAATAAATATTGATACAAAAGCATGATGCAAAATGGACGTATCACCCCCCTGTCTTTCCTTCCCCCTCCGACAAACATGGCAGGGGGCGTGGCCAAGGGCAGGAGCCCAAGTAGGATTCAGACCTTGTTGGGGCGCCCCTTGGCCTCTCCCCTCTCCCTCCCACCTATATATTTGTATATATGAGGAGGGGGGGCACCTAGCACAACACCAGACAATTGTTTAGCCGTGTGCGGCGCCCCCCTCCACCGTTTACAACCCGGTTCATACTTTTGTAGTGTTTACGCGAAGCCCTGCGAGGATCACTTCACCATCACCATCACCATGCTGTCGTGCTGACGGAACTCATCTACTACCTCGACGTCTTGCTGGATCAAGAAGGCGAGGGACGTTACCGAGCTGAACGTGTGCAGAACACGGAGGGGCCGTGCGTTTGGTACTTGATTGGTTGAAGCGCGAAGAAGTTCGACTACATCAACAGCGTTGAGAAACGCTTCCTCTTACGATCAACGAGGGTACGTAGACACACTTCCCCCTCGTTGCTATGCATCTCCATGGATAGATCATCACGTGTGCGTAGAATTTTTTTTTGTTTTCCATGCAACGTTTCCCAACAGTGGCATCCGAGCCAGGCCTATCTATAGATGATATGCATGAGTAGAACACAGAGAGTTGTGGGCGGTGATAGTCATACTGCTTACCACCACCGTCTTATTTTGATTCGGAGGTATTGTGGGATGAAGCGGCCCGGACCAACCTTACATGTCCACATACATGAGACCGGTTCCACCGACAGACATGCAACTAGTTTTTTTATAAAGGTGGCTGGCGTGTGCATGTTTCTCCTACTTTAGTTGAATCAGATTTGACTGTGGTCGGTCCTTGAAGAAGGTTTAAAACAGCAAACTTGACGAAACACCGCTGTGGTTTTATGCGTAGGTAAGAACGGTTCTTGCTAGAAGCCTGTAGTAGCCACATAAAACTTGCAACAACAAAGTGGAGGACGTCTAACTTGTTTTTGCAGGGCATGTTGTGATGTGATATGGTCAAGACATGATGTGATAAACGTTATTGTATGAGATGATCATGTTTTGTAAGCTATCGGTAACCGACAGGAGCCTTATGGTTGTCTCTTTATTGTATGAAATGCAAATGCCATGTAATTGATTTACTTTATCACTATGCGTTAGAGATAGTTGTAGAAGCAATAGTTGGCGAGACGACCACGACGCAACGATGGAGATCAAGGTGTCGAGCCGGTGACGATGGAGATCATGATGATGCTTTGGAGATGGAGATCAAAAGCATGAGATGATGATGGCCATATCATATCACATATTTTGATTGCTTGTGATGTTTATCTTTTATGCATCTTATTTTGCTTAGTAGGGCGGTAGCATTATAAGATGATCCCTTCACTAAATTTCAAGGTAAAAGTGTTCTCCCTAAGTATGCACCGTTGCTACAGTTCATCGTGTTGAGACACCACATGATGATTGGGTGTGATAGACTCTATGTTCACATACAACGGGTGCAAGACAGTTTTGCACATGTGGAATACTTAGGTTAAACTTGACGAGCCTAGGATGTACAGACATGGCCTCGGAACACTGGAGACCGAAAGGTTGAACGTGAATCATATAGTAGATATGATCAACATAGAGATGTTCACCATTGATGACTACCCCATCTCACGTGATGATCGGACATGTGTTAGTTGATTTGGATCACGTATCACTTAGATGACTTGAGGGATGTCTATTTAAGTGGGAGCTCTTTCGTAATATGATTAATTGAACATTACTTATCATGGACTTAGTCTTGATAGTTTTGCATATCTATGTTGTAGATCAATATAGCTCGCGATATGGCTCCTATATATTTTTGATATGTTCCTAGAGAAAACTAAGTTGAAAGATGATAGTAGCAATGATGTGGACTGGGTCCGTGATCTGAGGATTATCCTCATTGCTGCACAGAAGAATTATGTCCTTGATGCACCGTTAGGTGACGGATCTATTGCAGGAGCAGATGCAGACGTTATGAACATTTTGCAAGCTCGATATGATGACTACTTGATAGTTTGGTGTGCCATGCTTTACGGCTTAGAACCGGTACTTCAAAAACGTTTTGGGAGCATATGAGATGTTCCAAGTGCTGAAATTGGTATTTCAGACTCATGCCCGTGTCGAGAGGTATGAGACCTCTGACAAGTACTTTGCTTACAAGATGGAGGAGAATAGCTCAACCAGTGAGCATGTGCTCAGAATGTCTGGGTACTACAATCGCTTGAATCAAGTGGGAGTTAATCTTCCAGATAATATAGTGATTGACAAAGTTCACTAGTCACTATCACCAAGCTACTAGAACTTCGTGATGAACTATAATATGCAAGGGATGACGAAAATGATTCCCGAGCTCTTCGCGATGCTGAAATCGGCGATGGTAGAAATCAAGAAGGAGCATCAAGTGTTGGTGGTTAACAAGACCACTAGTTTCAAGAAAAAGGGCAAGGGAAAGAGAAGGGAACTTCAAGAAGAATGGCAAGCAAGTTGCCACTCCCAGGAAGAAGCCCAAAGCTGGACCAAAGCCTGAAACTGAGTGCTTCTACTGCAAAGGGACTGTTCACTGGAAGCGGAATTGCCCCAAATACTTGGCGGATAAGAAGGATGGCGAAGTGAACAAAGGTATATTTGATGTACATGTTATTGATGTGTATTTTACTAGTGTTCGTAGTAACCCCTGGGTATTTGATACGGTTCAGTTGCTAAGATTAGTAACTCGAAACAGGAGTTGCAGAGACTAGTTAAAAGCGAGGTGACAATGTGTGTTGGAACTGATTCCAAGGTTGATGTGATCACCATTGCACACTCCCACTACCTTCGGGATTAGTGTTGAACCTAAATAAATGTTATTTGGTGTTTGCGTTGAGCATGAGATATGATTAGATCATGTTTATTGCAATACGTTCATTCATTTAAGTCAGAGAATAATTGTTGTTCTGTTTACATGAATAAAATCTTCTATGGTCATACACCCAATGTGAATGGTTTATTGAATCTCGATCGTAGTGATACACATATTCATAATATTGATGCCAAAAGATGCAAAGTTGATAATGATAGTGCAACATACTTGTGGCACTGCCGTTTAGGTCATATTGGTGTAAAGCGCATGAAGAAACTCCATGCAGATGGACTTTTGGAATCACTTGATTGTGAATCATTTGATACTTGTGAACCATGCCTCATGGGCAAGATGACTAAAACTCCGTTCTCCGGAACAGTGGAGCGAGCTAATGACTTATTGGAAATAATACATACCGATGTATGTGGTCCGATGAGTGTTGAAGCATGCAGTGGGTATCGTTATTTTCTAACCTTCACAGATGATTTGAGTAGGTATGGGTATATCTACTTGATGAAACACAAGTCTGAAACATTTGAAAAGTTCAAAGAATTTCAGAGTGAAGTGGAGAATTAGCGTAACAAGAAAATAAAGTTTCTACGATCTGATCACAGAGGAGAATATTTGAGTTACGAGTTTGGCCTTCATTTAAAACAATGCGAATTGTTTCACGACTCACGCCACCTGGAACACCACAACGTAATGGTGTATCCGGACACCGTAACCGTACTTTATTGATATGGTGCGTTCTATGATGTCTCTTACCGATTTACCACTATCATTTTGGGGTTATGCATTAGAGACAGTTGCATTCACATTAAATAGGTCACCGTCTAAATCCGTTGAGATGACACCGTATGAACTATGGTTTGGCAAGAAACCTAAGGTGTCATTTCTTAAAATTTGGGGTTGCGACACTTATGGCAAAAGGCTTCAGCCTGATAAGCTCGAACCCAAATCATAGAAGTGCATCTCATAGGATACCCTAAGGCAACAATTGGGTACACCTTCTACCACAGATCCGAAGGCAAGATCTTTGTTGCCAAGAATGGAACATTTCTAGAGAAGGAGTTTCTCTCGAAAGTAGTGAGTGGGAGGAAAGTAGAACTTTATGAGGTAATTGTACCTTCTCTCAATTTGGAAAGTAGCACAACAGAGAAATATGTTCTCGTGATGCCTAAACCAACTAGAGAGGAAGCTAATGATGATGATCATGAAACTTTAGCAAGTTACTACTGGACCTCGTAGGTCGAACAGAGCACGTTCCGCACCAGAGTGGTACGGTAATCCTGTCCTGGAAGTCATGTCACTAGACCATGACGAACCTACAAACTAGGAAGAAGCTATGCCCAGATTCCGATAGATGGCTTGAGGCCATGAAATCTGATATAGGATCCATGAATGAGAACAAAGTGTGGACTTTGCTGGACTTGCCCGGTGATCGGCAAGCCATTAAGAATAAATGGATCTTCAAGAAGAAGATAGACACTGATGGTAATGTCACCATCTACAAAGCTCGACTTGTCGCGAAAGGTTTTCGACAAGTTCTAAGGGTTGACTATGATGAGACCTTCTCACCCGTAGCGATGCTTAAGTCAGTCCGAATCATGTTAGCATTTGTCGCATTTTATAACTCTGAAATTTGGCAAATGGACATCAAAACTGCATTCCTCAATAGATTTCTTAAAGAAGAGTTGTATATGATGCAACCAGAAGGTTTTCTCGATCCTGAGGTGCTAACAAAGTGTGCAAGCTCCAGCGATCCATCTATGGACTGGTGCAAGCATCTCGGAGTTGGAATATACGCTTCGATGAGGTGATCAAAGCATATGGTTTTATACAGTCTTATGGTGAAGCCTGTATTTACAAGAAAGTGAGTGGGAGCTCTGTAGCATTTCTGATATTATATGTGGATGAAATATTGTTGATCGGAAATGATATAAAATTTCTGGATAGCATAAAAGGATACTTGAATAAGAATTTTTCAATGAAAGACCTCGGTGAAGCTGCTTATATATTGGGCATCAAGATCTATAGAGATAGATCAAGGCGCTTGATAGGACTTTCACAAAGCACATACCTTGATAAAGTTTTGAAGAAGTTCAAAATGGATCAGTCAAAGAAAGGGTTCTTGCGTGTGTTACAAGGTGTGAAGTTGAGTAAGACTCAAAACCGGACCACGGCAGAATATATAGAGAGAATGAAATTCATTCCCTATGCCTCAGTTATAGGTTCTATAAAGTATATCATGCTGTGTACCAAACCTGTTGTGTGCCTTGCCATGAGTTTGGCAAGGGGGTACAATAGCGATCCAGGAGTAGATCACTGGACAGCGGTCAAAATTATCCTTAAGTACCTAAAGAGGACTAAGGAAATGTTTATCGGTTATGGAGGTGATAAAGAGTTCATCGTAAAGAGTTATGTTGATCCAAGCTTTGACACCGATCCGGATGACTCTGAGTCTCGATCTGGATACATATTGAAAGTGGGAGCAATTAGCTATAGTAGCTCCATGCAGAGCATTTTAGAAATATAAATTTGCAAAAATACATATGGATCTGAATGTGACATACCCATTGACTAAACCTCTCTCACAAGCAAAACATGATCACACCTTAGTAATCTTTGGGTGTTAATCACATGTCGATGTGAACTAGATTATTGACTCTAGTAAACTCTTTGGGTGTTAGTCAAATGGCTATGTGAACTAGGGTATTAAATCACATGGTGATGTGAACTAGATGATTGACTCTAGTGCAAGTGGGAGACTGATGGAAATATGCCCTAGAGGCAATAATAAAAGGGTTATTATTATATTTCCTAAATCATGATAAAGGTTTATTATTCATGCTAGAATTGTATTGATCGGAAACTTAAATACATGTGTGAATACATAAACAAATATCGTGTCCCTAGTAAGCCTCTACTAGACTAGCTCGTTAATCAAAGATGGTTAAGGTTTTCTAACCATGGACATGAGTTGTCATTTGATAACGGGATCACATCATTAGGAGAATAATGTGATGGACAAGACCCATCCGTTAGCTTAGCATAATGATCATTCAGTTTTATTGCTATTGCTTTCTTCATGTCAAATACATATTCCTTCGACTATGAGATTATGCAACTCACGGATACCAGAGGAATGCCTTGTGTGCTATCAAACGACACAACGTAACTGGATGATTATAAAGATGCTCTACAGGTATCTCTGAAGGTGTTCGTTGAGTTGGCATAGATCGAGATTAGGATTTGTCACTCTGAGTATCGGAGAGGTATCTCTGGGCCCTCTCGGTAACACACATCATAAGCTTGCAAGCAAATGACTAAGGAGTTAGTCACAAAGGGATGTATTACTGTCGGCGTCCTAGGAACGGGGGTACCCAGACTTGCCTGCCTTCGACCCACGGCATGGTTCCATCGACGGCCTGATACGACCCAGTTTTAGCAACAACGACCCAAGACCCTCGCGAGGGGCCAAGCCTCGCGAGGCGGACGACACCAAGACCTCCCTGGGGGCAGCCTCACTAGACTGGCTCCCGAGGAGCGGAGATATCAATGCAAGGTGCACCTCGAGAGGTTCACATGACGTGAGCCATGACGACCAAGGCCAGGCGGGCGCCAGCGGGCGTAGTGTACCAGTTTCCCCTTTGGTGCCAAGGAGGCAAGCGCAGGCGCAAAGTCTCGAGGAATCAAGCAAAGGTTTATGTATTGGTGCAACGAGACCAAGACCGCCAGGATGACAGGACGGAGGTCATCACGGAGCCCACTACAGCATCACCACCACATCCTTTGCAGGCGAAGACTACTTTTGTTAGGATAACTTGTACTAGTTGTCTTCCTTTGAATTTGACCATTGTGGGATCCCTTCCCGCCTACATTTGGGAAGAGGACCAAGGACACTATAAATAGGACTTAGCCACCACCGTAGAGGAGAGAGGAGAAGGGGAAGAGAGATAGAGGGGGATCGAATCCAGACCATCCTCTCACCCACCAGCTCATCGAGCTCAAGAACACCTCACCTCCTGAGGCTGTTCATCCACTGTACTACTAGTTCATCCTCAGTCCCTCGAGGAAATCCACCACAAAGCTGGAGTAGGGTATTACACCTCAAGGTGGCCCTAACCAGGATAAACTATTGTGTCCCTTGTTCCTCGGGTTCGTCAAGTTAGGTTGTGGAATCGTTGGGCCGGCAGATTGGGAAGAGGGAGTTCTTTGTTCGCACCCTAGTGTTCGAACCTCTCAAGGGTCTATGGAACCCCGAATCCGACATTTGGCGCGCCAGCTAGGGGTGCGTCAAAGCTTCTCTTCCGATGATCAACTCGCCGCTAACCCACTGTCTCCATGGCTGACGCTCGCCGAGCCCGTGCTGAGCGTCGAGCCGCTCTCGCCGCTCGCGTCACCCAGATGGCGCCCATCGGCGGGCCTCCCCGTCGTTCTCCATCACCCACCGCCAACACCGCCACTGGCCCGGTGGGGAACGAGCAGCAAGCTTCGTCGCTGCACCCCTTCGTGTGGCGGGACAGACGCACCGCCACCCGGTCGCTGACCCCGGCCAGCTCGTCGTCCCACGCTCGTCATGGCCCGGCGATCGCGTAGGCTACGTTGCTCATGGCGCGTGAGCTCCTGCTCTACCGCTCAGTCAACGACCTCTATGAAGACTGGTTAGACTGCATCGCCGAGCTAGTCAGCGCGGTTGGGGGCTCACCTGCACTGTCCCTCTCGTTACACCGACCTGCCACCACGCTACGACGGCACCCCCGATCCTGCGGAGTTCCTGCAGCTCTATGAGCTGAGCATCGAGGCGGCCAGCGGTGACGAGAAGGTCATGGAGAACTGGTTCCCCATGGCCCTCAAGGATGGCGTGCACTCGTGGCTCCTGAATCTGCCCGCGGGATCGATCTCCTCTTGGGACGAGATGCGCGGGCATTTCGTCGCCAACTTCCAGGGCACTCGCGACCGCCCGCCTGCCGCGGGTGACCTGAGGCGCATTAAGCAGCAGCCAGGGGAGACCCTGCAGAAGTACATCCAGCGCTTCAACAGCGTTCGCCTCAAGATTCCCAAGGTTTCGGACGAAGCCATCGTCTCGGCAGTCTCTGATGGCGTCCGCAATGTCAAGATGAAGGAGAAGCTCGCCATCCATGAGGACATGTGCATGGCTCTGGACATGTTCAACATGGCTACCAAGTGCGCGAGAGCTGAGGAAGGGCGCCTCTCCCTCCTCGAACTCCCGGCGGCCGACCCAGAAGACAAGAAGGCCAAGGCCAAGGACATGAAGCGCAAGGGGGCTTTCGTGCTTGCGGCTGAACCAGAGATGAAGCGCGGCTGCGACCACCCAGAGTCGTCCAAGGGCAGCCATCCATTTTGCGTCTTCCACAACGTCCATAGCCACAACATCAATGACTGTCAGGAGCTCAGGGCCATCCACGACGGGTGCCTCGGTCGTCGCCCTGAGCGCAACGATCGAGGCTACGGCCGCGGAGGAGGCAGAAGTGGAGGACGTTGGGACGACTGCGGCCCCCGCCAGGAGTGGCGCGACCAGCCTCATGAGGATCGCTGGCAAGGCTAGCCTCGCGAGGGCGCCTGGAGAGACCAGCCTCATGAGGACCGCCCTCAGGGCAATGTCGGCCTCCCTCCGCTACCACCACCATCAAGAAGGAACGACGACCACCACCAGGACAAGGGGGTTGGGGGCTTCCAGGAGCCTCGCGCCATTGCCTGCATCTTGGGTGGCGCTCAGGCCCCAGCCTCCCAGTGCATCTTCAAGCAGTTCACTCATAAGGTGAACGCGGCCCTCCCCAGGTTTGAGGCCACATGACAGCTCAGGTGGTCCAAGTGCACCATCACCTTTAGCTCGTCCGATCAGCTCAAGTGCGCGGCAACTGTCGGCGCCCTCCCGATACTTTGTTCGCCCGTCATCAGCAATGTCCTTGTCACCAAGACCCTCATCGATGGTGGTGCGGGGCTCAATGCTCTTTCCATCGAGACGTTCGACCGCCTCCAAGTGCCATATGATCAGCTGCAGCTCATCAATGCGACATCATCACTTTCGGCCTCCTAGGGCAGATCCGCCTCGCTGTCACTTTCGGCCAACAGGACAACTACCGCACCGAGCTCATTGACTTCAACGTCGCTTACATCCGCCTCTCGTACAACGCCATCTTTGGATATCCGGCCCTGGCCAAGTTCATGGCGGTGACCCACCACGGCTACAACGTCCTCAAGATGCCAGGGAACCGCGACATCATCACGATCGCCTGCGAAGAGAAGGACGCGGTGTGCTCTATTGAGCGCGCATACCAGGCTACGGACATCGAAGACCCAGCCGATGAAGGCGCCGTCCACCCCCTGAGGCCATCCCTAAGAAGAAGAAGAAGCTGCTCCGCCAAGAGCCTCAGGAGAGCGGAGTCTCCAGCGGCACCACCTTAGGATATGTGCCCGCAGATGGGGCACCTCCCTCTCGCGCATAGGAAGGCGCGCCCGGCACCCTCCTCAGGCTGGGCTCGAGGGCTCTCTTCTGGAGGGCCTCCGACTTAGCCAGTGTCAAGAGGGAGGCGCTCGGGCACCACATGGAGGCATGCTTCATCGCGCGCCTCCTTCACGGGGGCACAAGGCACGGGGTGCCAGGTGCTCAGGAGTTCATCACTAAGGCGACCGAGGAGCTTCAGGAAGCAAGAGCCATGCGCGGCGACCACCGCCTACCACCCGGTGCGGCTCCTTGTCCTAGCGAGGACAACGAGCTGCTTGTCCGCGTCAACATCCCAGGGCTCAACAGAGCCGCATCCCAGGAGCGCTTCTGGCCTTCGTGCGATGGTCGGTGTGAGGGGCCACCTCACAGCTACGTTCGTATGCCCTTTGGCTTGCCGAACACGGCCGTCACCTTCCAGCGTCGCCTGCGAAGCATCATGGCTGATCAGGAGGCTAGGCATCTTGCGGTCCTGGCGAAGATGGCGACGGTTCTTCGCGAGCTTCGCGAGCCTCCAAAGCCTCCCGAGGTTCAGGACTCAGGCGGCTCGTGAGGAGCAACCTCTTCAGCATGCATCTTCAGCTACTTCGACATCTCTTCAGCAACTGTGTCAGGTGATATTTTCTGGTTTACTCTGTTGGGGGCGCCCCTCAGGCCGCATTACCCCTAGACCGCATGGGCTTGTCCCTACAGCAAGTATCTTTCTTGCATCTTCCAGTTGTTCTATTGGGGGCACCCCTCGGGCTGCATCATCCCCAGGCCGCGTGGGCCTGTCTTGCGGCATGTATCTTTCTTGCATCTTCCAGTCGTTCTGCTAGGGGCGCCCCTTGGGCTGCATCATCCCCAGGCCGCGTGGGTCTGTCCCTGTGGCATGTGTCATTCTTACATTTATCTGAATTAGCTTTACCTCCTCCCATAGGCTGACTTATGATTATCACCTACTCACCTGATTGATTATTATCCTTCATGGCCTCCCGCGTTGCTGTCTGACCTCCTGCTCATCCCGCAACGGGGATTACACATGTTGGCATGGCGCTTGTGCCTGGGTTCGTCTCTGCCACGCTGGCAAATCTGAGAGATCGAGCTCTGTCTCGCGGCCGCCCCACGCATGTCACCTCACCAAGTCCTTAGTGCCCTCATCTTTTTGCGGAAGGATCAACGGCAGGATAGAAAATGTGATTATGTGTTATATTATCCCCTGGACTAACTCGTAGGAATCTACAGAGCTTAACTATGTGTGGCCCCCGCCGGCTGTCTCATTTTCGGGCGATTTGCTTGCGCGTTAAAGGGGGCTCCCGAGCATTGCGCCTCGGGAGCTCTTACTGACTCTCCAGCCCTCACCCCCTGGCCTTGACCACGGCATCGCGACTTGGCATACCAGCGGCGGCTGAGCCTCGCTCGAGGGTCGGGACCCGAGGACGCAGAGCATTCAGATGAGCGAGGAAAGGGGAGACTGGCGTGAGCCCTACCTAGTAGCATCGCCACTGAAGCACGAATCGGGCGTGCGCAAGGAATCACCTCAGGCTCGCTAAGATAAGTCACCTATTCGTGTTAGTGCAGCGCCGCAGTCTGGAATTTTTGGCTCTCGCAGCCTCGCTCCGGCAATGCCGCCTTCCTTTTCGGCCTTCAGGAAGCTGCTCGCACGCCAAGGGGGACCTCTTGAGCATCGCGCCTCAGGAGATCTTACCGGGCCTTGGGCCGCTCACCTCCTGGCCTTGACCACGGCATCACGACCTGCCATACCAGCGATGGCCGAAGTTTCCCTGGGACTGGGACCCGCTAGCGTAGAGCACTAAGCTAACATGGGAATGAAAAGGGGGCAATGCTAGAGCAAGACACGCAGCCGCAGTCTCATGTTAAGAACAGTAAACAATGGAGCAAAAGCATTACATGTCTTTACATACCCCCACGGGGTTCGTTTCGATTCCTCGCAGGGAACAAAAGGAGAACAGCTTCAAGGAGCTTCGACTACAGGCACCGCCGCCGACGCCATCATCAACAGTGGGCCACGTGAGGCCGACGCCAACCCCATCTAGATCACCGTCGACGCCGGGCGGAGGCCGCTGCCGCGTTCCGGGCATGGCGAGAGCTCGGGGGCACGTAGATGTCTTCGCTCGACTCTGGAGACTTGCTAGGCTCGGGAAAGTCGCTGGACTCCCAGGAGTCGTCGCTGCTGTTGGAGGAGCTATCGGCAGGACCAACGGCAGGCCCTGCGCCCGTCGCCTCGCCATGCTGGCGGTCTCCTCCGGGGCAGCACTCCAGGAGGCGGCCTTCCTCATCGAAGACCTTGAAGAACAGTGTGGAGGCGCCGTCATACTCGAAATGGATGGCAAGGGCCCCCTCTACGCGGCAGGTGGGGGCGACCTCGCCCCATCCCCGGGTCATGAAGATCTTGCCAGGGGAGATGACCTCGACCTCCGCCCCAGTGGCCAGGCTACAGCACCCGCGTGCTGCAGCCACAGCTGGAGCGGCCCCCTCGGCGGCATCTCTTCGGCGAAGAACTGTGGGAACTGGATCCACGAGCGCGGTGGCATCGCCGCCCACATCACGAACTCACGTGAAGAGCCTTCGGCGTGGGTTCACGGGGCGGTCGGCCGCGCAGCCCCAGCCCGATCCCCGCGGCCGCGGCTCGCACGGCGTGGAGCACTGCCGTGTTCCCCGAGCCTTGCACGCGGGCGTACAGCGGGAGTGGGAAGCCAGGTGGTGGCCGCTCGTACCAGGGCTGCGTCACTTCCTACCTCTCCCTGACGTCGTGAGGACGCCTGGACCTTTTCTTCGGCGGGAGCAGCTCAGGCTCCCCGAGGGGGGTTGTAACACCCCATATGTAACTTTTCCCAATTTGGCATATATCCATCTTGTTCGTCATCAATTCCTAGTGGTCATCCTTTCGGTTTTCTATTTGGGTTTTGTTTTGTTTCTCATTGCATTGTTTTGTCTTGTCTTGTCTTTAATTGTTGCATCATGGCCTCCTCACATGTTGCATTATGCTTGGTGTGAATTCATACATGTTGTGTTGTTGCATGCTTCACGCATTTGATCTTGCATCATCACCTCCATCTTCTATCCATTCTTGCTTTCATTTTTGAAAGATCATATATCCTCACCCCATTAATGCCCATTTCTTCCTCATCAATATTTCTACCTGTCCTAAACGCCCCCTGCCAATTCCTTCAAATTTTAAGTTGTTTTGGTTAGGTTTTAAAATAGCTCAAGTTTGATCTATATTCACACTTGACTTATTTTCTTACCTCTAAAAATATCCAAGACAATTTATTCAAATAGAGCACTATCTCAGGTTCATGAGACTATTTTTATTTTTATTGTGCCCCTTTCCTTTGACCCTGGCCTTTTCAGTTTATTTTCCGTTTGGAGAAAATATCAAAGAAAGAAAAGGGCTCACCTCTACTTACCTGGGCCGGCCTCCCTGCGCGCAAGCCGCCGTAGCCCAGCAGCAGCAGACCGCACCCCAGCCCACTTGGGCCTCCCCACTCTAGCCGGTCCGGCCCAGTCGCCCTACAGGCAACCCTAGCCGCCAGGGAGCGGGCTCCCTCGACCCCATATCCTCTCCCTTCGCTCTCCTTTTGCGCCGCCTCTACCCGATCCCCATCTCTCGCCCGTGATCCTTTCGCCCTCTCTCGACCCCCCTCCCCTCGTTCCTCCAGTGCGAGACCCGCGCTCCACCCTCGCCGGAGAAAAGAACTAGGCGGAGCTTCCGCCACTGCGCCATGGATGGCCCTGAGCACCTCATCCCGCGCTCATCTCGTGGCGCCCGAGCACCTCGTCCCCGCCATCTGGCCTCCGTGCCCGCAAGACCTCGTCGCTCACCGGCGCCTCTATCAGAGCAGGACCCTGTCGCCCTCTCCTTCCTGTTTCCCTCCTTTTTCCCTCTTCTTCAACTCACCTCGAGCTCCCTCTCTCTCTCTCTCTCTCTGTTCGAACAGATGCCGCCATGGATCCCGCGGCCGAGCAGAGGAGGTTGCGTCCTCGAGCTCCTTCTGGTTCCCGCGCCTCCGGCAACCAGTGACCGCCGGCGAGCGCCCCGTCCCACAAAGGAGCCCACCAGGATCTCTGAGCCGCTGCAACGCCCTCGTTTTGTCTCCCTCTCCTCTCCTGCACCTCGTTCCCAGCGCCGGAAAAACTGCAGTCGCGCCATGGCCTTCCTCCTCCCACGCCTGCTTCTCGTCGGTGACCACGACCAGCCCCGACCACCTGTGACCCTGCCTTCACTAAACGTCCCCGGATAGGAGCAATTCTGAACTGCCAAGTACCCTTGGATTCATCAAGACCGCCAAGTACCATGACCCGCAAGACCAACGACGCCCGAACGAGTGCTCCCGACCGAGACAGTTGTGCTGCTACGTTTTGGACACGCCAAGTCCCTCGGGTCAGATGCGTCAAGACCGCCCCGGCTTTTGTAAAGTTCCACGACGCCGGGAGTCCTCGGATCCGTCAAGTTCCACTACGAGATGTACAACTACCGTCAACCCCAAAGACCTCGGATTCACCAAGTTCCCACGATGACTTGAGTGTACCCCGTCGGATCGCCAAGTTCGGTTACCGTCGCAACCATGTACCACTACTTCCACGACGATACGAGAACGACTACCGCCGTTGAAGGCCGTTGAGTGAACAAACTACCGATGACATGTATGACTACTTCGTGAACGTGTACCACTACCGGCGTGGACCGATAGTACCACTACTTCTACTACCACCGCGGAACGACTACTTCCTCTACTCCCCTCGACGAACCCGAACCGTCCCGTTGGCACGCTTGGAAGGTATAACCCCGAGACGATGCTTGTGTTTGCGTCATGCCCGAATTGATCCTTGCACGTTCCTCGTTTTCCTTGCCGTCGTCATGTGGGACACCCGGTAACCGGGATCACCCCTCTATCTCTAGCATGTCCAGCACACTTTCTTTCGCACCGACGTCTCAATGAGTTGTCGGAACCGGAACGTTGCCGTGGCACCGTTTTCGTTATTGTTGTCGTGGCACCCTTTTTCCTTTCCACCACGGTGACAAATGTTTCATAATTCTCTTGTCAACTTTTAATAAAAATTGCATAAACTTGCACATGTCATCCGCATCATGATAACAACTTCAAGATTGGTTAAAATTGTTGTTGCACCAAATTGATAATTGCATATGGGGATTTACCGGTTTTGTTGTTTATTATATCCGGCCCCATTTAAATTGTTTAGATGGTATAGTTTGTTATGCTACACCTCTTGCCATGTTAACCAACATTTAATATTGTGGAGTACCTAACCGAGAGAGAACTAAATAATTGATGTGGTGTTCCGTCAATATGCAACTCATTGCATATTGAGCTCCACTTAACTTGTAGCTTTGTTTGTGCCCCTTGCCATGCCATGCATATTTAACCTGGACATGCATCATACTTGGTTGTGCATCATGCCATGATTATGTGTTGGTTGTTTATTATGTTGTTTGCTTCTTTCCGGTGTTGCTTCTTCGGGTTAGTTTCGATAACGTCGCATTTGTGAGGACCCGTTCGACTACATCCGTTTGTCTTCTTTAGGGACTCGTTCTTCTTCCTTGCGGGATTTCAGGCAAGATGACCATGCCCTCGAAATCACTTCTATCTTTGCTTGCTAGTTGCTCGCTCTTTTGCCATGCCTATGTTGCGATACCTACCACTTGCTTATAATGCCTCCCATATTGTTAAGCCAAGCCTCCAACCCACCTGGTCCTAGGAAACCGTTGTTTGGCTATGTTACCGCTTTGCGCAGCCCCTCTTATAGCGTTGTTAGTTGCAGGTGAAGATGAAGTTTGTTCCTTGTTGGAACATGGAGATGTTGTTCCTTGTTGGAACATGTTTACTTGTTGGCATATCACAATATCTCTTATTTAATTAATGCATCTATATACTTGGTAAAGGGTGGAAGGCTCGGCCTTATGCCTGGTGTTTTGTTCCACTCTTGCCGCCCTAGTTTCCGTCATATCGGTGTTATATTCCCGGATTTTGCATTCCTTACGCGGTTGGGCTATAAAGGGAACCCCTTGACAGTTCGCCTTGAATAAAACTCCTCCAGCAATGCCCAACATTGGTTTTACCATTCGCCACCTAGCTTTTCTTTCCCTTGGGTTCTGCAGACTCAAGGGTCATCTTTATTTTAACCCCCCCTGGGCCAGTGCTCCTCTGAGTGTTGGTCCAACCGAGTAGACTGCGGGGCCACCTCGGGGCAACTTGAGGGTTGGTTTTACTCGTAGGATGTCTCATCTGAGTGTGCCCTGAGAACAAGATATGTGCAGCTCCTATCGAGATTTGTCGGCACATTCGGGCGGTGTTGATGGACTTTTTTTACCATTGTCGAGAATGTCTTGTAGAACCGGGATACCGAGTCTGATCGGAATGTCTCGGGAGAAGGAATATCCTTCATTGACCGTGAGAGCTTGTGATGGGCTAAGTTGGGACTCCCCTGCAGGGTTTTGAGCTTTCAAAAGCCGTGCCCGCGGTTATGGGCAGATGGGAATTTGTTAATGTCCGGTTGTAGAAAACCTGAAGTTGATCTTAATTAAAATACAACAACCGCGTGTGTAACCGTGATGGTCTCTTTCCGGCGGAATCCGGGAAGTGAACACGGTGTTGGAGTTATGTTTGACGTAGGTTGTTCTAGGATCACTTCTTGATCATAGTTTCTCGATCGCGCTTTGCCTTCTCTTCTCGCTCTCATTTGCGTATGTTAGCCACCTAATATGCTAGTCGCTTGCTGCAGCTCCACATCATACCTTTACCTTACCCATAAGCTTAAATAGTCTTGATCGCGAGGGTGCGAGATTGTTGAGTCCCCGTGACTCACAGATACTCCCAAAACCAGCTTGCAGGTGCCGATGAGACCGTGCAGGTGACGCAACCAAGCTCAAGGAGGAGCTCGATGAAGATCTCGTTCTTTGTGTTGTTCCGTTTTCAGTTGATCAGTAGTGGAGCCAAGTTGGGGTCGATCGAGGACCTTGTCGCATTTGGGGTTCTTCTTTTATTTTGGTACCGTAGTCGGACCTTGATTGTATCTGGATGATGTAATGTTTTATTCATGTAATTGTGTGAAGTGGCGAGTGTAAGCCAACTATGTATCTCTTTCCCTTATGTATTACATGGGTTGTGTGAAGATTACCTCACTTGCGACATTGCTTTCAATGCGGTTATGCCTCTAAGTCGTGCTTCGACACGTGGGAGATATAGCCGCATCGAGGGCGTTACAAGTTGGTATCAGAGCCTTCCCCGGCCTTAGGAGCCCCCACTGCTTGATAGAATTAGCTGACGAGTTGAGTCTAGAAAAATGTTTTGAGTCATTTAGGAATTATATATCGGAGAGTTTAGGAATTCTTTTTACTCCCCAGTCCCTTCATCGCTCTGGTAAGGCATCCTGACGCAGAGTTTTGAGTCTTCTCTTCTCAAATTTCATTAAAAAAATTAGGATCATGCGGGTATCTTGGAATCGTTCCGATGGTTTTGTGACGAGAACATTGTTCTTGGTGCCTCCTGTCATTTAGGGGTTGTGGTAGTGTCCCGGGGAGTTGAGCTCCGAGGTGTTGTCGTCACAATTTTATCGTTGCAGTTCTGGAATACCTGAGATAGTTTCGCCGACATCGAAAATCTCTTTTATGCAGTTGTTGGTGAGATAACCTCGACGCCACCCAGTACTGGGGCGGGAGTTCGGGAGTATTGCCATAACTTGTATAACGGATGCTTTTCGAAGGTTGAGGTAGACGATTTCCGAAGGTTTCTTGGTTACGTGTTGAAGGATGGATACAGCTGGATGTAGGATTTGCTAGTTTTGGGTGAGATATTATGCTTCCCCTGTATCCCCAACACCTGATTGCATAACCGGAAAATTTCGGGAGTTTATAAGTGGGAATTCAAGTAGCTCTTTGGATATCTTTCCGACAGATGTATGATATGAAATTGGGGTTCGACGTCTAGTGGTCCGCCTATCCACGGTTGGTCTTACAGTGGTCTCGTTGTGTCTTAAAGAGTCCTTGGCTATGCTGACTCGGGGACGCTTCGTATGTCATGTGCACTGCCTTGTACATGATGGTGCTGTACGATCGAGCCCGTGTAGGCCCCACCACGAAAACTTCGTACGAAATCTCTATCATATGTTTGTTCCGGCTTATTTTGCAAGCCAATCCTGTGTTTTTGTTTTCACTTGTGGTATTCGAGTTGCTTCAATGTCAAGTGTTGATTCCATACCTTTCCTAAGCGGTGTTCTCATATTTCTATGTGAATACTAACCCTTCTCGATCATCAAGTTTGTCATGTCAATCCTTTTCACCGGTGTGCTTCTCTTCAAGTGGATCCGATCATTTCAACATCCGCAAGATCAATTATCAGTTCTTCTCAACGATGTTTGTTTCATCCGTCTCCAAGTTGCTTTTGTTTTCCGGCCCACCCACCCTTCTTCTTCAAGGACTCAGTTTTCTTAATCAAATATCCATTTTATTCATGTGAAGTCTCTTCGTTCTTTTCAGTCAATGTTCGTATCCGATGATTCTCATGAAGATTCTAACGGAGCTTCTAGTTTATCATTCTTCGTTCTTTTTCTTCTCCGGTGGTTTCAAGTCAAGCTTTGTTGATCATACCTTTTCCTCATTTCAATGCTTTCTCATGCCGGTGCAATTCTTATTCTTTCACCTCTCGCTATTATTTTGTTCCGGAGTGCCGAAGATATCTCAAAGATTCGTGTTTCCACTCTGCTTTCGTTCCAGCTTTTGCGAGGATGTTACCTCATTCAAGCCATTTATTTCAACCGGTGCTTTCTCTCTTAAATCGTTCAACGGTGTTTCTTTTCAGTGGGCCCTAGCCCACAGGATTTTTCCCAGGATCTTACCTGACTCTTCTTATTTTCCCGGAGTTATTCTCAAAAAATTTCCAAGTTTGACGTCAGAATGAGTTATCATCAGTCAAATGTCTTTCTCCAAGATCTTTCAAATTCTTTTCATCGTTGGTTCAACCATTTTATTCTTCATTCCGGAGTGCCACAATAATTCATGGCGGTGTTTCTCATTGTCATTCTCAACACTTGAAGACCGAAGAAGATTTTTCCTCTAAATCTTGCTCTTTTCTCTTCAAGAGTCAGGGCTCTAGCTTTGTGCCATCCTCTCATAATTGGTTTGGATTGTGAGAATTCTTTTCACCCACCCAGAGCATTTCATGAGTTGTTTCCATTTATTTCCTCCGAAGGCCATCTTTTCAAATATTATTCATTCTCAGCTTTCAGCTCTCTTTCTCTAAATCTTACTGGTGCATCGTTCAAATATCCTCTAATCAGCTCGTGATCTCTTCATTCTCATGGATCTAAATTCTCTCAAACATCTTCGTTCATTTGCTAATTCTTACCGGTGATTCATCCTTTTACTTCATTCGTTGTTCAATTCTTACGGTGGTTCTTCCAGGATTCTCTGCCGCTGTTACCATATCAATTCATTCGTCGTTCCAATCCTACCGCTGGTTCGTTGAAGACCTTCCTCAAGTTTGCGCAATATCCCTCTTAATCCTTTCTACGAGAATAAGTAGTTTGCCAAATCCGTTGCTTGTCATCAATCTAAATTGGTGAAGGATAAGAATAATGCAATTCTTATTCTTGCCATCGAGTAAATTCAATTCTTTCCTTATTCCAGAGGCTCATCAAATTCTCGTTTTCAATTATTTCATCTTTTCTTTTCCGGAGTTCCAAGTTCTCGCAATTATATCACCACGGAGATCCATCTAAATCATTACAAGGTTTCACCTTGTGTTTTCAACTTCTCTTTCCTTTTGTTTGATCATCCTTTTGTTACCGGAGTTCTTCATGAAGGTTCTACATGATGGTTCATCAAGGATTTATTTCCTTCTCGAAGTGTTCATCGAGATTCTTTTCTAAGGAGCTCAAGCATTCTTCATCTTGCAATCCGGAGTGCAATTCTTTCTATCTTATCTTTTGTGGTGGTGTTATGTCATTTTCGATAATTTTTCCTTCGTGTTCCATGATTCACAAGTTATCAAGAATGAGATATCTTAAATCCATCAATCTCTTCATTGAAGTATTCTTGGGTTATATTTCACCTGAAGCTTTCCCTAAGGATTGTTACTTTTTATGGTGCTTATATATGAACCAAGTTCTTCATTTATCCTCCCGGGGATATATTTTCTCATCTCCTTGTTCATATCAGTCCAATCTTTTGTTTTTTTCGTTAGTGGCAGATTTCCACCTTAAGTTTTGAGATGTTCTCCATAAGCCCACTACAAGCTTATCTTTTCGGTGTTGGTTTTCCAACAACTCTGTTCGACCCTTCTCCTAAGGATGCCTTCTCAAACTCTTTTGTGACAGAAGTTGGCATTTTCTTCTCCATTCCTTTATTTCAATGATCTATCTTCTATTATTTCATTCTGGAGGCTTTGGGATGTTGCTTTCTCTCCCATCATCCCGTTTTGTCAAAGATCATGTTTCTTTTCATGCCTATCCATTTAACCGGAGTGTTGTGCCTTTTGCTCAAGTTCTTCATTTTATTAAGCCTTGCATATCTTTCCAACCAGAGTGTTGTCCAAATTATATCATTCTTAATCCTTCGCTATCTTGTTCTAACTGGAGTGGTTTCAATATATATCTTGCCCTTCAACCTCAAGGTTCTCGTAATGTTCCTTGCTCCTCTTTTCTAACAGAGTGTTTTCAACTTTGTTCATCTTCGTTGTATTCTTCCTTTCAAATTGTTCAACCTCGCAAGGTTCTTTGGTTTCACTCAATTGTCAAAGAAGCAACTTAGTTTTACCTCTTCTCTTCCTCTTCCGTTTTCCCTCTGGTCCATCCTAGATCTCGGGACGAGATCCTCTTGTAGTGGTGGAGTGTTGTAACACCCCATATGTAACTTTTCCCAATTTGGCATATATCCATCTTGTTCGTCATCAATTCCTAGTGGTCATCCTTTCGGTTTCCTATTTGGGTTTTGTTTTGTTTCTCATTGCATTGTTTTGTCTTGTCTTGTCTTTAATTGTTGCATCATGGCCTCCTCACATGTTGCATTATGCTTGGTGTGAGTTCATACATATTGTGTTGTTGCATGCTTCATGCATTTGATCTTGCATCATCACCTCCATCTCCTATCCATTCCTTGCTTTCATTTTTGAAAGATCATATATCCTCACCCCATTAATGCCCATTTCTTCCTCTTAAATATTTCTACCTGTCCTAAACGCCCCCTGCCAATTCCTTCAAATTTTAAGTTGTTTTGGTTAGGTTTTAAAATAGCTCAAGTTTGATCTATATTCACACTTGACTTATTTTCTTACCTCTAAAAATATCCAAGACAATTTATTCAAATAGAGCACTATCTCAGGTTCATGAGACTATTTTTATTTTTATTGTGCCCCTTTCCTTTGACCCTGGCCTTTTCAGTTTATTCTCCGTTTGGAGAAAATATCAAAGAAAGAAAAGGGCTCACCTCTACTTACCTGGGCCGGCCTCCCTGCGCGCAAGCCGCCGTAGCCCAGCAGCAGCAGACCGCACCCCAGCCCACTTGGGCCTCCCCACTCTAGCCGGTCCGGCCTAGTCGCCCTACAGGCAACCCTAGCCGCCAGGGAGTGGGCTCCCTCGACCCCATCTCCTCTCCCTTCGCTCTCCTTTTGCGCCGCCTCCGCCCGACCCCCATCTCTCGCCCGTGATCCTTTCGCCCTCTCTCGACCCCCCTCCCCTCGTTCCTCCAGTGCGAGACCCGCGCTCCACCCTCGCCGGAGAAAAGAACTAGGCGGAGCTTACGCCACTGCGCCATGGATGGCCCCGAGCACCTCATCCCGCGCTCATCTTGTGGCGCCCGAGCACCTCGTCCCCGCCATCCGGCCTCCGTGCCCGCAAGACCTCGTCGCTCACCGGCGCCTCTATCGAAGCAGGACCCCGTCGCCCTCTCCTTCCTGTTTCCCTCCTTTTTCCCTCTTCTTCAACTCACCTCGAGCTCCCTCTCTCTCTCTCTCTCTCTCTCTCTGTTCGAACAGATGCCGCCATGGATCCCGCGGCCGAGCAGAGGAGGTTGCGTCCTCGAGCTCCTTCTGGTTCCCGCGCCTCCGGCAACCAGTGACCGCCGGCGAGTGCCCCGTCCCACAAAGGAGCCCCGCCAGGATCTCCGAGCCGCTGCAACGCCCTCATTTCGTCTCCCTCTCCTCTCCTGCACCTCGTTCCTGGCGCCGGAAAAACTTTAGTCGCGCCATGGCCTTCCTCCTCCCACGCCCTTCTTCTCGTCGGTGACCACGACCAACCCCGACCACCTGCGACCCTGCCTTCACTAAACGTCCCCGGACAGGAGCAATTTTGAACTGCCAAGTACCCTTGGATTCATCAAGACCGCCAAGTACCATGACCCGCAAGACCAACGACGCCCGAACGAGTGCTCCCGACCGAGACAGTTGTGCTGCTACGTTTTGGACACGCCAAGTCCCTCGGGTCAGATGCGTCAAGACCGCCCCGGCTTTTGTAAAGTTCCACGACGCCGGGAGTCCTCGGATCCGTCAAGTTCCACTACGAGATGTACAACTACCGTCGACCCCAAAGACCTTGGATTCACCAAGTTCCCACGATGACTTGAGTGTACCCCGTCGGATCGCCAAGTTCGGTTACCGTCGCAACCATGTACAACTACTTCCAGGACGATACGAGAACGACTATCGCCGTTGAAGGCCGTTGAGTGAACAAACTACCGATGACGTGTATGACTACTTCGTGAACGTGTACCACTACCGGCGTGGACCGATAGTACCACTACTTCTACTACCACCGCGGAACGACTACTTCCTCTACTCCCCTCGACGAACCCGAACCGTCCCGTTGGCACGCTTGGAAGGTATAACCCCGAGACGATGCTCGTGTTTGCGTCATGCCGGAATTGATCCTTGCACGTTCCTCGTTTTCCTTGCCGCCGTCATGTGGGACACCCAGTAACCCGGATCACCCCTCTATCTCTAGCATGTCCAGCACACTTTCTTTTGCACCGACGTCTCAATGAGTTGTCGGAACCGGAACGTTGACGTGGCACCATTTTCGTTATCGTTGTCGTGGCACCCTTTTTCCTTTCCACCATGGTGACAAATGTTTCATAATTCTCTTGTCAACTTTTAATAAAAATTGCGTAAACTTGCACATGTCATTCGCATCATGATAACAACTTCAAGATTGGTTAAAATTGTTGTTGCACCAAATTGATAATTGCATATGGGGATTTACCAGTTTTGTTGTTTATTATATCCGGCCCCATTTAAATTGTTTAGATGGTATAGTTTGTTATGCTACACCTCTTGCCATGTTAACCAACATTTAATATTGTGGAGTACCTAACCAAGAGAGAACTAAATAATTGATGTGGTGTTCCGTCAATATGCAACTCGTTGCATATTGAGCTCCACTTAACTTGTAGCTTTGTTTGTGCCCCTTGCCATGCCATGCATATTTAACCCGGACATGCATCATACTTGGTTGTGCATCATGCCATGATTATGTGTTGGTTGTTTATTATGTTGTTTGCTTCTTTCCGGTGTTGCTTCTTCGGGTTAGTTTTGATAATGTCGCATTTGTGAGGACCCGTTCGACTACGTCCGTTTGTCTGCTTCAAGGACTCGTTCTTCTTCCTTGCGGGATTTCAGGCAAGATGACCATACCCTCGAAATCACTTCTATCTTTGCTTGCTAGTTGCTCGCTCTTTTGCCATGCCTATGTTGCGATACCTCCACTTGCTTATAATGCCTCCCATATTGTTAAGCCAAGCCTCTAGCCCACCTTGTCCTAGCAAACCGTTGTTTGGCTATGTTACCGCTTTGCGCAGCCCCTCTTATAGCGTTGTTAGTTGCAGGTGAAGATGAAGTTTGTTCCTTGTTGGAACATGGAGATGTTGTTCCTTGTTGGAACATGTTTACTTGTTGGGATATCACAATATCTCTTATTTAATTAATGCATCTATATACTTGGTAAAGGGTGGAAGGCTCGGCCTTATGCCTGGTGTTTTGTTCCACTCTTGCCGCCCTAGTTTCCATCATATCGGTGTTATGTTCCCGGATTTTGCGTTCCTTACGCGGTTGGGCTATAATGGGAACCCCTTGACAGTTCGCCTTGAATAAAACTCCTCCAGCAATGCCCAACATTGGTTTTACCATTCGCCACCTAGCCTTTTCTTTCCCTTGGGTTCTGCAGACTCAAGGGTCATATTTATTTTAACCCCCCCTGGGCCAGTGCTCCTCTGAGTGTTGGTCCAACCGAGTAGACTGCGGGGCCACCTCAGGGCAACTTGAGGGTTGGTTTTACTCGTAGGATGTCTCATCTGATTGTGCCCTGAGAACGAGATATGTGCAGCTCCTATCGGGATTTGTCGGCACATTCGGGCGGTGTTGATGGACTTGTTTTACCATTGTCGAGAATGTCTTGTAGAACCGGGATACCGAGTCTGATCGGAATGTCTCGGGAGAAGGAATATCCTTCGTTAACCGTGAGAGCTTGTGATGGGCTAAGTTGGGACTCCCCTGCAGGGTTTTGAACTTTCAAAAGCCGTGCCCGCGGTTATGGGTAGATGGGAATTTGTTAATGTCCGGTTGTAGAAAACCTGAAGTTGATCTTAATTAAAATACAGCAACCGCGTGTGTAACCGTGATGGTCTCTTTCCGGCGGAATCCGGGAAGTGAACACGGTGTTGGAGTTATGTTTGACGTAGGTTGTTCTAGGATCACTTCTTGATCATAGTTTCTCGATCGCGCTTTGCCTTCTCTTCTCGCTCTCATTTGCGTATGTTAGCCACCTAATATGCTAGTCGCTTGCTGCAGCTCCACATCATACCTTTACCTTACCCATAAGCTTAAATAGTCTTGATCGCGAGGGTGCGAGATTGCTAAGTCCCCGTGACTCACAGATACTCCCAAAACCAGCTTGCAGGTGCCGATGAGACCGTGCAGGTGACGCAACCAAGCTCAAGGAGGAGCTCGATGAAGATCTCGTTCTTTGTGTTGTTCCGTTTTCAGTTGATCAGTAGTGGAGCCAAGTTGGGGTCGATCGGGGACCTTGTCGCATTTGGGGTTCTTCTTTTATTTTGGTACCGTAGTCGGACCTTGATTGTATCTGGATGATGTAATGTTTTATTCATGTAATTGTGTGAAGTGGCGAGTGTAAGCCAACTATGTATCTCTTTCCCTTATGTATTACATGGGTTGTGTGAAGATTACCTCACTTGCGACATTGCTTTCAATGCGGTTATGCCTCTAAGTCGTGCTTCGACACGTGGGAGATATAGCCGCATCGAGGGCGTTACAGGGGTCTTTCCTTTTTTCGCTGCAGAAAACCTCCTAATGGGCGCCATGGGTGCTACGACAAGTCAGCAAGATGGAGAGACCAGGAAGAAGAAGAAGAAGAAGAAGCGGGTTGCGAGAAACAGAGATGAGCAAGGGGGCTCCGCCCCTCCCCTCATTTATAGCCAGGAGGAGGCCAACCGCCGGCCTCCACGATCGCACGTAATAATGGTTTTCCTTTGCATGCAGCAAAGTCCCGTCAAGTCGAACGATTGCCGAGGCAGCGTGGGGAAGTGGAGGCGCCCACGTCCCATCAATCACCATGCGTCGACCAAGGCTGCAGGCGGTTGGGGCCTGCGGCGCTCCGCATTTGCCCTTTGGCTTCGCCTCGAAGCCAAGTTCGAGCGCGCCTTGGGCCCAGGGGCTACTATCGGCGTCCTGGGAATGGGGGCATCCTGACTTGCCTGCCTGCGGCCCACGGCGTGGCTCCATCGGCGGCCCGGTACGGACCCATTTCAGCAACAACGACCCAAGACCCTCGCGAGGGGCCAAGCCTCGCGAGGCGGACGATACCAAGACCTCCCTGGGGGCGGCCTCGCTAGGCTGGCTCCTGAGGAGCGGAGATATCAATGCAAGGTGCACCTCGCGAGGTTCACATGACGTGAGTCATGAGGACCAAGGCCAGGCGAGGGCCAGCGGGCGCAGTGTACCAGTTTCCCCTTTGGTGCCAAGGAGGCAAGCGCAGGCATGGAGTCCCGAGGAATCAAGTAAAGGTTTCCATATTGGTGCAACGAGACCAAGACCGCCAGGACGACAGGATGGAGGTCATCACGGAGCCCACTACAACGTCACCACTAGAGCCACTGCAGGCGAAGACTACTTTTGTCAGGATAACTTGTACTAGTTGTTTCCCTTTGAATTTGGCCGTTGTGGGATCCCTTCCCACCTACATTTGGGAAGAGGACCAAGGCCACTATAAATAGGACATAGCCACCACCGTAGAGGAGAGAGGAGAAGGGGAAGAGAGACAGAGGGGGGTCGAATCCAGACCATCCTCTCACCCACCAGCTCATCGAGCTCAAGAACACCTCACCTCCTGAGGTTGTTCATCCACTGTACTAGTTCATCCTCATCCCCTCGAGGCAATCCACCACAAAGCTGGAGTAGGGTATTACACCGCAAGGTGGCCTGAACTAGGATAAACTGTTGTGTCCCTTGTTCCTCGGGTTCGTCGAGCTAGGCTGTGAAATCGTTGGGCCGGCAGGTTGGGAAGAGGGAGTTCTTCGTACGCACCCCAGTGTTCGAACCTCTCAAGGGTCTGCGGAACCCCGAATCCGACAATTACGGAATGAGTAAAGAGACTTCCTAGTAACGAGATTGAACTAGGTATGAAGATATCGATGATCAAATCTTGGGCAAGTAACATACCGATGGACAAAGGGAATTGTGTATGTTGTCATAACGGTTCGACCGATAAAGATCTTCGTAGAATATCTAGGAGCCAATATGGGCATCCACGTTTCGCTATTGGTTATTGATCGGAGAGGTGTCTCGGTCATGTCTAGATAGTTCTCGAACCCGTAGGGTCCGCACGCTTAACGTTCGTTGACGATATAGTATTATATGAGTTATGTGATTTGGTGATCGAATGTTGTTCGGGAGTCCTGGATGAGATAACGAACATGACGAGGAGTCTCGAAATGGTTGAGAGGTAAAGATTGATATATAGGACAATAGTATTCGGACACTGGAAGTGTTTCGGGGGGTACCGGGTACTTATCGGGTCACCGGAAGGGGTTCCGGGCACCCCCGGCAAAAGATATGGGTCTTATGGGCCAAGAGGGGAAACACATCAACCACAAGGGGCTGGTGCGCCCCCCATATGCACCGTCCTAGGAGGAGAAGGAAAGAGGGGAAGGGAAAGGAAAGAGAGGAATAGGATTCCCCCTTCCTTCCCTCTCCCCTCCCCCCCCCCTCTTTCCTTCCCCCTCCGACAAACATGGGAAGGGGCGCGGCCAAGGGCAGGAGCCCAAGTAGGATTCAGACCTACTTGGGGCAACCCTTGGTGAAAGTGCAACTATCCCTAGGTGGTTTTGGTAATTCATAACAACATATAGCTCATTGAGCTAATACTATTTCAAGATAATTATTTCAGGAAAGCTCAATGATTGGCATGGCATGGATGTGAAAGTGGAACCCTCAAAATGCTAAGGAGAATGGATTGGATCAAGCTCAAAAGCTCAAGACTCTTCATTTTATATTTTAGTGATCCAAGATCACATTGAGTCCATAGGAAAAGCCAATACTATTAAGGAGGGATGAGGTGTTGCTTAATGAGCCTCTTGCTTCATGTGCTTAGTGATATGCTCTAAAACCCTCAACTACTTTCCCATATCCACATATGACCTAAACTCTAAGCCAAACTCGGTCCTATCGATTCTTCCTATCCGGCGCCACCGAGTTTCACTTGTCATTAGCCACCGCCAAACCCTAGCAATTCGGTTCTACCGATAAGGATCTCGGTCCCACCGAGATGGGGTTGCAAACTCTCTGTTTCCTTTTCGTAACTTTTCGGTCCCACCGAAAGAGCGAATCGGTCCCACCGAGATTGCAATGTAAACTTCAGTGTTTCCCCTTTGTAACTTTTCGGTCTCACCGAAAGAGCAAATCGGTCCCACCGAGTTTGCCTGACCAACTCTCTGGTTAGCTAATTACCAAATTCGGTCTCACCGAGTTTGTGTAATCGGTCTCACCGAGATTACGTTATGCCCAAACCCTAACCGAATCGGTCCTACCGAGTTGCATGTCAGTCCCACCGAAATTCCTAACGGTCACTAGGTTTACTATTTCGGTCAGACCGAGTTTTTGATTCGGTCCCACCGAGATTGGAAAACTGTGTAACGGTTGGATTTTGTGTGGAGGCTATATATACCCCTCCACCTCTTTCTCATTCAGTGAGAGAGCCATCAGAACACACACATCATTCCAACTCATTTGTTCTGAGAGAGAACCACCTACTCATGTGTTGAGACCAAGACATTCCATTCCTACCATATGAATCTTGATCTCTAGCCTTCCCAAGTTGCTTTCCACTCAAATCTTCTTTCCACCAAATCCAAATCCTATGGAGAGAGAGTTGAGTGTTGGGGAGACTATCATTTGAAGCACAAGAGCAAGGAGTTCATTACCTACACACCATTTGTTACTTCTTGGAGAGTGGTGTCTCCTAGATTGGCTAGGTGTCACTTGGGAGCCTCCGACAAGATTGTGGAGTTGAACCAAGGAGTTTGTAAGGGCAAGGAGATCGCCTACTTCGTGAAGATCTACCGCTAGTGAGGCAAGTCCTTCGTGGGCGATGGCCATGGTGGGATAGACAAGGTTGCTTCTTCGTGGACCCTTTGTGGGTGGTTGCTTCTTCGTGGACCCTTCGTGGGTGGAGCCCTTCATGGACTCGCGCAACCGTTGCCCTTGGGTGGAGCCCTGTGTGGACTCGCGCAACCGTTACCCTTCGTGGGTTGAAGTCTCCATCAACGTGGATGTAGGATAGCACCACCTATCCGAACCACGGGAAAAACATCCGTGTCTCCAATAGCGTTTGAATTCTCCAAACCCTTCCCTTTACATTCTCGCAAGTTGCATGCTTTACTTTCCGCTGCCCATAAACTCTTTGCATGCTTTATTGAATTGTGTGATGATTGCTTGACTTGTCCTAGATAAAATCTGCCAAGAACTAAAATTGGGAAAAGGTTAAGTTTTTATTTGGTCAAGTAGTCTAATCACCCCCCTCTAGACATACTTTCGATCCTACAAGTGGTATCAGAGCTTTGGTCTCCATTTGCTTGATCTCCATAGCTTTTGGTGGTCATAGCCTTGGTTTCACAACCTAGGAGAGTATGGCGTCTAGCGAGGGAAATTATCACCGTAGAGGTCCTTACTTTGATGGTACTAATTTTGCTAGTTGGAAGCATAAAATGAAAATGCATATTCTTGGACATAACCCCGCCGTTTGGGCTATTGTGTGTGTTGGTTTGCAAGGTGACTTCTTTGATGGGAGAGAACCAAACCGTGAAGCTACCGCGGATGAGTTGAAGATGTTGCAATACAATGCTCAAGCTTGTGATATTCTCTTCAACGGATTGTGCCTCGAAGAATTCAACAAAATCAGCCGCCTTGAGAATGCAAAGGAAATTTGGGACACTTTGATTGATATGCACGAAGGTACCGACTCCGTCAAGGAATCCAAGTTGGACGTGCTTCAAAGCCAACTTGACAAGTTCAAGATGAAGGATGGTGAAGATGTCGCTGAAATGTACTCTAGGCTTGCTCTCATCACAAATGAGATTGCCGGCTTAGGAAGTGAAGAGATGACCGACAAATTCATCATCAAGAAGATCCTAAGAGCCTTGGATGGAAAATATGATACCGTGTGCACATTGATCCAAATGATGCCCAATTACAAAGATCTCAAGCCAACGGAAGTGATTGGAAGAATTGTTGCTCATGAGATGTCACTTAAGGATAAAGAGGAACTTCACAACAAATCAAGTGGTGCCTATAAAGTCTCATGTGAAGCCCCTACATCATCAAGTGAAAAACAAGACTTCAATGAAGAACTGAGCTTAATGGTGAAGAACTTCAACAAGTTCTACAAGAGTAGAAGCAAAGATAGAAGCTCCAAATCAAGGTCCTACAATGACAAAAGATCTTCTAGTCGAGAGCGAAACTGTTACAATTGTGGAAGACCCGGACACTATTCCAATGAGTGTACGGCTCCCTACAAGAGAAGAGAAGATTCTCCAAAAAGAAGAAGCAAGGGATCACCACCAAGAGAGAGAAGGAGTAGAGATGATCGTTATGAACAAAGATACTCATGGAGAAGCAAGGATTCGGAAAGGAAGGAAAAATCATCAAGGAGCTACACAAGACGAAGACATCAAGCTCATGTTGGTGAATGGGTATCCGGCTCCGACTCCGACAGCCACTCCGAGAGAAGTTATCACTCCGACTCCGAAGATACTCAAGATGAAGGTGTTGCCGGTCTAGCACTTGTGTCAACCAACTCCTACGACATATTTGACTCACCAAATGAAGGAATTGGAAGATGCTTCATGGCCAAAGGTCCTAAGGTAACACACCCCGAGTATGTTGATTTCAATAGTGATGAAGATGACTTGTTAGGTGATGATTTGCTTGTTGACAACTCTAGTGATGAATACTATGATGAAACGTCAATTAATCATTCTAATCAAGATAAAACGAATGACAATGATAAGGAGAAGATTGAGCCTCTAACTAAAGAACTAAACACTCTTAAGTTAGCTCATGAAACTATCTTCGAAGATCATCAAGAACTTTTAAGAGCTCATGAGAAATTACGCTTTGAAAAGCTCAATCTTGAGCAAGAGCATGAGTTCTTAAAAGCAATCAATGATGATCTTCGCAAGAAAAGTTCTTCTTACATTGCCAAGCGTTTACTCTTATCCACTTACATGCCTCAAGTCAAGTCTAGTAACAAGAACAAGAAAGATTCTTCCTCTAGCAGTAACAATGATCATGCTAAATCCAATATTGTTGCTTCTAGTAGTTCTCTTGATTCCACTGATGATTCTCTTAGCCAAGTTACACTTGAGCAAGAAAATAGCTTATTGAAGGGAATTATAGAGAAAGGAGTGTACAAAAGCCTTGCCGGGAGTAAGCAATTCAAGGAAATTGTGCGCAAGCAAGGAATGCACCGGAAGAATCAAGGTGTTGGTTTTGAACGAAAGTTCAATGCCAATGGAGTTGAGTGGGAAGAAGATCAATACCCCAAGACAAAGTTTGTTCCTCAACAAGAGAAGTATGATACTTCTTTCAAGGGGACACAAGCTCAAGATGATCTTCCACCACAAGACTACAAGCAAAAAGGCAAGGACAAGCTTCAAGAGGAAATTGATGCATTTGAAGAAGCTCCTAAGACCTTAGTCAAGTGGATTCCCAAGACTACTTCAAGTTCCACTTCATCAAGTACGACTACAACTCCAAGGATTCCCATCAAGATGGTGTGGATCCCTAAGAAGAAGAACTAGAGAGTTCTTGAGGGTGACTCCGCCAACATACTTCACTCTTATCATTTTGGCGAGAACAAGTGCAATCAACTTCGACATCTTGCACTAGTTCAAGGAGTCACAAACCCTCTTGTTGGTAAGACAAGGGACAAGGTAACCTAAAAGCTTTCATGGACATCATCTTGTGTGTGCATCACTCTATGTCTATGGATATCCTTGTTTGTTCCTTGTGGGACTAACCCATGTAGGTATTGAAAGTGCAATTCACTCAAATGGATAGCTCCAAGTGATCTACATCAACATTGAGCATCCACATCTTCAACATCTACATGAAGTCATCATCGACAAAACCCGAGGTTAGTTCATCCCTCTAAGGGGGGATATCACATCTAGGGGGAGCTTTACTCTAAGACTTGAGCTAAAGCAACTCTAAAGATGTGAACACAACAATGCTTTATGTAAAAGTGGTAACCCCACTTGAGCTTAAACGATGAGTATGACCTATGATCAAGTGTTCTCACTTGACTCCTAAGTCAATATACTCATATATAGATGACCTTGTCGTCGCAAATTGCTTGATAGATGCTAGAATTGGTTGTGCATGTCTTGTCACATATTTCATTTGCCATCTTATTGTGTGAGCATGCTGGTTGCATATTTTACCCATTCGAGGACATCCACTTGTTGTTTCGATTGTTCGGTTTTATTTACTTTTGCCAAGTGGATGGACAAGAATGCCTAAGAACCTCCTCTAGCTATCTATGCTTTTCTCGTCTCAAACTCTATTCATGCTACATCACAAAATTTGATCAAGTCAGATTCGAACCACTCTGTCTGAGGAGCGCTCGGAGTCCCCGATTCGTCATAGACTTAAACTTCCAAAACCTCTTTATGATTCTCGGTCTGACCGATACCCCACTTTCGGTCCTACCGAGATCATTAAGTTGATCTAGGTTTTCGATCTCGGTGCAACCGATTTGAACTTTTTGGTCACACCGAGTTTCAGTAACTGCTTGCAGTTATGAATCTCGGTGCCACCGAGTTGTTCCACTCGGTCACACCGACAGGGTCGGGCTATATATAGTCACGGGCAAAAATTTGGAAATTTCTCCGAACCCCTTCGCCCGCGCGATAGCCTGCTCTCCCAACTTGGTCTCCGGATCGTCTCCTCGCAGCCAGCCGCCTCCAGTCACTGGTCTCCATCGCCGTCAACGGAATTCTACCCCGCCGTTGCCGCCGTAGCGAGTCTCCGCCGAACTAGGGTATGGACTCGATCTTTGTGCTATTCCCCAATCTGATTCTTAGCACATTGTGATCATCATGATTCTTGCCACGATTGAAACACTCCTATCCAGTCAATGCGTTCGTAGATTAGTTTTGATTCGAAAATTTTAGGGTTAGGTTTCCGCCGAAACCATCTCGGACCCACCGAGTTGAAAAACTCGGTCCCACCGATTTGGCTTATGCCATTGCACAAGTGAGACTCGGTCTGACCAAGAATAGTACTTATCGGTGTGAACGATTTTGGAACTCTGTGAAACCCTAGCAGTCTCGGTGCCACCGAACTGTGACTCGGTCTGACCAAGTTCACTAGTTTAGGTTCCAAAACTGCTTCGGTATCACCGAGTTTGAAAATCGGTAGATCCGAGATGATTTCAGTGGGAAACTAAAACTAAGTTTTTGGATCATTCTTTTGCAAAAATCTCTGCATTTTGTGATGCTCATCTATTCTACCTCATCTATAAACTATTCACAGGGTCAGCAGTCAGAGTTTGCATCATGTCTGATCAGAGTGACAGCCAGAATGTGTCAGAACAGCAAGTGCACATGAGTGAGGGCACTAGTCCCTCCAGCTCTTCAGATGATGGCAGCAGGAGTACCCCAAGCAATCTACCTAAAGCTGCCACCAGACAGAGGAAGAAGAGAACTTCAGATTCTGAGGATGAAGATTATGTGGCAGAAGAGGAAGCCACATCAAAGAGAGTTGAGCCAGCACAGGGCACAAAGCCAGGGTTAAAGATCAAAAGGCCAGCAGGCAGGCAGCCTATGTCAAAGGCCAGAGCTTCAACTGAGAAGCCCAAAGAGCCAGTTGCTGCTGAAGGCAAGAAAAGGAAGGAAAGGGTCAAGAAGACCGTAGCCAGAGTGCTTGGAAAGGCTTCCATCATGGAAGAGGAAGAAGAAGAAGAGGTAGCTGCACCAGCACCTAAGGCACCCAAGATGATGGGTGATGCCATAAGATCAGGGCAGCTGCTTCTAAGGCCAAGCCAGCTCCAAAGCCAAAACCAAAGAGAAATACAAGAAGCATCCCAGCTGCTGAAAAGAACAAGGCCCCAGTGCCTGAAGCTGCAGAAGAAGATGATGAAGAGAAAGTACTCAGAAAACTCAAGCCCAAGATCCCAGACCACAATGATGCTCATCATGTGGCTGAGGACATGAAGCTCAGGAGAGATTCAGGGCTCAGGAAGTGGAGAGAAGCAGATCCGTATGCTTCAAGGAGAAGGACTGCTATGGATTACAGATTTCACACCAAGGAACAGCAAGATTTCTATGAGACAGTGCTGCTTGATAAGAAGCCCATAGTTTGTGATATGAGATGGGTCGATTGGGAAAACATTAAGGAAAACGAAGAGTACTACCCTGGAGTGCAGGACAGCTTTAGTGCTTGTGGAGTTGCAGACTTTGTTGGGCAAAAGCTCACAAAGTGGAACGAGCAACTTATTATGCAATTCTACTCCACGGCACACTTCTATCCAGATGGTAGGATAACTTGGATGTCTGAAGGTACGAGGTACCAATCTACAGTTGCTGAGTGGGCACAGCTCATTAATGCCCCAGAGGAGCATGATGATGACTTGGACATATATGCCAAGAAGAAGATGGACCATAACTCAATGTCAAACATGTACAAGGAAATTCCAAATGAAGCTCTTGAAACTTTCAAGTTTGGCTTAGTACATTACCTTCTGTTAGGGCTGCCAACCATCAATTGGATTTTGAGGCACACTCTCTTGCCCAAGTCAGGTGATCACAAGATGATCAGAGGCCATGCAATCAATTTGCTTCATGTATTTGATGTGCCACAGAAGTTCAAGGTGATGAGCCTCATAGTAGAGACTATCAAGAGGACAGCAGCAGACCAGAAGAGGAGCTGTGGTTACGCCCCACAAATTCAGGAGCTCATCAACTCCAAGATGGGCACAGGCATATACTTATTGGACAAGAAACACCTTCCCATCCGTCCAAATTTTGAGGACAATCAAGTTGTGATGACTGAAAATGAACCATCGTCTGCACAAGCACAAGCAAAGAAGGAGAAGGCGAGGAAGGAGAAAGCTGCCAAGATGCCAACTCACGAGGAGGCATCTGAATATTTCTTGAAAACCAAACAAGAGCAGCTTGGTTACCTGATTGCATCCACCCTGCGGATTGAGAAAGGACTAGCCACCCTAACTCAGAACCAGGCAAGCCTAGAGAGAATCATGGAACAAAAGTTCTATGACTTGGATGTCAAAGTGACAGAGATTCAGACTGCAGTGGAGCAGCTCCAAGATGATATGCAGGAGAGGAAAGGGAAGACAACCACTGATGCCTTTGCCAGAGTGCCACGAGGTCCGAGGTCGTCTGTAGTGCCAGTTCCTAACACAAGAGTAACTGCCTCAGCTCCAGCCGTAGCACCAGCCCAACCTGCTCCAGCGTCTACTTCAGCTCCAACTCCAGCGTCTACTTCAGCGTCTACAGAAGCCTTCGTCCTTGGAGTGATCCAGACTCCACCACCACCTGAAGATCAAGCTTGAGCGTCGATCTAGCACTATGCATTTTCTAGGAACTTTTTGGTAACTTGTTGCCAAAGGGGGAGAAAAATGTATAGATCATAGGCTTCGAGAGAGAGAGTGTTGCTTTTTTCTCTCTTGCTTTATTTGGTGGTTTTTCGAACTTTGTTTGCTTTTGAGTGCTTGAGATACTATGCTTGTGAGACATTGATGATCATGTGTTTGATCATAAGCTACACTTAATGCTTGCTTAATGCTATTATCTTATCTATCTTATGTGATCATTCACTATTCTTGGTGATGAGTGCATGTATTTCATTCTTATCATTTTAAGCTCTCCACCAAGATGTATGTGACATGGAAGAGTAACCCATGACTCTAACTCCTTGTGCATTTGCAGTCCAAAGAAAATTTTAAATATGCACAAATTTAGGGGGAGCTCTTACTTGTCACATACTTCTCAAAGCGACGATATATTTCATGCTTATTATCATTTGTCGAAGCTTTGATCTATATGTTGTCATCAATTACCAAAAAGGGGGAGATTGAAAGTGCAACTATCCCTAGGTGGTTTTGGTAATTCATAACAACATATAGCTCATTGAGCTAATGCTATTCCAAGATGATTATTTCAGGAAAGCTCAATGATTGGCATGGCATGGATGTGAAAGTGGAACCCTCAAAATGCTAAGGACAAAGGATTGGCTCAAGCTCAAAAGCTCAAGACTCTTCATTTTATATTTTAGTGATCCAAGATCACATTGAGTCTTTAGGAAAAGCCAATACTATCAAGGAGGGATGAGGTGTTGCTTAATGAGCCTCTTGCTTCATGTGCTTAGTGATATGCTCCAAAACCCTCAACTATTTTCCCATATCCACTTATGACCTAAACCCTAAGCCAAACTCGGTCCTACCGATTCTTTCTATCCGGCGCCACCGAGTTTCACTTGTCATAAGCCACTGCCAAACCCTAGCAAATCGGTTCTACCGATAGGGATCTCGGTCTCACCAAGATGGGATTGCAAACTCTCTGTTTCCCTTTCGTAACTTTTCGGTCTCACCGAAAGAGCGAATCGGTCCCACCGAGATTGCAATGTAAATTCAGTGTTTCCTTTTTGTAACTTTTCGGTCTCACCGAAAGACCAAATCGGTCCCACCGAGTTTGCCTGACCAACTCTCTGGTTAGCTAATTACCAAAATCGGTCTCACCGAGTTTGTGTAATCGGTCTCACCGAGATTACGTTATGCCCAAACCCTAACCATATCGGTCCTACCGAGTTGCATGTCAGTCCCACCGAAAATCTCTAACGGTCACTAGGTTTACCTTTTCGGTCCGACCGAGTTTGTTGATTCGGTCCCACCGAGATTGGAAAACTGTGTGTAACGGTTGGATTTTGTGTGGAGGTTATATATACCCCTCCACCTCCTCTTCATTCGTAGAGAGAGCCATCAGAACACATACACAATTCCAACTCATATGTTCTGAGAGAGAACCACCTACTCATGTGTTGAGATCAAGACATTCTATTCCTACCATATGAATCTTGATCTCTAGCCTTCCCAAGTTGCTTTCCACTCAAATCTTCTTTCCACCAAATCCAAATCCTATGAGAGAGAGTTGAGTGTTGGGGAGACTATCATTTGAAGCACAAGAGCAAGGAGTTCATTACCTACACACCATTTGTTACTTCTTGGAGAGTGGTGTCTCCTAGATTGGCTAGGTGTCACTTGGGAGCCTCCGACAAGATTGTGGAGTTGAACCAAGGAGTTTGTAAGGGCAAGGAGATCGCCTACTTCGTGAAGATCTACCGCTAGTGAGGCAAGTCCTTCGTGGGCGATGGCCATGGTGGGATAGACAAGGTTGCTTCTTCGTGGACCCTTTGTGGGTGGTTGCTTCTTCGTGGACCCTTCGTGGGTGGAGCCCTCCGTGGACTCGTGCAACCGTTACCCTTCGTGGGTGGAGCCCTCCGTGGACTCGCGCAACCGTTACCCTTCGTGGGTTGAAGTCTCCATCAACGTGGATGTAGGATAGCACCACCTATCCAAACCACGGGAAAAACATCCGTGTCTCCAATTGCATTTGAATTCTCCAAACCCTTCCCTTTACATTCTTGCAAGTTGCATGCTTTACTTTCCGCTGCCAATATACTCTTTGCATGCTTGCTTGAATTGTGTGATGATTGCTTGACTTGTCCTACAATAGCTAAAATCTGCCAAGAACTAAAATTGGGAAAAGGTTAAGTTTTTATTTGGTCAAGTAGTCTAATCACCACCCCTCTAGACATACTTTCGATCCTACAGAGGGCACCAGCGGTAGCTACGCACTTGAGCTGGTCTGCCGAGTTGAACGTGATGGGGCACTGGGACCATCTGAGCGGGCGCGTGGCTTCGAGCTTGGGGAGGACTGCATTCACTTCACGAGCAAACTGCTTGAAGATACGCTGCGAGGCTGGGGCCTGGGCTCCGCCCAAGATGCACGCGATAGCATGCGGTTCCTGGAAGCCCCCAGCCCCCTCGTCTTGATGGTGTTCGTCATTCCTTCTTGGCGGTGGCGGCAGCGGAGGGAGTCTGGCGTTGCCTTGAGGACGATCCTCACGAGGCTGATCCCTCCAGGCGCCCTCGCGAGGCTGATCCTACCAACGGTCCTCACGAGGCAGGTCGTGCCACTCCTGGCGCGGGCCACGGTCGTTCCAGCGTCCTCCACCACGTTCTCCTCCTCGGTCGTAGCCCCGGTAGCTGCGCTCGGGGCGTCGACCGAAGCGTCCTTCGCGAATGGCTCTAAGCTCTTGACAGTCACTGGTGTTGTGGGTGTTCAGGTTGTGGAAGGCACAGAACGGACGGCTGCCCTTGGATGACTCTGGTTGGTCTCTGCCACGCTTGGTGTCTGGTTCCGCTGCGAGTACGGCTGCTCCTTTGCATTCACGTCCTTGGCCTTGGCTTTATTCTCCTCTGGGTCCGCAGCAGGGAGCTCGAGGAGGGAGAGGCGCCCCTCCTCAGCTCTAGCACACTTGGTCGCGATGTTGAACAGCTCCAGGGTCGTGCACAGCTCTTCATGGATGGCGAGCTCCTCCTTCATCTTGACATCGCGGACGCCATCAAAGAACGCTAATATGATGGCCTCGTCGGTCACCTTGGGGATCTTGATCCATGCGCTGTTGAAGCGCTGAATGTACTTCTGCAGGTCTCTCTTGGTTGTTGCTTAATGTGGTGCAGGTCGCCCGCGACCGGGGGGTGGTCACGAGTGCCCTGGAAGATGGCGATGAAGCAGGTGCGCATTTCATCCCAGGAGGAGACTGAGCCCGGAGGCAGGTTCAGGAGCCAGGAGCGGGCGCCCTCCTTGAGAGCCATGGGAAACCAGTTCGCCATGACTTTCCTGTCGCCGTTGGCCGCTTCGATGCTCAGCTCGTAGAGCTGCAGGAACTCCTCGGGGTCGGGGGTGTCGTCGTAGCAAGGAGGCAGATCCGGCTTGAACATGCCCGGCCAGGCGACGCTACGCAGCTCGGGGGTGAAAGTGCGGAAGCCGGCTGTGGTCACCGGGACCCGCCTTGGGGGTGGAGCTCGGTCTTGATGGGGTCAGTGCCCTGCCTCTACAGGTGGCGTGCGGTCTTGCCGCAGCAGCCGGTCCCGGCGCGGTGGTGCGAGGAGCGGCGGAGCGTTTTCTTGCGGTCGAGGGACTTCTTGACAGCTTCTTTCTTCACGCGCGGGTGCGGGACGCGGCGGGTAGCGTCGCGGAGCCGCACGTCTTGGCGCCAGGGCGCCGTCTTGGGCTGAGGTGGTGGAGGCTCTACGTGAGCTACATCGCCCATAGCTGGTGGAGGGCGAGGCAGAGAGAGGTACGGTGCATGAGAGCCCCCTGTGGCACGGACAAGCTCGGCGATGCGGTCGAGCCAGTCCTCGTAGAGGTCGTCGACCGGTCGGTAGCGCAGGAGCTCGTGCGCCATGAGGAGTGCGGCCCGTGCGTCCATGGGAGGGCGACGTGCATGGGAAAAAGAACCGGCCGGGGTCATTGATGGAGTGGCGGTGCGGCCGCCCGCCGCACCGAGGGGTGCAACAAGGATGCTTGCTGCTCGTTCCTCGTCGGGCCGGTGGCGGCGTTGGCGGCAGACGACGGGGAACGATGATACGTCTCCAACGTATCTACTTTTCCAAACACTTTTGCCCTTGTTTTGGACTCTAACTTGCATGGTTTGAATGGAACTAACCCGGACTGACGCTGTTTTCAGCAGAATTACCATGGTGTTATTTATGTGCAGGAGCAAACGTTCTCGGAATGACCTGAAACTTCACGGAGCCACTTTTCAGAAAATAAGAAAAATACCTGCCAAAGATGAAGGCCAGGGGGCCCACCACCTTGCCACGAGGGTGGGGGCGCGCCTGCCCCCCTAGGGCGCGCCCCCCTACCTCATGGGCCCCTGTTGCCTCTCCGACTCCAACTCCACCTCCATATATTGAGTTTCAATGAGAAAAAAACAGGGAGAAGAAATCATCGCGTTTTACGATACGGAGCCGCCGCCAAGCCCTAAAACCTCTCGGGAGGGCTGATCTGGAGTCTGTTCAGGGCTCCGGAGAGGGGAATCTGTCGCCATCGTCATCATCAACCATCCTCCATCACCAATTTCATGATGCTCACCGCCGTGCGTGAGTAATTCCATCGTAGGCTTGGTGGACGGTGATGGGTTGGATGAGATCTATCATGTAATCGAGTTCGTTTTGTTAGGGTTTGATCCCTAGTGTCCACTATGTTCTGAGATTGATGTTGCTATGACTTTGCTATGCTTAATGCTTGTCACTAGGGCCCGAGTGCCATGATTTCAGATCTGAACCTGTTATGTTTTCATCAATATATGAGTGTTCTTGATCCTATCTTGCAAGTCTATAGTCACCTATTATGTGTTATGATCCGTTAACCCCGAAGTGACAATAATCGGGATACTTACCAGTGATGATCGTAGTTTGAGGAGTTAATGTATTCACTATGTGTTAATGCTTTGTTCCGGTTCTCTATTAAAAGGAGGCCTTAATATCCCTTAGTTTTCGTAAGGACCCCGCTGCCACAGGAGGGTAGGACAAAAGATGTCATGCAAGTTCTTTTCCATAAGCACGTATGACTATGTTCGGAATACATGCCTACATTATATCAATGAACTGGAGCTAGTTCTGTGTCACCCTAGGTTATGACTGTTACATGATGAACCGCATCCGGCATAATTCTCTATCACCGATCCATTGCCTACGAGCTTTCCATATATTGTTCTTCGCTTATTTACTTTCCGTTGCTATTGCTATCATCACTACAAAATACCAAAAACATTGCTTTTACTACTGTTACCTTTTGCTACCATTATCACTACTATCATATTACTTTGCTACTAAATACTTTGCTGCAGATATTAAGTTTCCAGGTGTGGTTGAATTGACAACTCAGCTGCTAATACTTGAGAATATTCTTTGGCTCCCCTTGTGTCGAATCAATAAATTTGGGTTGAATACTCTACCCTCGGAAACTGTTGCGATCCCCTATACTTGTGGGTTATCAAGACTATTTTCTGGCGCCGTTGGCAGGGAACATAGTTCTATTCTTTGAGTCACTTGGGATATATATCTGCTTATCATTATGAAGAACTTGAGAGATCAAAAAACCAAGATCTATCCCTCAACTACGAGGGGAGGTAAGGAACTGCCATCTAGCTCTGCACTTGATTCACCTTCTGCTATGAGTAAGTTTGCGACACCTACACCTGCTTCTGCTATTTGTTCTGATATGTCGCATGTTATTGATGATGCCACTTCTGATATGCATGATACTTATGATGAAACTACCTCTATGCCTGATACTACTGTGCCACTTAGTGATTTTCTTGATGAACAACTTGCTAGGGCTAGAGAGATTGAAAATATTGAATCTGATGATACTGATGAAAGTGATGATGAAGAATCACCTGTTATTCCTAAGGATTATGTCTTTGATCAAGAAGCTTCCTTAGCTATTTTTGCGTGCCAAAATAGAAGTGGACTCAAAAGATTATTAGCTAAATGGAGTAAGCAATCTTTAAATGCTAGAATGAAACCTGACCCTGCTTTTGCTACTTAACCTATCTTTGTTACTAATAAGGATTATGAATTCTCTGTTGATCCGGATATAATTACTTTAGTTGAATCAGATCCTTTTCATGGTTATGAATCTGAAACTGTAGTGGCACACCTTACTAAATTGAATGATATAGCTACCCTGTTTATTAAAGATGAGAGAAGTCGTTACTTTTATATCCTCAAAATATTTCCGTTCTCATTAAAGGGTGATGCTAAGATATGGTTTAATTCTCTTGATCCTGGTTGTGTGCGTAGTCCCCAGGATATGATTTATTACTTCTCTGCTAAATATTTCCTTGATCATAAGAAACAAGCTGCTTTAAGGGATATATATAATTTTGTGCAAATTGAAGAAGAGAGTCTCCCACAAGCTTGGGGGAGGCTTCTCCAATTACTTAATGCTTTGCCTGATCATCCTCTTAAGAAAAATGAAATACTTGATATCTTTTATAATGGACTAACTGATGCCTCCAGAGATTACCTGGATAGTTGTGCTGGTTCTATTTTCAGGGAAAGAACATCGGATGAAGCTAAAATTCTATTGAATAATATGTTGACAAATGAAAATAATTGGACACCTCCGGAGCCAATTCCTGAGCCCATTCCTAAACCAACTCCGAAGAAGAGGGGTATTCTATTTCTCAGTCCTGAAGATATGCAAGAGGCAAAGAAATCTATGAAAGAAAAAGGTATTAAAGCTGAAGATGTTAAGAATTTACCTCCTATTGAAGAAATACATGGTCTTAATTTACTGCCTGTTGAAGAAACATATAATCCAAATCCTTCTCCTATTGAAGAAACTTATAGTCTTGATAACCCGACACAGGTAGTAAAGGTAAATTCTCTCTATAGATATGATAAAGCTGAAATCCCATTTACTAAATTTGCTAGCCCATGCTTAGATGAGTTTGATAAATTTATGGCTAAGCAAGAAGACTTTAATGCTTATTTTGGTAGACAATTGAAATACAATTCAAATATGCTTGAACACTTGGGTGATTATATGGCTAATGTTAAAGGTGAACTTAAACTTATTAGTAAACATGCTTCTATGGTTACCACTCAAGTAGAACAAGTACTTAAAGCTCAAAATGATTTGCTCAATGAATTGAATAGTAAAGATAATGATAACGCTTTTAGAGTGGCTACTAGGACCTTTGTATCCTGAAGGCCACCCTAAGAGAATTGAGCAAGATTCTCAGAGAAATAATATAGATGCACCTAGTTCTTCTAAAAAGAAGAAAAATGATAAGACTTTGCATGCTTCTAGTGATCCTATTGTTGAAACACCTGAGAATCCAAATGATATTTCTATTTCTAATGCTGAAACTCAATCTGGTAATGAACCTAAAACTAGTGATAATGCTAATAATAATGTTCATGATGATGTTCAACCTAGTAATGATAATGATATAGAAATTGAACCTGTTGTTGATCTTGATAACCCACAATGAAAGAATCAACGTTATGATAAGAAAGATTTTGTTGCTAGGAAACATGGTAAAGAAAGAGAACCTTGGGTTTAGAAACCCATGCCTTTTCTGCCCAAACCATCCAAGAAAAAGGATGATGAGGATTTTGAGCGCTTTGCTGAAATGATTAGACCCATCTTTTTGCGTATGCGATTAATTGATATGCTCAAAATCAATCCTTATGCTAAGTACATGAAAGATATTATTACAAATAAAAGAAAGATACCGGAAGCTGAAATTTCCACCATGCTTGCTAATTATACTTTTAAGGGTGGAATACCAAAGAAACTTGGAGATCCCGGTGTACCCACTATACCATGCTCCATTAAAAGAAATTATGTTAAAACTGCTTTATGTGATCTTGGAGCCGGTGTTAGTGTTATGCCTCTCTCTTTATATCGTAGACTTGATTTGAATAAGTTGACACCTACTGAAATATCTTTGCAAATGGCTGATAAATCAACTGCTATACCTGTCGGTATTTGTGAGGATGTGCCTGTTGTAGTTGCAAATGTTACTATTTTAACGGACTTTGTTATTCTTGATATTCCCGAGGACGATAGTATGTCTATTATTCTTGGAAGACCCTTTTTGAATACTGCAGGGGATGTTATTGATTGCACTAAAGGCAATGTCACTTTTCATGTTAATGGCAATGAGCATATGGTACACTTTCCGAGGAAACAACCTCAAGTTCATAGTATCAACTCTATTGGAAAAATTCCGTCGATTATATTTGGAGGTTTTGAATTTCCTCTTCCTACTGTCAAGAAGAAATATGATATTCTTATTATTGGGGATGTGCATATCCGCGTTGAGGTAACATAGTGTTATTCGAAATTTCTCCGGTTCCATGTTATTCAGAATGAGTTCATTAACAAGACTTGATCAACCTTGTTAGAGGATTCCTTTTGATGATCATGAGATGGATGAAACTAGAAAGCACAACCTTTTGTACCCCACTTTTACTTTCTGTTATTTATATTAAATAAAATAAAAATAAATATTTTTCTGTCTGTTATCTGATTATCCGTGCAATATAAAAATACCTCAAAAATAAAAGTTCTCCAAATGCCCTAAAATTTAAATATGATTTTTTTTCTAGAATATTTGAGGATTTATGGAACTGAGAACACACCAGGGGGGTCAACCACCTGCCCACGAGGGTGGAGGGCGCGCCCACCCCTCTAGGGCGTGCCCCCTGCCTCGTGGGCCCACGGTGGCCCTCCTCCACTTATTCCTGCACCCACACACTTCATCTTCCTCCCACAAACACGAATATCCAGCTCAAACCCGAGTCCAAGCTCGTTTTGCTGCCATTTTCGATCTCCTTGCTCAAAGCACCTCTCACAAAACTGCTTGGGGAGATTGTTCCTTGGTATGTGACTCCTCCATTGGTCCAATTAGTTTTTGTTCTAGTGCTTTATTCATTGCAAATTTTTGTTGCTTAGGTGACCCTGTTCTTGAGCTTGCATGTCAAATTTATATGGTCAAAAGTAGTTTTGATGCATGATATAGGCCCTAGGCACTTGTAGGAGTAGTTTTTATCAATATTATTGAGTTTGGTTTACTTTTATTTTGAAGTTACTAAAAATTTTCAGAATTTTTTAGAGGAAGAAATGTGCTTAGGAAAATGTTCCAAGGTGGTTCTTCAAGGAAGCAAGGACCCAGGCTTGCAATGCGTGATGCTGATGAAGAGCCACCAAGAGACGCTCCAGTGTGTCCTTGTGAATGGCCTTCTGAGAACTTTATGGATCGAGCGGGAATTAAGGAAGAATTTAACGCATATTTGCGTAACACTGATCTTGTGAGCTTCGAGGAAGAGAAGTGCAGCCAGTAGCACTATCTCACCAGTACCTTTGTGAGGAGGTTTGAATTTTCAACTTCACGTGATTCTCCAACTGTCCTGTTTGATCTTTATGATAAATCTTACACTATGGACTTAGAGGATTTTACCACTACTTGCAAACTTCCACAATGGGGTAGTATAAGGGATCCTCGCAAATCTGAATTTAGAGATTTTCTTGCTAGAATAACTGTGGGAGAATCTAGAGATATTACACAAGCTACCATAGGGAGCATTCACTTTCCTGCTATACATTATTTTGCTCTCTTCATAGGTAGATGCATTAATGGTAAAGATGAGGCATGTCACATGTGTGTCCCCGATCTTAGTATTCTTAGGAGTGCTGTGTTAGGAGACAAATCATATAATTTGGGAGCCATTGTTGCACGTAGGTTGCATGTTAATAGACGTAATGGAGATTTCTTTGGTGGAATTTATGCAACCCACATAGCTAATTTTCTTGGTATAGACATACGCGAAGATGATATTGAATTACCACCTACTTACCTAGACTTTAATGCTATGGTTCACCACCAGTTTGTCGATAGGAATGAATCACCTCTCCAGTATCGACTAATCTTTGACAGACACTGTGTTGTCCGTATTACTCTCCCTGCTCCTGCCTTCTTTGATTATCAGGCAAGAGGAGGATACACTATTATGAGAGAGGAGGCCGCTCGTCGCCACGCTGCAGCTCAGCAGGCGATAGCTGCTGCATCGCAGTACGACCCTAGCTACTATTATGGATATCCGCCAGGCCAGCCGTGGCCATACACCAACTTAGGCCAAAAGCCTAAGCTTGGGGGAGTACGTATTTCCCACCGACATTACATTCGTGTTCACACACTCATTGCTAGATGTCGGTGCTCATACTTTTTCATTGTACCATCCATGCTAGTGTATTTCCTTTTTTATGCTTTCTTCTTGTGTGTTTAATAAACCTTAAGAAAAACCAAAAAATTAGTTGTAGCTTTTAATCAGTTTACCTTCCATGCTTGTAGTAGTAATTAAAAATAAAACCCAAAAATATTTCATGTTCTTCTTTTGCTTTGGGAGCTTTCCCGTGTAAATAGTTTTATTTCTTTTCTTTTCTTTGGGGGTCGATAGGAGAAGACCATAATGAAATTGTTGAAGTGGATCTTACATACATTATTGTTGATCTGACAAAAGAGCCCGTATTGCCTTGTCTTCTCCTGTTTATTGAATGCTTGTAGATTCCAGCTTAGTCCAATGCATGTGCACTATTATTATTATTCACGCTATTTGTCGTGCAAGTGAAAGGCAATTATGACGATATATGATGGACTGGCTGAGATGAGAAAAGCTGGTATGAACTCGACCTCTTTTGTTTCTATAAATATGATTAGCCCATCGTTCCTGATTCAGCCTATTATGAATAAACATGTTTGCAATGACAACTAGAGATCATAGTTTCTTATGCCATGTTTGATTAGCTATGAGTTATAATGGTTTACCTTGCGTGCCAACATGCTATTAAAATGGTTATGATGTGGTATGATAGGGTGGTATCCTCCTCTGAATGATTTAAGTGGCTTGACTTGGCACATGTTCACGCATGTAGTTGAAACAAAATCAACATAGCCTTCACGATATTTATGTTCATGGTGGATTATATCCTACTCATGCTTGCATTCGGTGTTGATTAATTTTAATGCATGTTCATGACTGTTGTCGCTCTCTAGCTGGTCGCTTCCTAGTCTTTTGCTAGCCTTCACCTGTACTAAGCGGTAATACTTCTTGTGCATACAAATTCCTTAAACCCCAAAGTTATTCCACATGAGTCCACTATACCTACCTATATACAGTATCTACCTGCCGTTCCAAGTAAATTTGTATATGCCAAACTCTAAACCTTCAAATAAATATCCTGTTTTGTATGCTCGAATAGCTCATGTATCAACTAGGGCTGTCTGTATCTTCCATGTTAGGCGGGTTATTCTCAAGAGTGAACTCCGCTCCTCACTCACGAGATAAATGGCTGGTCACCGGGATGCCTAGTCCCATGATTTATGCAAACTAAATCAAAATAATTGCAAACAAAACTCCCCCTGGGACTCTTGTTAGTTGGAGGCACTCGTTGTTTCGAGCAAGCCATGGATTGATGCTTGTTGGTGGAAGGGGGAGTATAAACTTTACCATTCTGTTTAGGAACCGCCTATAATGTGTGTAGCATGGAAGATATCGCCATCTCTTGGTTGTTATGTCGACAATGAAAGTATACCGCTCAAAATATTATTCACCTCTATTTCAAAACCGAGCTCTGGCACCTCTACAAATCCATGCTTCCCTCTGCGAAGGGCCTATCTATTTACTTTTATGATGAGTCATCATCCTCTTATTAAAAAGCACCAATTAGAGAGCACCTCTGTCATTTGCATTCATTACAGTTAGTTTACATTGAGTATGACTTGACTGGATCTCTTTTACCATGAATTACAATGTCTAGTCAGTCCTTGGTCTTTAAAGGTGCTCTGCATTTATGTTTTGCGGTCTCAGAAAGTGCTAGCGAGATACCATCTTGTTATATCATATTATGATTGTTTTGAGAAAGTGTTGTCATCCGAGATTTATTATTATGGCTCGCTAGTTGATTATGCTATTGATATGAGTAAACTTGAGACCTATGCGTTATTGCGAATGTGGTTAGTTATAATCTTTGCTGAAAGCTTGAATGCTGGCTTTACATATTTACAACAACAAGAGCAAACAGAGTTTGTAAAAGTTTTTCTTTATCACTTTCAGTTTGTCAACTAAATTGCTTGAGGACAAGCAAAGGTTTAAGCTTGGGGGAGTTGATACGTCTCCAACGTATCTACTTTTCCAAACACTTTTGCCCTTGTTTTGGACTCTAACTTGCATGATTTGAATGGAACTAACCCGGACTGACGATGTTTTCAGCAAAATTACCATGGTGTTATTTATGTGCAGGAGCAAACGTTCTCGGAATGACCTGAAACTTCACGGAGCCACTTTTCAGAAAATAAGAAAAATACCTGCCAAAGATGAAGGCCAGGGGCCCACCACCTTGCCACGAGGGTGGGGGCGCGCTTGCCCCCCTAGGGCGCGCCCCCCTACCTCGTGGGCCCCCTGCTACCTCTCCAACTCCAACTCCACCTCCATATATTGAGTCTCGATGAGAAAAAAACCAGGGAGAAGAAATCATCGCGTTTTACGATACGAAGCCGCCGCCAAGCCCTAAAACCTCTCAGGAGGGCTGATCTGGAGTCCGTTCGGGGCTCCAGAGAGGGGAATCCATCGCCATCGTCATCATCAACCATCCTCCATCACCAATTTCATGATGCTCACCATCGTGCATGAGTAATTCCATCGTAGGCTTGCTGGACGGTGATGGGTTGGATGAGATCTATCATGTAATTGAGTTAGTTTTGTTAGGGTTTGATCCCTAGTGTCCACTATGTTCTGAGATTGATGTTGCTATGACTTTGCTATGCTTAATGCTTGTCACTAGGGCCCGAGTGCCATGATTTCAGATCTGAACCTGTTATGTTTTCATAAATATATGAGTGTTCTTGATCCTATCTTGCAAATCTATAGTCATCTACTATGTGTTATGATCCATTAACCCCGAAGTGACAATAATCGGGATACTTACCGGTGATGACCGTAGTTTGAGGAGTTCATGTATTCACTATGTGTTAATGCTTTGTTCCGGTTCTCTATTAAAAGGAGGCCTTAATATCCCTTAGTTTCCGTAAGGACCCCGCTGCCACGGGAGGGTAGGACAAAAGATGTCATGCAAGTTTTTTTCCATAAGCACGTATGACTATGTTCGGAATACATGCCTACATTATATCAATGAACTGGAGCTAGTTCTGTGTCACCCTAGGTTATGACTGTTACATGATGAACCGCATCCGGCATAATTCTCTATCACTGATCCATTGCCTACGAGCTTTCCATATATTGTTCTTCGCTTATTTACTTTCCGTTGCTATTGCTATCATCACTACAAAATACCAAAAACATTGCTTTTACTACTGTTACCTTTTGCTACCGTTATCACTACTATCATATTACTTTGCTACTAAATACTTTGTTGCAGATATTAAGTTTCCAGGTGTGGTTGAATTGACAACTCAGCTGCTAATACATGAGAATATTCTTTGGCTCCCCTTGTGTCCAATCAATAAATTTGGGTTGAATACTCTACCCTCAAAAACTGTTGCGATCCCCTATACTTGTGGGTTATCAAACGACGAGGTGGCCCTCCGACGAGAGACGTCTGAGCGACGTGGGCGGCAAGGGCAGCCCGACGCTCAGCACGAGCGTGGCGCGCGTCTGCCATGGAGACGACGAAGCAACGGGGCGCGGGGCGACGGAAGGAAGCTTCGGTGCACCCCTACCTGGCGCGCCAAATGTCGAATCACGGGTTCCGGCAAACCCTTGAGGTTCGAACACTGGGGTGCGTGTGGAGGTTTTCTCCCTATCGATCCACGCCCTAGCTCTCTAAGATCTCGCGGACAAACTCGACGAACTCACAACACAGAAAGACACAAGATTTATATTGGTTCGGACCACCATTGTGGTGTAATACCCTACTCCAGTGTGGTGGTGGTGGATTGCCTCTTGGGCTGATGATGAACAATACAAGGGGAAGAACTGCCTCCTGAGGTTCAGGTGTTCTTGTGCTTGGTGAACTTGTGTGGGTGGGATGCCTCTCGATCCTATCAAGTCCGTCCCTCCACTGTGGTGGCTAGTTCTACTTATATAGGCCCTGGTCCTCTCCCCAAATATTGAGCGAGAAGGGATCCAACAACGGCCAATTCGAAAGGGGACAGCCAGTACAAGTTATCCTGACAAAAGGTGGTCTTTGCCTACCAAAGATTCTGGTGATGACGCCGTCCTGGGCTCCATGGTGCCCCCCGTCTGGCCGTCCTTCTGGTCTTGGTCTCGTTGCACCAATATGGAAACATTTGCTTGATGCCTCGGTACTCCGCGCCTGCGCTTGCCCCCTTGGCACCAAAGAGGAAACGAGGACACTGCGCACGCTAGCGCCTGTCTGGCACCCGCCTGGTCTCGATCGTCATGGCTCACGTCACGAGGACCTCACGAGGTTTGCCCTGCCTTGATCTCTCTGCCCCTCGTAAGCCTTCCTGGCGAGGCCGCTCCTGAGGAGGTCCTGCGTCGTCCTCCTCACGAGGCTTGGCCCCTTGCGAGGGTCTTGAATGCCTTGTCAATGAAGATGGGTCGTACAGACCTGCCAGCCCAGCCACGCCGTGGGCCGCAGGCAGGCAAGTCTGGGGACCCCCGTTCCCAGAACGCCGACAAGTGCGACAGTAGACATCTTCGGTCATCCTCCTCCATGACTAGTTGGTGGCAACAAAGAGTACATTCGGTCAGTGTCAGCAATGCAGTAAAATAAGCACAGACGATCGAGATCTTACCCATTCGATAGGTGTGTACATGGAATAGGCCTCTCGACAGTTTAATCAAAGAAAATCTTCTTTTTCGCCCTTGTACAGATCGGCTAAAATTGAAGCCAGTTTAGCTGGGGTATCCGAACCCTGCCTCCTGTAACGGGATGCGTCGTCTTCTCCGTTGTAACACCATAAAGGAATTACTCTGGATTGAAGAGGATGCACACACCTCTTTATTGCAATCGCCATGACTTAAACTATTGAGAGTTCGGAAAGGGCTAGCAGCCTGACCTTGTTGACCAGCCTCTGTATCTCCACACTGTCCTCCTCTTTGGGGCTTCGGGGGCGCTAGTTCATGCGCTTCTTTAGAGGAGCACTAGAAAATTTGGGAAGACCACGCCTGACTGGATCCGGCAGCGGAACGTCATCCATATAGAACCACTCTAAAGACCACTGTGGGTTTGCTTCTTTAGGAGTTCCTACGGGGTATCCGGATCCGGCAATACGCCATACTTCGGCACCACCCACTTCAAATATGGAGCCCCCTTTGTGGCGGGGAATGAGGCAAAAGAATTTCCTCCATAAATCAAAATGGGCCTCAATGCCTAGGAATAACTCGCAGAGGGCGACAAAGCCTAAGATGTGCAGAATCGAACCTGGCGTGAGGTTGTGCAGTTGGATGCCATAAAATTCCAATAACCCCCGGAGGAAGGGATGGATTGGAAATTGATACGTCTCTAACGTATCTATAATTTTTGATTGCTCCATGCTATATTATTTACTGTTTTGAATGTTTATGGGCTTTATTATACACTTTTATATCATTTTTGGGACTAACCTATTAACCCAGAGCCCAGTGCCAGTTTCTGTTTTTTTACCCTGTTTTAGGGTTTCGAAGAAAAGGAAAATCAAACGGAGTCCAATTGACCTGAAACTTCACGGAACTCATTTTTGGAAGGAAAGAAGCCCAGAAGACTTGGAGTGCACATCGGGGGATCTGCAAGGAGGTCACGAGGCAGGGGGGTGCGCCCTCCACCCTCGGGAGCCCCTCGTGGCCCCCCTGGCGTACTTCTTCCGCCTATATATCTCCATATACCCTAAAAACATCGGAGGACACAATAGATCGGGAGTTCCGCCGCCATAAGCCTCCGTAGCCACCGAAAATCAATCTAGACCCGTTCCGGCACCCTGTCGGAGGGGGAAATCCTTCTCCAGTGGCCATCTACATCATCCCGGCGCTCTCCATGACGAGGAGGGAGTAGTTCTCCCTCGGGGCTGAGGGTATGTACCAGTAGCTATGTGTTTGATCTCTCTCTCTCGTGTTCTTGATTTGGCACGATCTTGATGTATCACGAGCTTTACTATTATATTTGGATCCTATGATGTTTCTTCCCCCCTCTACTCTCTTGTAATGAATTGAGTTTCCCCTTTGAAGTTATCTTATCGGATTGAGTCTTTAAAGATTTGAGAACACTTGATGTATGTCTTGCTGTGGATATATGTGGTGACAATGGGATATCACGTGATTCACTTGATGTATGTTTTGGTGATCAACTTGCGGGTTCCGCCCATGAACCTATGCATAGGGGTTGGCACACGTTTTCGTCGTGATTCTCCAGTAGAACTTTGGGGCACTCTTTGAGGTCCTTTGTGTTGGTTGAATAGATGAATCTGAGATTGTGTGATGCATATCGTATAATCATACCCACGGATACTTGAGGTGACATTGGAGTATCTAGGTGACATTAGGGTTTTGGTTGATTTGTGTCTTAAGGTGTTATTCTAGTACGAACTCTAGGGTTGTTTGTGACACTTATAGGAATAGCCCAACGGATTGATTGGAAAGAATAACTTTGAGGTGGTTTCGTACCCTACCATAATCTCTTCGTTCGTTCTCCGCTATTAGTGACTTTGGAGTGACTCTTTGTTGCATGTTGAGGGATAGTTATGTGATCCAATTATGCTATTATTGTTGAGAGGACTTACACTAGTGAAAGTATGAACCCTAGGCCTTATTTCCACGCATTGCAATACCGTTTACGCTCACTTTTATCGCTTGTTACCTTGCTGTTTTTATAATTTTAGATTACAAATACCTTTATCTACTATCCATATACCACTTGTTTCACCATCTCTTCGCCGAACTAGTGCACCTATACAATTTACCGTTGTATTGGGTGTGTTGGGGACACAAGAGACTCTTTGTTATTTGGTTGCAGGGTTGCTTGAGAGAGACCATCTTCATCCTACGCCTCCTACGGATTGATAAACCTTAGGTCATCCACTTGAGGGAAATTTGCTACTGTCCTACAAACCTCTGCACTTGGAGGCCCAACAACGTCTACAAGAAGAAGATTGTGTAGTAGACATCAAGCTCTTTTCTGGCGCCATTGCCGGGGAGGTGAGTGCTTGAAGGTATATCTTTAGATCTTGCAATCGAGTCTTTTAGTTTCTTGTTTTATCACTAGTTTAGTTTATAAAATAAAACTACCAAAAAATGGAATTAAGGGTACCTCATATGCTTCATCTTTTTAATATCTATCATGAAAATAAGGATTCCAAAAATTGTCCTCAAATGCTAGAAGAAGAATTACATAGAATGTTTGGCACTAAATATTTGAATGATGAGCATGATTGAAATGTTGTTAGTATGAATTCCTTGAATATCTATGATGCTAATGATATGCAAAGCCGCAAGCTTGGGGAAGCTATGTTTGATGAAGACGGTATTTTTTGTCCCCCAAGTTTTGATGAGAAAATTTATTATGATGAAAGCATGCCTCCTATCTATGATGATTATTGTGATGACACATATTCCTTAAATAACAATAATAACCATGAAACTTTTCATCTTGATCTTAATTTTCAATCACATGATAGTTATTTTGTTGAGTTTGCTCCCACTATTATTCATGAGAAGAATTTTGCTTATGTGGAGAGTAGTAAATTTTCTATGCTTGTAGATCATGAAAAGAATGCTTTAGGTGTTGGTTATATTGTTGAATTCATTCATGATTCTACTGAAAATTATTATGAGGGAGGAATATATGCTTGTAGGAATTGCAACAATATCAAGTTTCCTCTCTTTGTGCTTAAAATTTTGAAGTTATGTGTGTTTTACCTTCCTATGCAAGTTGATTCTTGTTCCCATAAGTTGTTTGATCACAAAATCCCTATGCATAGGAAGTGGGTTAGACTTAAATGTGCTAGTCATATTCCTCATGATGCTCTCTTTATGTTATAATTCTTATCTTTTATGTGAGCATCATTGAAATCATCATGCCTAGCTAGGGGCGTTAAACGATAGCGCTTGTTGGGAGGCAACCCAATTTTATTTTTGTTACTTGCTTTTTGTTCCTCTTTAGTAATAAATAATTCATATATCCTTTGTTTAGATGTGGTTTTATGTCTTTAATTAGTGTTTGTGCCAAGTAGAACCTTTGGGAAGACTTTGGGAAAGTCTTGTTGATCATGCTGTAAAAAACAGAAACTTTAGCGCTCACTAGAATTGCTGCCATTTTTATTTGGAAAGTGATATTTAGTTAATTCTTTTTGAATATGATTAATAGATAAATTCCTCAGGTCCAGCAATTTATTTGAGAATTGTATGAGTTCCATAAGTATACTTTTGATCCAGATTACTACAGACTGTTCTGTTTTTGACAGATTCTGTTTTTCGTGTGTTGTTTGCTTATTTTGATGAATCTATGGCTAGTAAAAGAGTTTATAAACCATAGAGAAGTTGGAATACAGTAGGTTTAACACCAATATAAATAAATAATGAGTTCATTACACTACCTTGAAGTGGTGATTTATTTTCTTATACTAACGGAGCTTACGAGTTTTCTGTTAAGTTTTGTGCTGTGAAGTTTTCAAGTTTTGGGTAAGGATTCGATGGACTATGGAATAAGGAGTGGAAAGAGCCTAAGCTTGGGGCTACCCAAGGCACCACAAGGTAATATTCAAGGATATCCAAGAGCCAAAGCTTGGGGATGCCCCGGAAGGCATCCCCTCTTTCGTCTTCGTTCATCGGTAACTTTACTTGGAGCTATATTTTTATTCGCCACATGATATGTGTTTTGCTTGGAGCGTCATTTTATTTTCTTTTGTTTTGCTTGCTGTTTGAATAAAATACCAAGATCTGAAATTATTAAATGTTAGAGAGTCTTCACATAGTTGCATAATTATTCAACTACTCATTGATCTTCACTTATATCTTTCGGAGTAGTTTGTTGGTTGCTCTAGTACTTCACTTATATATTTTAGAGCATGGTGGCAGTTTTATTTTGAAGAAATAGATGAACTCTCATGCTTCACTTAGATTATTTTGAGAGTCTTAAATAGCATAGTAATTTGCTTAAAATCCTAATATGCTAGGCATCCAAGCTTTCATATAGAGTATTGAATACTAAGAGAAGTTTGATGCTTGATGATTATTTTGAGATATGGAGGTAATAATATCAAAGTCGTGCTAGTTGAGTAGTTGTGAATTTGAGAAATGCTTGTGTTGAAGTTTGCAAGTCCCGTAGCATGCACGTATGGTAAACTTGTGTAACAAATTTGAAACATGAGGTGTTATTTGATTGTCTTCCTTATGAGTGGCGGTCGGGGACGAGCGATGGTCTTTTCCTACCAATCTATCCCCCTAGGAGCATGCGCGTAGTACCGAGGTTTTTGATGACTTGTAGATTTTTGCAATAAGTATGTGAGTTCTTTATGACTAATGTTGAGTCCATGGATTATACGCACTCTCACCCTTCCATCATTGCTAGCCTCTCCGGTACCGTGCATTGCCCTTTCTCACATTGAGAGTTGGTGCAAATTTCGCCGGTGCATCCAAACCCCGTGATATGATATGCTCTTTCACACATAAACCTCCTTATATCTTCCTCAAAACAGCCACCATACCTACCTATTATGGCATTTCCATAGCCATTCCGAGATATATTGCCATGCAAGTTTCCACCATTCCGTTCATCATGACACATTCATCATTGTCATATTGCTTAGCATGATCATGTAGTTAACATAGTATTTGTGGCAAAGCCACCGTTCATAATTCTTTCATACATGTCACTCATGAGTCATTGCACATCCCGGTACACCGCCGGAGGCCTTCATATAGAGTCATACTTTGTTCTAGTATCGAGTTGTAATCATTGAGTTGTAAATAAATAGAAGTGTGATGATCATCATTATTAGAGCATTGTCCCAAGTGAGGAATAAATAAAAAAAAAGAGAAAGGCCATAAAAAAGAGAAGGCCCAAAAAATGGGAGAAAAAGAGAGAAGGGACAATGTTACTATCATTTTACCACACTTGTGCTTCAAAGTGGCACCGTGATCTTCATAGTAGAGAGTCTCTCATGTTATCACTTTCATATACTAGTGGGAATTTTTCATTATAGAACTTGGCTTGTATATTCCAACAATGGGCCTCCTCAAGTGCCCTAGGTCTTCATGAGCAAGCAAGTTGGATGCACACCCACTAGTTTATTTTGTTGAGCTTTCATACATTTATAGCTCTAGTGCATCCGTTGCATGGCAATCCCTACTCCTTGCATTAACATCAATCGGTGGGCATCTTCATAGCCCATTGATTAGCCTTGTTGATGTGAGACTTTCTCCCTTGGGGCTGAGGGTATGTACCAGTACCTATGTGTTTGATCTCTCTCTCTCTCTCGTGTTCTTGATTTGGCACGATCTTGATGTATCGCGAGCTTTACTATTATATTTGGATCCTATGATGTCTCTTCCCCCCTCTACTCTCTTGTAATGAATTGAGTTTCCCCTTTGAAGTTATCCTATCGGATTGAGTCTTTAAAGATTTGAGAACACTTGATGTATGTCTTGCTGTGGATATATGTGGTGACAATGGGATATCACGTGATTCACTTGATGTATGTTTTGGTGATCAACTTGCGGGTTCCGCCCATGAACCTATGCATAGGGGTTGGCACACGTTTTCGTCGTGATTCTCTGGTAGAACTTTGGGGCACTCTTTGAGGTCTTTTGTGTTGGTTGAATAGATGAATCTGAGATTGTGTGATGCATATCGTATAATCATACCCACGGATACTTGAGGTGGCATTGGAGTATCTAGGTGACATTAGGGTTTTGGTTGATTTGTGTCTTAAGGTGTTATTCTAGTACAAACTCTAGGGCTATTTGTGACACTTATAGGAATAGCCCAACGGATTGATTGGAAAGAATAACTTTGAGGTGGTTTCGTACCCTACCATAATCTCTTTGTTCGTTCTCCGCTATTAGTGACTTTGGAGTGACTCTTTGTTGCATGTTGAGGGATAGTTATGTGATCCAATTATGCTATTATTGTTGAGAGGACTTACACTAGTGAAAGTATGAACCCTAGGCCTTATTTCCACGCATTGCAATACCGTTTACGCTCACTTTTATCGCTTGTTACCTTGCTGTTTTTATAATTTCATATTACAAATACCTTTATCTACTATCCATATACCACTTGTTTCACCATCTCTTCGCCGAACTAGTGCACCTATACAATTTACTGTTGTATTGGGTGCGTTGGGGACACAAGAGACTCTTTGTTATTTGGTTGCGGGGTTGCTTGAGAGAGACCATCTTCATCCTACGCCTCCTACGGATTGATAAACCTTAGGTCATCCACTTGAGGGAAATTTGCTACTGTCCTACAAACCTCTGCACTTGGAGGCCCAACAACGTCTACAAGAAGAAGGTTGTGTAGTAGACATCAGAAATCCCAGGCCCCGTAACAAGAAGAAGGGTGTGTTGGGGACACAAGAGACTCTTTGTTATTGGAGTTAGGGAAGTTCTCAGCCATCGCGTCATTGCCGATTGAGTATAATCCCGCTCGAACGGGAACTAGATCTACGAGGGGGAGGTAGCCCTGTGTCTGGAGCCGGCTTAGTTGAAGATGAGACATGGAGCAACTCTGCCAATCTCCCTCTTGAGGGCCATGGGGGCGCGAAGAGGAGCCTGGCGCGCTGTCCATGATGGAAGGCTTTGTTTTGTGGCTAAACTTGGACGGATTTCCTTCTGCGCCGTGTGAGATGGCCTTTGGAGATCCATATATCTTTATATAGGCACCATCCCAGCGTAGTGAGGGTTTTATTTGCGAAAAAGCATAAATCGTTCGTATTCACCCGGCGCGCAAAAATCTAAGTGTCGTTTGGGGGGGATTGTAAAAGACAATGTGGTTATCGCCGGATTGTCATTGGTCCAGATTGTAATGAAGAACCCGCCTTGCAAAGCCGAAGACGTGGTCCAAATATTACATCGTCATTTGAAGGCAAGTTTGGGGGCTACTGAGGGAGTCCTGAACTAAGGGGTCCTCGGGTGTCCGGGCTATTTGATATGGGCCGGACTAATGGGCCATGAAGATACAAGGCAGAAGACCTTCCCCCGTGTCTGGATGGGACTCTCTTATGCGTGGATGGAAAGTTTAAATGTCCGGGTGTGTATTTTCCTTTCTCTGTAAACCGACACTGTACAACCCTAAGCCCCTCTGGTATCTATATAAATCGGAGGGTTTGGTCCGTAGAGGCAATCAGAATTCATATAGGCTAGACATCTAGGGTTTAGCCATTACGATCTCGAGGTAGATCAACTCTTGTAAACACTATTCTCATCGAATACAATCAAGTAGAACGTAGGGTTTTACCTCCAGTAAGAGTGTCCGAACCTGGGTAAATATCATGTCTCCCCTGTCTCCTATTACCTTCGATCCTCAGACGCATAGTTCGGGACCCCCTACCCGAGATCAGCCGGTTTTGACACCGTCAGAGGGGCAGAGGTGCATCGAACCGATGCAACGGGGATGACCGGAGCCGGAGCATCGGTGAAGAGGGCGCTGCTTGTCCTGGCGTTGTCGTCGTTGCCAAGCTACAGCTACATCACCTGTTGGGTGACCCCGCCGACCTGGACTCTGGTGGAGATGGTCAATGGGGGGGTTTGGCATGCCGTAGTGGTGGTGGTGTCGGGTGGGAACTCGAGAGGGGCGGCAAGCGTGATGGTGATGGCCTAGTCGATCTCCTGCGGATTGCTGTTGCTGCTGGCATATGGGGGAGGAGGAGGGACACGGGCGACCGAGTCAAAGAAGACCGAGACAGGATCAGCAAGCCCCATCACGCATGCCACCCTCGGCAGGCGCCTCTATAGGCACGGGCTGAGCCTAACCAGAGAGCAGTGGCAGGGGCGGCGTGGCCTTGACGGTGTAGCTGTTGCCGCGGGAGTTGCGTTGGTCCCCCTTGCCCCGGCGTTTGCTGAACGGCGTTCTGCTGCGGTGGCGAGAGGGCCCCCCTGCTCTTCGTGGGCGTCTGCTCCCTTCTGCCCCATCCACAACCCAGGAGGGCGTCCTTCCATGATCTATGCCCCTGCTTGTCGTCTTGATGATCACAGTCGCGACGCGCGCCGAGCTGCAGGCCGCCACACCCGACTGCTGAGACAACAACCGGGTGGCGTCTACTCTGCCCTTGCCCCTCCTCGACGTGCATGTCACACGTCCTCAGCCAGACCATCGGGAACGAGCGTTCTTCGTCGGAGCCCGAGGAAGGCAAGCCGCTCAAAGCAGAGTGGGAGGAGCGCGGTGATGGCGGCGACCAATCCTCCACGCGGTCGACGTGGATGAGTATCTCGTGCTGCTTGACACGTGAAGGCAGAGCGACCTCTCGACTCAGGGGGAGTAGCCCAGCATGGCCTCGACACGGTCTGTGCCACGCGCCGCCCTCCAGATGGTGTGCTTGGTGGGGATGAAGGCGACGTCCCACACCCACACCCAGCAGGCGAAAGTGTGCATGTGGGCGCGCTCGTGCATGCAGCTGTCGAGGCGGTTGATGATGCACTTGGATCCGAGCACCTTTGCCGCCCCTGGACGGACCACATCTGCATGGGCATCTTCTCGATGACGATGCGCACGTGGAGCAGGAAGTCCTGGTGCACGGCGTGATCATCCTCGTGCCACTGCTTGATGTTGAAGGCGATGCCATCGACGTTGATGGAGCCGAGGCGGACGGCATTGTCCCGGTGCGCCGGCTGAAGGAAATATGCCCTAGAGGCAATAATAAAGTTGTTATTTATATTTCCTTATATCATGATAAAATGTTTATTATTCATGCTAGAATTGTATTGACCGGAAACTTAGTACATGTGTGAATACATAGACAAACAGAGCGTCACTAGTTTGCCTCTACTTGACTAGCTCATTGAATCAATAATGGTTATGTTTCCTAACCATAGACATGAGTTGTCATTTGATTAACGGGATCACATCATTATAGAATGATGTGATTGACTTGACCCATCCGTTAGCTTAGCACGATGATTGTTTAGTTTGTTGCTTTTGCTTTCTCCATAACTATACATGTTCCTGTGACTATGAGATCATGCAACTCCCGAATATCGGAGGAACACTTTGTGTGCTACCAAACGTCACAACATAACTGGGTGATTATAAAGGTGCTCTGCAGGTGTCTTTGAAGGTGTTTGTTGAGTTGGCATGGATCAAGATTAGGATTTGTCACTCCGATTGTCGGAGAGGTATCTCTGGGCCCTCTCGGTAATGTACATCACTATAAAACCTAGCAAGCAATGTAGCCAATGAGTTAGTTATGGGATGTAGCATTACGAAACGAGTAAAGAGACTTGCCGGTAACGAGATTGAACTAGGTATTGAGACAACAACGATCGAATCTCGGGCAAGTAACATATCGGTGACAAAGGGAACAACGTATATTGTTATGCGGTTTGACCGATAAAGATCTTCGTAGAATATGTAGGAACCAATATGAGCATCCAGGTTCCACTATTGGTTATTTACCGGAGACATGTCTCGGTCATGTCTACATAGTTCTCGAACCCGTAGGGTCCGCACGCTTAACGTTCGGTGACGATCGGTATTACGAGTTTATGTGTTTTGATGTACCGAAGGTAGTTCGGAGTCCCAGATTTGATCACGGACATGACAAGGAATCTCGAAATGGTCGAGACGTAAAAACGATATATTGGAAGCCTATGTTTGGACATCAGAATGGTTTCGGGTGAAATCGGGAGTATACTGGAGTACCGGGAGGTTACCAAAGCCCCCCGGGAGCTATATGGGCCTTATTGGGCCTTAGTGGAAGAGAGGGGAAAGAAGCAAAGGAGGGGCACCCCCCTCCCCCCGAAGCCCAATCTGAATTGGGAGGGGGCTTGCCCCCCCCCCTTTCCTTCCTTCTTCCTCCTCCTTCCTTCTTAACCAACAAAGGGAAGGGGGGAATCCTACTCCCGGTGGAGTAGGACTCCCTTGGGGCGCGCCTAGAGAGGCCGGCCCCCTCCCCCTCCTCCACTCCTTTATAAACGGGGGAGGGGGCACCCCATAGACACACAAGTTGATCATTGATCTTTAGTCGTGTGCGGTGCCCCCCTCCACCATAATCCACCTCGGTAATATCGTAGCGGTGCTTAGGCGAAGCCCTGTTCTGGTAGTAACATCATCACCATCATCACGCCATCATGCTGACAAAGCTCTCCCTCGAAGCTCTACTGGATCGTGGGTTCGCAGGACGTCGCCGAGCCGAACGTGTGCAGATCGTGGAGGTGTCGTATCTTTGGTACTACATCGGTCGATCGTGAAGACGTACGACTACATCAACCGCGTTGTCATAACGCTTCCACTTACGGTCTATGAGGGTACATAGACGATACTCTCCCCTCTCGTTGCTGTGCATCACCATGATCTTGCCTGTGCGTAGGAATTTTTTTGAAATTACTATGTTCCCCAACAGTGGCATCAGAGCCAGGTTTATGCGTAGATGTTATATGCACGAGTAGAACACAAAGAAGTTGTGGACGTGGGTATATACATATTGCTTGCTGTCACTAGTTGATTCTTGATTCAGCAGCATTGTTGGATGAAGCGGCCCAGACCGACATTAGCGTACGCTTACGCGAGACTGGTTCTACCGACGTGCTCCGCACACAGGTGGCTAGTGGGTGTTTGTTTCTCCAGCTTTAGTTGAATCAAATTCAATGAACAAGGTTCTTTATGAAGATCAAAAGGCAATCACTATACCGCGTTGTGATTTTTTGATGCGTAGGTAAGAACGGTTCTTGCTCAGCCCGTAGCAGCCACGTAAAACTTGCAACAACAAAGTAGAGGACGTCTAACTTGTTTTTGCAGGGCATGTTGTGATGTGATATGGTCAAGACATGATGCTAAATTTTACCGTATGAGATTATCATGTTTTGTAACACAGTTATCGGCAACTGGCAGGAGCCATATGGTTGTCGCTTTATTGTATGAAATGCAATCGCCATGTAATTGCTTTACTTTATCACTAAGCAGTAGCGATAGTCGTAGAAGCAATAGTTGGCAAGACGACAACGATGCTTCGATGGAGATCAAGGTGTCAAGCCGGTGACGATGGTGATCATGACGGTGCTTTGGAGATGGAGATCAAAGGCACAAGATGATGATGGCCATATCATATCACTTATATTGATTGCATGTGATGTTTATCCTTTATGCATCTTATCTTGCTTAGTTCGGCGGTAGCATTATAAGATGATCTCTCACTAAATTTCAAGGTATAAGTGTTCTCCCTGAGTATGCACCGTTGCTACAGTTCATCGTGCCGAGACACCATGTGATGATTGGGTGTGATAAGCTCTACGTTCACATACAACGGGTGCAAGCCAGTTTTGCACACGTGGAATACTCGGGTTAAACTTGACGAGCCTAGCATATGCAGATATGGCCTCGGAACACTGGAGACCGAAAGGTCGAGCGTCAATCATATAGTAGATATGATCAACATAGTGATGTTCACCATTGAAAACTACTCCATCTCACGTGATGATCGGACATGGTTTAGTTGATATGGATCATGTGATCGCTTAGATGATTAGAGATATGTCTATCTAAGTGGGAGTTCTTAAGTAATTTGATTAATTGAACTTTAATTTATCATGAACTTAGTACCTGATAGTATTTTGCATGTCTATGTTGTTGTAGATAGATGGCCCGTGTTGTTGTTCCGTTGAATTTTAATGCATTCCTAGAGAGAGCTAAGTTGAAAGATGATGGTAGCAACTACACGGACTGGGTCCGTAACTTGAGGATTATCCTCATTGTTGCATAGAAAAATTACGTCCTGGAAGCACCTCTACGTGACAAACCCGCTGCAGGAGCAACGCCAGATGTTATGAACACCTGGCAGAGCAAAGCTGATGACTACTCGATAGTTTAGCGTGCCATGCTTTATGGCTTAGAACCAGGACTTCAACGATGTTTTGAACGTCATGGAGCATATGAGATGTTCCAGGAGTTGAAGTTAATATTTCAAGCAAATGTCCGAATTGAGAGATATGAAGTCTCCAATAAGTTCTACAGCTGCAAGATGGAGCAGAATAGTTCTGTCAGTGAACATATACTCGGAATGTCTTGGTACCACAACCATTTGACTCAACTGGGAGTTAATCTTCCTGATGATAGTGTCATTGACAGAGTTCTTCAATCACTGCCACCAAGCTACAAGAGCTTCGTGATGAACTATAATATGCAAGGGATGGATAAGACGGTTCCTGATCTCTTCGCAATGCTAAAGGTTGCGGAGGTAGAAATCAAGAAGGAGCATCAAGTGTTGATGATCAACAAGACCACCAGTTTCAAGAAAAAGGATAAAGGGAAGAAGGGGAACTTCAAAAAGAACAGCAAACCAGTTGCTGCTCAAGTGAAGAAACTCAAGTCTGGACCTAAGCCTGAGACTAAGTGCCTCTACTGCAAAGGAACTGGTCACTGGAAGAGGAACTGCCCCAAGTATTTGGCGGATAAGAAGGATGGCAAAGTGAAAGGTATATTTGATATACATGTTATTGATGTGTACCTTACTAATGCTTGCAGTAGTGCCTGTGTATTTGATATTGGTTCAGTTGCTAACATTTGCAACTCGAAACAGGGGCAACGGATTAAGCGAAGATTAGCTAAGGACGAGGTGACGATGCGCGTGGGAAATGGTTCCAAAGTCGATGTGATCGCCGTCGGCACGCTACCTCTACATCTACCTTCAGGATTAGTTTTAGACCTGAATAATTGTTATTTGGTGCCAGCGTTGAGCATGAACATTATATCTGGATCTTGTTTAATGCGAGACGGTTATTCATTTAAATCAAAGAATAATGGTTGTTCTATTTATATGAGTAATATCTTTTATGGTCATGCACCCTTGATGAGTGGTCTATTTTTACTAAATTTTGATAGTAGTGATACACATGTTCATAGTATTGAAGCCAAAAGATGCAGAGTTGATAATGATAGTGCAACTTATTTGTGGCACTATTGTTTAGGTCATATTGGTGTAAAGCGCATGAAGAAACTCCATGTGACGCCCCCGATTTAATCGTACTAATCATACACGCAAACGTGTACGATCAAGATCAGGGACTCACGGGAAGATATCACAACACAACTCTACAAATAAAATAAGTCATACAAGCATCATATTACAAGCCAGGGGCCTCGAGGGCTCGAATACAAGAGCTCGATCATAGACGAGTCAGCGGAAGCAACAATATCTGAGTACCGACATAAGTTAAACAAGTTTGCCTTAAGAAGGCTAGCACAAACTGGGATACAGATCGAAAGAGGCGCAGGCCTCCTGCCTGGGATCCTCCTAACTAATCCTGGTCGTCGTCAGCGGGCATCACGTAGTAGTAGGCACCTCCGGTGTAGTAGGAGTCATCGTCGACGGTGGCGTCTGGCTCCTGGACTCCAGCATCTGGTTGCGACAACCAGAATGAAAGGAAAAGGGGGAAAAGGGGGAGAAAGCAACCGTGAGTACTCATCCAAAGTACTCGCAAGCAAGGAGCTACACTACATATGCATGGGTATCAAATGGAGTAAGGGTATCATATGTGGACTGAACTGCAGAATGCCAGAATAAGAGGGGGATAACTAATCCTTTCGAAGACTACGCTTCTGGCAGCCTCCGTCTTGCAGCATGTAGAAGAGAGTAGACTGAAGACCTCCAAGTAGCATCGTATAGCATAATCCTAACCGATGATCCTCCCCTCATCGCCCTGTGAGAGAGCGATCACCGGTTGTATCTGGCACTTGGAAGGGTGTGTTTACTGATGGACTTTTGGAACCACTTGATTATGAATCACTTGGTACTTGCGAACCGTGCCTCATGGGCAAGATGACTAAAACACCGTTCTCCGGTACTATGGAGAGAGCAACAGATTTGTTGGAAATCATACATACCGATGTATGTGGTCCGATGAATATTGAGGCTCGTGGCGGATATCGTTATTTTCTCACCTTCACAGATGATTTAAGCAGATATGGGTATATCTACTTAATGAAACATAAGTCTGAAACATTTGAAAAGTTCAAAGAATTTCAGAGTGAAGTTGAAAATCATCGTAACAAGAAAATAAAGTTTCTACGATCTGATCGTGGAGGAGAATATTTGAGTTACGAGTTTGGTGTACATTTGAAAAACTGTGGAATAGTTTCGCAACTCACGCCACCCGGAACACCACAGCGTAATGGTGTGTCCGAACGTCGTAATCGTACTTTACTAGATATGGTGCGATCTATGATGTCTCTTACTGATTTACCGCTATCGTTTTGGGGTTATGCTCTAGAGACGGCTGCATTCACGTTAAATAGGGCACCATCAAAATCCGTTGAGACGACGCCTTATGAACTGTGGTTTGGCAAGAAACCAAAGTTGTCGTTTCTTAAAGTTTGGGGCTGCGATGCTTATGTGAAAAAGCTTCAACCTGATAAGCTCGAACCCAAATCGGAGAAATGTGTCTTCATAGGATACCCAAAGGAGACTGTTGGGTACACCTTCTATCACAGATCCGAAGGCAAGACATTCGTTGCTAAGAATGGATCCTTTCTAGAGAAGGAGTTTCTCTCGAAAGAAGTGAGTGGGAGGAAAGTAGAACTTGACGAGGTAACTGTACCTGCTCCCTTATTGGAAAGTAGTCATCACAGAAAACTGTTTCTGTGACACCTACACCAAGTTAGTGAGGAAGCTAATTTGATAATGATCATGAAACTTCAGATCAAGATACTACTGAACCTCGTAGATCAACCAGAGTAAGATCCGCACCAGAGTGGTACGGTAATCCTGTTCTGGAAGTCATGCTACTAGATCATGATGAACCTACGAACTATGAAGAAGCGATGGTGAGCCCAGATTCCGCAAAGTGGCTTGAAGCCATGAAATCTGAGATGGGATCCATGTATGAGAACAAAGTATGGACTTTGGTTGACTTGCCCGATGATCGGCAAGCAATTGAGAATAAATGGATCTTCAAGAAGAAGACTGACGCTGACGGTAATATTACTGTCTACAAAGCTCGACTTGTCGCAAAAGGTTTTCGGCAAGTTCAAGGGATTGACTACGATGAGACCTTCTCACCCGTAGCGATGCTTAAGTCTGTCCGAATCATGTTAGCAATTGCCGCATTTTATGATTATGAAATTTGGCAGATGGATGTCAAAACTGCATTCCTGAATGGATTTCTGGAAGAAGAGTTGTATATGATGCAACCGGAAGGTTTTGTCGATCCAAAGGGAGCTAACAAAGTGTGCAAGCTCCAGCGATCCATTTATGGACTGGTGCAAGCCTCTCGGACTGGTGCAAGCAGTTGGAATAAACGTTTTGATAGTGTGATCAAAGCATTTGGTTTTATACAGACTTTCGGAGAAGCCTGTATTTACAAGAAAGTGAGTGGGAGCTCTGTAGCATTTCTGATATTATATGTGGATGACATATTGCCTGATTGGAAATGATATAGAATTTCTGGATAGCATAAAGGATACTTGAATAAAGTTTTTCAATGAAGACCTCGGTGAAGCTGCTTATATATTAGGCATCAAGATCTATAGAGATAGATCAAGACGCTTAATTGGACTTTCACAAAGCACATACCTTGACAAAGTTTTGAAGAAGTTCAAAATGGATCAAGCAAAGAAAGGGTTCTTGCCTGTGTTACAAGGTGTGAAGTTGAGTAAGACTCAATGCCCGACCACTGCAGAAGATAGAGAGAAAATGAAAGATGTTCCCTATGCTTCAGCCATAGGCTCTATCATGTATGCAATGCTGTGTACCAGACCTGATGTGTGCCCTTGCTATAAGTTTAGCAGGGAGGTACCAAAGTAATCCAGGAGTGGATCACTGGACAGCGGTCAAGAACATCCTGAAATACCTGAAAAGGACTAAGGATATGTTTCTCGTATATGGAGGTGACAAAGAGCTCACCGTAAAAGGTTACGTTGATGCAAGCTTTGACACTAATCCGGACGATTCTAAATCGCAAACCGGATACGTGTTTACATTAAACGGTGGAGCTGTCAGTTGGTGCAGTTCTAAACAAAGCGTCGTAGCGGGATCTACATGTGAAGCGGAGTACATAGCTGCTTCGGAAGCAGCAAACGAAGGAGTCTGGATGAAGGAGTTCATATCCGATCTAGGTGTCATACCTAGTGCATCGGGTCCAATGAAAATCTTTTGTGACAATACTGGTGCAATTGCCTTGGCAAAGGAATCCAGATTTCACAAAGGAACCAAGCACATCAAGAGACGCTTCAATTCCATCCGAGATCTAGTCCAGGTGGGAGACATAGAGATTTGCAAGATACATACGGATCTGAATGTTGCAGACCCGTTGACTAAGCCTCTTCCACGAGCAAAACATGATCAGCACCAAGGCTCCATGGGTGTTAGAATCATTACTGTGTAATCTAGATTATTGACTCTAGTGCAAGTGGGAGACTGAAGGAAATATGCCCTAGAGGCAATAATAAAGTTATTATTTATTTCCTTATATCATGATAAATGTTTATTATTCATGCTAGAATTGTATTAACCGGAAACATAATACATGTGTGAATACATAGACAAACAAAGTGTCACTAGTATGCCTCTACTTGACTAGCTCGTTAATCAAAGATGGTTATGTTTCCTAACCATGAACAAAGAGTTGTTATTTGATTAACGAGGTCACATCATTAGTTGAATGATCTGATTGACATGACCCATTCCATTAGCTTAGCACCCGATCGTTTAGTATGTTGCTATTGCTTTCTTCATGACTTATACATGTTCCTATGACTATGAGATTATGCAACTCCCGTTTGCCGGAGGAACACTTTGGGTGCTACCAAACGTCACAACGTAACTGGGTGATTATAAAGGAGCATTACTAGGTGTCTCCAAAGGTAGATGTTGGGTTGGCGTATTTCGAGATTAGGATTTGTCACTCCGATTGTCGGAGAGGTATCTCTGGGCCCTCTCGGTAATACACATCACATAAGCCTTGCAAGCATTACAACTAATATGTTAGTTGTGAGATGATGTATTACGGAACGAGTAAAGAGACTTGCCGGTAACGAGATTGAACTAGGTATTGGATACCGACGATCGAATCTCGGGCAAGTAACATACCGATGACAAAGGGAACAACGTATGTTGTTATGCGGTCTGACCAATAAAGATCTTCGTAGAATATGTAGGAGCCAATATGGGCATCCAGGTCCCGCTATTGGTTATTGACCGGAGACGTGTCTCGGTCATGTCTACATTGTTCTCGAACCCGTAGGGTCCGCACGCTTAAGGTTACGATGACAGTTATATTATGAGTTTATGCATTTTGATGTACCGAAGGTTGTTCGGAGTCTCGGATGTGATCACGGACATGACGAGGAGTCTCGAAATGGTCGAGACGTAAAGATTGATATATTGGAAGCCTATATTTGGATATCGGAAGTGTTCCGGGTGAAATTGGGATTTTACCGGAGTACCGGGAGGTTACCGGAACCCCCCGGGAGCCATATGGGCCTTCATGGGCCTTAGTGGAAAGGAGAAAGGGGCAGCCCAAGGTGGCTGCGCACCTCCCCCCTCCCCTAGTCCTATTAGGACTAGGAGAAGGTGGCCGGCCCCCCTCTCTCTCTTTCCCCCCTTGGGAATCCTAGTTGGAATAGGATTGGGGGGGGGAGTCCTACTCCCGGAAGGAGTAGGACTCCTCCTGCGCCCTCCTCCTGGCCGGCGCCCCCCTCCCCCTTGGCTCCTTTATATACTGAGGCAGAGGCACCCCAGAAACACACAAGTTGATCCACGTGATCTATTCCTTAGCCGTGTGCGGTGCCCCCTGCCACCATATTCCTCGATAATACTGTAGCGGAGTTTAGGCGAAGCCCTGCTGTTGTAGTTCATCAAGATCGTCACCACGCCGTCGTGCTGACGGAACTCTTCCCTGATACTTTGCTGGATCGGATTCCGGGGATCGTCATCGAGCTGAACGTGTGCTCGAACTCGGAGGTGCCGTAGTTTCGGTGCTTGATCAGTTGGACCGTGAAGACGTACGACTACTTCCTCTACGTCGTGTCAGCGCTTCCGCAGTCGGTCTGCGTTGGGTACGTAGACTACACTCTCCCCCTTCGTTGCTATGCATCACTTGAATATTCCTTTCTGCAATCTAATTGCAGAAACATAATTTTCTTGCTACAATAATTTCATCTTCATTCTAAAAACCTTTTGAACTATTTCAAAGGATCCATACTCATGTATCACTAAGAAAGTATTCACATATCTACTTGAGTCATTACTAAAGATAGATAAATTCACTGCTAGCAACAACACTTGTTGGACTACACACATTAAAATGTATGATTACCAGTAAGTTCGTTGCTCGCTCTTTATGGCATGTGAACGTATTTTGGTTACATTAATTTTGGATGAAACTTGCAAGTGTCAGATGATCCATAGTCAAATGACTTCAAAATGCATCAATATTGAATCTCTCCATGAGGGTTTCTCCAATGTGTCCAAAATGCAGTGCCACACATATGTGGTATTCTTTTAGTCTTGCGACATTTAGTGTCATTGTTATGGATGTTTTCTATTGTAAGTATTATTCATAACATACATCTCATTCAAGATGGAAGCATGGACCTTATTTTTATTCATAACACCGAAAAATAATTATTCTTCTACGAACAACTTTCTTGCATTAACATTTATCCAATGGGCTAGAGTGTATGAAACTCTAGAATGAATTTACGAAAAATAATTTAAGAAGTAATATGCTAATGAAAAGTGTGGTAACTTTTACAAGGTTCCAGCACATATCTCAACCTCATTACTGGCTAGTCTGTTAGGTTGTAGTATTTCTTGCATTGAGTTGTAACAAAATGCAATTGAATGGGTGTCCTTTTGATTAACCTTTAATCATAATACCCTAGAATCAATGACCAACAGTTTAATCACAATTCCTGAGAAATACTTTTTTTGACGACCCTCTTATTCATCTATAACGTTTAGGACATTCATACCTGAGCTAGACCTTCCAGTCTTATTTATTTTTCCCTTCACACTTCTAATATTTCTACTTTCAAGATTTCTCCTACTCATGGAAGAAGCACCCAACTTTTAAGAGTGGAGTAAGCCCTGGGTTTTCTAGGCGTGTAAGTCTCAGTAATGGCCTTTAGACTTGTCCTTTCTCTTTAAGTTGTTGTTATATTTACCATCATCACATGACATCCATTCTTCTGGATCCCATCTTATTAGTCTAATGCATAGTAAACACTTCACGGATACTTGCAAACAAAATTTTGTTTGGATATCCCATATATTTTATCCTTTGTTTGTATCTGAAACTAATTTTTACTTCCATGAATATCACATAACTATCCCAAACTTTTGAAGTTCGGGTCTCATTGAAGTAAACATATTGCACTTGACCATAATGGAATTCTAGATTTTGGATCGAAGGACGAGAGTCATAACATCCAAAGCATCAATGGGAGAATACCAAAAGTATACAATAGGACAAAGTACTTCTCAGCACTCTCGAGGACAATCCTCTCATTATGTTACCAATCAAAAGGTTTAACCAGATAATTTACAGCTATTCAATTTCAACAGGGAAGGTGGAAACATGAGCCAATATTCTACAACTATAATGCTATTTACACTAAGACTAGGTTCATAATAAATTACAGTAAGAATTATACAAATTAATTCTAAAGTGCGCTCCCACTCAAATCAATATCTCTCATAATTGATTTTGGGTGATACATGTTGGGGAACGCAGTATTTCAAAAAATTCCTATGATCACGCAAGATGCATAGCAACGAGAGGGGAGAGTGTGTCCACGTACCTGCTACCTCTTGAGAGTGTGTCCATGTACCAACCACGGAAAAGGGGTTGTCAATCCTTCACGGTCACTTTACGAGAGTGGAGATCTGATAGATATGATAAGATATATTTTTGGTATTTTTTATGATAAAGATGCAAAATAAAATAAAAGGCAATAAAATACTAAGTGTTGGAAGATTAATATGATGAAAAATGAGACCCGGGGGCCATAGGTTTCACTAGTGGCTTCTCTCAAGAGCATAAGTATTCTACGATGGGTGAACAAATTACTGTTGAGCAATTGACAGAATTGAGCATAGTTATGAGAATATCTAGGTATGATCATGTATATAGGCATCACGTCCGAGACAAGTAGACCAAAATGATTCTGCATCTACTACTATTACTCCACTCATTGACTGCTATCCAGCATGCATCTAGAGTATTAAGTTAAAAACAGAGTAACGCTTTAAGCAAGATGACATGATGTAGAGGGATAGTTTCATGCAATATGATAAAAACCCCATCTTGTTATCCTCGATGGCAACGATACAATATGTGCCTTGCTGCCCCTTCTGTCACTGGGAAAGGACACCGCAAGATCGAACCCAAAGCTAAGCACTTCTCCCATGGCAAGAAAAACCAATCTAGTAGGCCAAACCAAACTGATAATTCGAAGAGACTTGCAAAGATAACCAATCATACATAAAAGAATTCAGAGAAGATTCAAATATTATTCATAGATAGACTTGATCATAAACCCACAATTCATCGATCTCAACAAACACACCGCAAAAAGAAGATTACATCGAATAGATCTCCACGAGAGAGGGGGAGAACATTGTATTGAGATCCAAAAAGAGAGAAGAAGCCATCTAGCTACTAGCTATGGACCCATAGGTCTGAAGTAAACTACTCACAATTCATCGGAGGGGCTTGGATGATGATGTAGAAGCCCTCCGTGATCGATGCCCCCTCCGGCGGAGCTCCGGAACAGGCCCCAAGATGGGATCTCGTGGATACTGAAAGTTGCGGCGGTGGAATTAGGTTTTTGGCTCCGTCCCCGATCGTTTGGGGGTACGTGGATATATATAGGAGGAAGAAGTACGTCGGTGGAGCTTCGAGGGGCCCACGAGGCAGGGGGCGCGCCCTAGGGGGGGCACCCTCCACCCTCGTGGCCACCTTGTGGCTTTCTTGATGGAGGGTCCAAGTCTCCTGGATCTTATCTGATGAGAAAATCATGTTTCCGAAGGTTTCATTCCGTTTGGACTCCGTTTGATATTCCTTTTCTTCGAAACCTGAAAACAGGCAAAAAAGCAGCAATTCTGGGCTGGGCCTCCGGCTAATAGGTTAGTCCCAAAAATAATATAAAAGTGGAAAATAAAGCCCAATATAGTCCAAAACAGTAGATAATATAGCATGGAGCAATAAAAAATTATAGATGCGTTGGAGACGTATCAAGCATCCCCAAGCTTAATTCCTGCTCATCCTCGAGTAGGTAAATGATAAAAAGAGAATTTTTGATGCGGAGTGCTACTTGGCATAATTTTAATGTAATTCTTCTTAATTGTGGTATGAATATTCAGATCTGAAAGATTCAAGAAAAAAGTTCATATTGACATAAAAATGATAATACTTCAAGCATACTAACTAAGTAATTATGTCTTCTCAAAAAAAATGGCCAAAGAAAGTTCATCCCTACAAAATCATATAGTTTAGTCATGTTTCATTTTCGTCACACAAGAATGCTCTCATCATGCACAACCCCGGTGACAAGCCAAGACATTGTTTCATAATTTAGTAATCTCAAACCTATAAACTTTCACACAATATATGAGCACGAGCCATGGACATAGCACTATGGGTGAATAGAAAATAATGAGGGGGGTTATGTGGTGAAGACAAAAAAGGAGAAAGTCTCACATCAACGAGGCTAATCAATGGGATATGGAGATGCCCACCGATTGATGTTAATGCAAGGAGTAGGGATTGCCATGCAACGGATGCACTAGAGCTATAAGTGTATGAAAGCTCAACAAAAGAAACTAGTGGGTGTGCATCCAACTTGCTTGCTCACGAAGACCTAGGGCACTTGAGGAGGCCCATTGTTGGAATATACAAGCCAAGTTCTATAATGAAAAATTCCCACTAGTATATGAAAGTGATAACATGAGAGACTCTCTACTATGAAGATCATGGTGCTACTTTGAAGCACAAGTGTGGTAAAAGGATAGTAACATTGTCCCTTCTCTCTTTTTCTCTCATTTTTTGTGGGCCTTCTCTTTTTTTATGGCCTTTCTTTTTTTCGGCCTTCTCTTTTTTATGGCCTTTCTCTTTTTTTAGACCTCACTTGGGACAATGCTCTAATAATGATGATCATCACACTTCTATTTATTTACAACTCAATGATTACAACTCGATACTAGAACAAAGATGACTCTATATGAATGCCTCCGGCGGTGTACCGGGATATGCAATGAACCAAGAGTGACATGTATGAAAGAATTATGAACGGTGGCTTTGCCACAAATACTATGTTAACTACATGATCATGCTAAGCAATATGACAATGATGAATGTGTCATGATGAACGGAATGATGGAAAGTTGCATGGCAATATATCTCGGAATGGCTATGGAAATGCCATAATAGGTAGGTATGGTGGCTGTTTTGAGGAAGATATAAGGAGGTTTATGTGTGAAAGAGCGTATCATATCACGGGGTTTGGATGCACCGGCGAAGTTTGCGCCAACTCTCAATGTGAGAAAGGGCAATGCACGGTACCGAACAGGCTAGCAAGGATGGAAGAGTGAGAGTGCGTATAATCCATGGAATCAACATTAGTCATAAAGAACTCACATACTTATTGCAAAAATCTACATGTCATCAAAAACCTCGGCACTACGCGCATGCTCCTAGGGGGATAGATTGGTAGGAAAAGACCATCGCTCGTCCCCGACCGCCACTCATAAGGAAGACAATCAAATAACACCTCATGTTTCAAATTTGTTGCATAACATTTACCATACGTGCATGCTACGGGACTTGCAAACTTAAACACAAGTATTTCTCAATTTCACAACTACTCAACTAGCATGACTTTGATATTATTACCTCCATATCTCAAAACAATCATCAAGCATCAAACTTTTCTTAGTATTCAACACACTCATACGAAAGTTTTATTATTAATCTTGCATACCAAGCTTATTAGGATTTTAAGCAAATTACCATGCTATTAAGACTCTCAAAACAATCTAAGTGAAGCATGAGAGATCAATAGTTTCTATAAAACAAATCCACCACTGTGCTCTAAAAGATATAAGTGAAGCACTAGAGCAAAATTATAAAGCTCAAAAGATATAAGTGAAGCACATCGAGTATTCTATCAAATTCCAAATCATGTATGGCTCTCTCAAAAGGTGTGTACAGCAAGGATGATTGTGGTGAACTAACAAGCAAAGACTCAAATCATAAAAGACGCTCCAAGCAAAACACATATCATGTGGTGAATAAAAATATAGCTCCAAGTAAAGTTACCGATAGAAGTAGACGAAAGAGGGGATGCCTTCCGGGGCATCCCCAAGATTTGGCTTTTAGGTGTCCTTAGATTATCTTGGGGGTGACATGGGCATCCCCAAGCTTAGTCTCTTGCCACTCCTTGTTCCATAGTCCATCAAATCTTTACCCAAAACTTGAAAACTTCACAGCACAAAACTTAAAGTAGAAGTGAGCTCCGTTAGCAAAAGAAAACAAAATACCACTTCAAGGTACTATAATGAACTCATTATTTATTTATATTGGTGTTATACCTACTGCATTACAACTTCTCTATGGATTATAAACTATTTTACTAGCCATAGATTCATCAAAATAAGCAAACAACACACGAAAAACAGAATCTGTCAAAAACAGAACAGTCTGTAGTAATCTATAGCTAGCGCAAGATATGGAACCCCAAAAATTCTAAAATAAATTGCTGGACGTGATTAATTTATCTGTTAATCATCTTCAAAATGAATTAACTAAATAGCACTCTCCAAATAAAAATGACAGCAGTTCTCGTGAGCGCTAAAGTTTCTGTTTTTTACAGCAAGTTCAACAAGACTTTCCCCAAGTCTTCCCAACGGTTCTACTTGGCACAAACACTAATTAAACACAAAAAACACAACCAAAACATAGGCTAAATAATTTATTTATTACTAAACATGAGAAAAAAGCAAGGAATAAAAATAAAATTGGGTTGCCTCCCAACAAGCGCTATCGTTTAATGCCCCTAGCTAGGCATAACGAGCAAGAATAGATCTAGGTATTGCCATCTTTGGTAGGCAATCCATAAGTGGCTCTCATGATAGATTCATATGGTAATTTTATTTTCTTTCTAGGAAAGTGTTCCATGCCCTTTTTAATGGAAATTGAAATCTAATATTCCCTTCCTTCATATCAATAATTGCACCAACCGTTCTAAGGAAAGGTCTACCGAGAATAATAGGGCAAGAAGGATTGCAATCTATATCAAGAACAATAAAATCTACGGGCACATAATTCCTATTTGCAACAATAAGAACATCATTAATTCTTCCCATAGGTTTCTTAATAGTGGAATCCGCAAGATGCAAGTTTAGAGAGCAATCATCAAAATCACGAAAATCTAGCAAATCACACAAAGTTTTGGGAATAGTAGAGACACTAGCACCCAAATCACACAAAGCATAAAACTCATAATTTTTAATTTTAATTTTAATAGTAGGTTCCCACTCATCATAAAGTTTTCTAGGGATAGAAATTTCCAATTCAAGTTTTTCTTCATAAGATTGCATCAAGGCATCAACGATATGTTTAGTAAACGCTTTATTTTGACTATAAGCATGAGGAGATTTTAGCACGGATTGCAACAAGGAAATACAATCAATCAAAGAGCAATTTTCATAGTTAAATTCCTTGAAATCCATAATAGTGGGTTTAGCAACATCTAGGGTTTTAATTTCTTCAATCCCACTTTTATCAAATTTAGCATCAAGATCAAAAGATTCAGAATTATTGGGACGCCTTCTAGGTAAAGGTGGATCATATTCAGTCCCATCATTATCAAGATTCATATTGCAAAACAAAGATTTAATAGGGGACACATCAATAACTTTTAGATCTTCATCATTATTTTCATAGGAATCCGGTTTAGCGGCCATCTTATTGACTAAGGTAGCTTGCATATCCGAAATTTCAGCAGTTAATTTTTCAAGATGGGAAATTTGGGATCTTATACCATCAAATTCTTTAGACATATCATCGAGCTATTTATTCATATAATTCATGAGACTTTTTTGTTCCTTAAGCTCATTTCTAAAGAAATTATTATGCTCAAATTGCAAAACGATAAACTTCCTGACGTTGTTTTCGATCTCCTCTAACCTTTTAAGGTGAAGATCACCAAATCTAGGTAGAGCCATCGCAACAAACAAGCAATCCAACACACGACCAAACAAAAAGCAAATAGGCAAAAGTGGCAAGTGGAGAAAGAGAGGGAGGATAGAGAGAGAGGGCGAATAAAACGACAAGGGTGAATTGGGGGGATATATATACACTACTGGAATCAGCTACTTTGCCATCTGCCAGTTCTTTGCCGTCCGCTAGCAGACGGCAAAGAAGCTCTTTGCCATCAGCTTCCAAAAAGCAGACGGCAAAGAACTGGCTAATGGCAAAGACCAAATTTGCCATCAGCCAGTTCTTTGCCGTCTGCTAGCGGACGGCAAAGATTTTTTGTCGTCGGCTAGCGGACGGCAAAGAGGGAGGGGCCCCACTGACGAGCTGCAAAAAAAACCTAACGGCCCCCCTCTTTGCCGTCCGCTAGCGGACGACAAAGAGCAAGAAGGCGGACGGCAAAGGGTGGCGGACGGCAAAGAGGGAGGGCCCCACGTAACGGCCGCGCCCCAACCCCCCCTCTCTCTTTCTCTCCCATACTCTCGCCACCGCCCCGTCGCACCACCCCGCCGCCGCCCCAGCGCCCCCCGCCCCGTCGCCCCACCACCCCGCCGCCGCCCCGGCGCCCCCCGCCCCGTTGCCCCCGTCGCCCCCGCCGCCCTGCCGTCTGGGCGCCGCCACGCCCCGGCACCTCCGCGCCCCGCCGCCCCGGCCGGGCCCGGCGCCGCCGCCCCAGGCCGCCCCGCCCCCCTCCTCCCGCCGCCCCAGGCCGCCCCGCCCCGCTCCTCCGCCGCCCCAGGCCGCACCGCCCCCCTCCTCCACCCAGGTGAGTCTCTCTTCCTTTTTTTCCTTTTTTCTGTTTTTTTAGTTTTAGGTTTATGTTTAGTTTAGATTTAGTTTTAGTTTTAGGATTAGTTTTAGGTTTATAGGTTTAGTTTTAGTTTAGTTTTAGGTTTAGATTTAGTTTTTTCCTTTTTCTGTTTTTTTAGTTTTAGGTTTAGGTTTAGTTTAGTTTTAGGAAAGAAGAAGAAGAGAAAAAGAGGAGAGGAGAAGAAGAAGAAGAGGAGGAGGAGAAGAAAAAAGAAGAAGAGGAAGAAGAAGAAGAAAAAAGAGGAGAGGAGGAGAAGAAGAAGAGGAAAAAGGAAAGGAGGAAGAAGAAGAAAAGAAGAAGAAGAAGGAAAAAAGAAGGAAAAAGAAAAGGAAGAAGAGGAAGAAGAAGAAAAGGAAAAAAACCCGACCCGACACGGTACCCAGACCCCGACCCGGCACCCCGACACGACACCCCGACCCCGAGACCCGACCCGACCCCGAGACCCCGACCCGACCCCGACCCCGACCCCGACCCCGACCCCGACACCCGACACCCCGACCCCGACACCCCGACCCCGACCCCGCACCACCCCCCGAGCCTGACCCGACACCCCGACCCCGAGCCTGACCCGACACCCTGACCCCGACACCACACCCCGACCCCGAAACAACACCCCGACACCGACACGGCACTACCCCGACATCGACACGACACCCCGACCCCCCGACCCCGAAACAGCACCCCGACCCCGACACGGCACCCCGACACCGACAGGACACCCCGACCACCGACACCTCCCGAAAAGGTGTTCTTTGGCCTTCCAGAGGCCGACGGGGTCATATATTTGTGAATTATTAGTTAGGTCATATATTTTTCGATTTTGTTATGAAAAACATCATATATAATTGTGTTGATCGTGTAGTTTTAAATGTGCAGTTGTTTCATCGCTGCGAGGTTTGGTGTTCGACGACCTCGCCGTGCGTTTGACGAGCTCTGCCCCTTCGTTCGTGGGTGAGCACAAATGACAAGTCCTCCTCCCCCATTAATTATTTGATCTATTCCGATGAAACTTGATAGCTAGCTATATATGTGTCTTGAATCATCAGTATGCGTAACCAATATGTGTCTCCCGTTCGAAAGCGTCATAGTTATATATATGCATGCATTTGCATATTTATAACCTTGATTCTTTCGAATTGTCCAACGCTATCCATGGACAGCCCGAGTATGTGTAGATTGGGTTCGTTTTCCCATATGCTTTGCTCCGGATCCGACGCATATATTTCGTCAGTGCCTCCCCTGTTGTTCTTCGGGTACACATCCTCTCTGTTTATTGCAGAGACGTGTATCAGGAGAACAGCGGGGAGGTGCTGCCAAAATTTTGCGTCGGATCCGGAGCATAGCATGGGAAAATGAACCCAATCTACACATACACGGGTGGGATTAGGACCTATCATTACCTATTAGAGTGTAGGTTGCATGGACGTAATAAAATTGACAAAGTAGATCAACTGATGAATATATACATGGTGAATTACATATATAATTGTTGTGTGCCCAGTAGCTCTGAAAGTCAAGATGAGTGACCGTGCGTGGATGTATACCGGTCACACTGGTCAGAACAAATGGAGCGCTGAATGGTTCACAAAAACTAAGGGGTTTGTGCAAGCCGCATTTGCAAATGGCCAAAAGAAAACCTGGTGCCCCTGTTTCCGGTGCGGCAATTGGGAAAAGAAGACAGAGGCTGAAATGGGCAAACACCTGCAGAAGAGTGGTTTTACGCCCGATTATACGGTGTGGACATTTCATGGTGAGTCTGCCCAACGTGACCGAGCTGAGGTGGATCGTCATCGCACCGACGAGCATGGTACCGGGATGGAAAACATGGTGCAAGGCTATGATGATGCTCGGGATTCGGACGAGGAGATGGAGGAATCTACAAAGGCCTTCAATGAAATGTTGGAGTCTTCGAAACGTCCGCTCCACGAGCACACTGAGTTTTGTCAGTTGGATGCCATCTCACAAGTAATGGCTCTGAAGGCTCAGTTCAACTTGGGCAGAGAATGCTATGACGCAATTATGACAGTATTTGGACGCTTTCTACCCAAAGGCCATGTAATGCCTGCAAACCTGTACCAGTCGGACAAAATCCTCCGTGTACTGAAGATGCCCTATGAGAAGATACATGCCTGTGAGAAAGGATGTGCCTTATTTAGGCTTGACTATGCGGACTTGAACTATTATCCCATTTGCAAGTCTTCCAGGTATATTGTGGTAGACAACGGTATGGGTGAGAAGACACAGACCAAAATCCCCGTTAGTGTTCTTCGGTATATGCCAATCGTACCAAGACTTCAACGTCTTTTCATGGTCAAAGAGATGGCCAGACAAATGACATGGCACAAAACAGGCAAAAGAACCGAACTAGATGCAGATGGGAATCTGATGATGGTACACACATCGGATGGTGTTGCGTGAAAAAAGTTTGATGAATTACATGCTGACAAAGCGGCAGATCCGAGCCATCCTCGAGTCGGCATCAGCACGGATGGGTTCCGTGTGCTTGGTATGACGGCAGCCCAATACAGTTGTTGGCCCGTATTTCTCTTTCCACTCAATCTCCCCCCGGACAGATTATGCAAAGAAAGAACATTTTCCTGACGTTGATAATTCCAGGACCCAACTATCCGGGCAAAAATATGAGTGTGTACATGCAGCCGCTTAAGGACGAATTGCAAGAAGCCTGGGATAATGGGTTCAAGACATACGACGCCTTTAGAAAAGGGAACTTCATAATGCGTGTCTGGTACATGTACTCGACGCATGACTTGCCGGCGTATGCGCTATTCGTTGGCTGGTGTGTTCATGGAAGGTTCCCGTGCCCCACATGCAAGGGAGCTCTTGAGTTTCGTTGGCTTCAAGCCGGTCGCAAGTTTTCTTGCTTCAACATGCATAGACAGTTCCTGGATCCTCGCCATAAGTTCAGGAAAGACAAGAAGAACTTCATCAGGGGTAGAGTTGTCAAAAACTCTGCACCACCTGCATTGACAGGCCAACAGACCCTAGATCAATTAAACGCTCTCGAGCCAGATCCACAACATCCAGGGTACTTCAAGGGGTATAATACTAAGCACGCGTGGACTCACAAAACATGCTTATGGGATCTGCCTTACTTCAAAGACCTCCTTTGCCCACACAACATCGACGTGATGCACACTGAGAAGAATATCGCCGAGGCACTTTTTGGTACATTGTTCGGCATAGATGGGAAGTCAAAGGATAATACTAAGGCTAGAGTCGATCTGGAGGTGCTATGTGATAGGCCGTTACAAAACATGAAAGAACCGAAAGGAAAGCAGAACTGGACGAAGCCAAAGGCATGGTTCAATCTTGGAAGGCCAGCTATGAGGGAAATTCTCTTGTGGGTGCAACAGCAGTTGATGTTCCCCGATGGGTATGCAGCGAATCTAAAGAGGGGAGCGAATCTTGATAAACTGAAGATATTTGGTCTCAAGAGTCATGATTGGCACATATGGATTGAGCGGGTAATGCCAGTGATGTTGCGTGGCTTCATCCCTGAGGATGAATGGCTAGTACTGGCAGAACTCAGCTATTTCTTCCGTGTTCTTTATGCGAAAGAACTATCGCCTGGCGTGCTAGAAGAAATGGAAGAGTTGGCGCCAGAGTTGATCTGCAAGTTAGAGAAGATCTTTCCACCGGGCTTCTTTAATCCAATGCAGCATTTGATTTTGCATCTCCCGACCGAGGCAAGATTGGGGGGGCCCGTGCAAAATCGTTGGTGCTACCCAACTGAGAGGATGCAGAAGACGCTTCGAGAAAAATGTAAAAATAAACGTAGAATTGAAGCATCGATGGCTGAGGCATTCATCACAGAGGAGGTGGCAAACTTCGTAACAGCGCACTACGAAGCCAAAAATCGTCATTTGCATAATCCGAAGCCTCGGTACAATGCTGACGAGCCTAAAAAGGGTGGATCCAACCTCAGCCTATTCAAAGGGAATCTCGCACCAGCTAGTGTTTCACATCCAGTATCTTTGGATAACGAAGAATGGCGGACCATTTCGTTGTATATCTTCAACAACCTGATAGAAGTGCGGCCATACATCGAGTAAGTTCTCCGTACATTGTTTCGCAACTTCTATTTCCTTTGAACTACTCTTATTCCTGGATATGTCATACAGTCGATACGTCGCCATATTCTTGTATGGAGCGGAGATCCAAAAGGATTCCGTCGAAGAGTATGAGCTTCTCGCAAAGCAAGGAGGTGGCTATCCCGGTTTCATCTCTTGGTTCAAACAAACGGTAATGTCTATTAGACAATTTCATTTCATTCGCTAATTTGTGCATAATGCAACAATCCTTTCATATTAAACTTGTAGGCTAATTCAGAGTCTATGGACGCCGAATTGAGACAAGTCGCTAATGGTTTTGACTATAAGGTCCGTTCATTTGACAAGTACGACATCAACGGGTATCGCTTTCATACCTATGGCAAAGAGCTATCTATGGCCGACCGAAAGTCTACAAATTGTTGTGTATCTGCTATCGGCGAAGGAGGTACCGAGTATTATGGGAGAGTTGAAGCAATTTATGAACTTCTGTTCTATGGTGAAAACCCACCGAATGTCGTAGTCTTCAAATGTTATTGGTTTCAGCCGAAGGAGACTAGAAGGACTCATGAACATATAGGGCCAGTTGAAATCAACCAAAGCACTCATTTAGATGTTCCTGATGTCTATATTATGGCTCAACAGGCGACCCAAGTATTCTATCTACCGTGGGCCTGCCAAACTAATCCAAATCTGAAAGGTTGGGATGTCGTTTATGAAGTGCCGCCACGTGCTAGACTTTCTCCCCCAAAGGAAGAGGATTATGAACCTCACATTAACCCAGACACATATGAAGGAGAATTCTTCCAAGAGACACGTCTTTCCAAAAAGCGTTTCAAGAACCGCTATACTTCACCCCAAAACATTGAAGCAGACAGCGACAATGAATCCGACATCACCCCAGAGGAGGAACAAGAAGAGCCGGAACAAGAAGAGGTTACTGCTGCGGCTGACCTGTCAATGCTTGACCTATTACGTCAAGGTGGCCTTGCACATGTTGATGCCAATGAACCCTATGAGCCCATCATTGATTATAGTGATGATGATGATTATGCATTTATTGATGATACTGATCGAGATTATTAGTAGTGTCAGGTATTCAATTTTTTTATGTTGTACTTGATGATGATACACTTAAGTGATATACATATTATTATTCATGTCGGTACTTTTTTTATGTTGTACTAATTTCATTTATTCTTTGTCATGGCAGGTGTTGAAAGATGGTGGGCGCTAGTCGGGAGCGCGCCGAGGCCCCTTCTTCGTCGGCGCGTGGTGCGAGGTCTTCTATTCCACACGCACCTCTCCGCCGAGCGTTGCTGGACAGTATGGTGACACCGCCGGGCCCTTCTTCGTCGACCGCGGTGCCCAGCAGGGGACGAGGTAAGAAGAAGAGAGGAGGTGGAGCACGTGGTCGCGGGAGAGGAGGTAGGGTGACTCTTACGACGCCTTCCTCGCCACCGCCCCCAGCTGTTTCACCCGAGCACGGGGACTGCTAGGGTGGACTCGTCTGAGGAGGAGGCTGCATGGACTCCGGTCCACGAGCCTCTAGTCCACGAGTCTTCGGCCCACGAGCCTCGGGTCGACGGGCCTTCGGCCCACGAGACTTGGGCCCACGAGACCCCGGAGGAGCACACGTCTGGATGGGGTACCTGGTCGGGTCAGCCTGAGGATGGCGGGGAGCCGAGTGGCCATGCTGATGATGGCGGGGAGCCGACTGATGAGGAGGGGGAGGAGGGGGGCAACGTCTACCAGCGTGGTGCTACACGGCTCCCGTCCGTGCCGGCGACCCGCGAGCAGAGGTGGTTGATTTTCCCTGATGGGGAGAGGTAAGTGCATTTAATCTTTTTGTACCTTCTGCATTCACGTTTCTTCAAATAACTGATGTGTTGGCCTTGTCATGCTGCAGGGGTTGGGACCACCATGAAAGTGTCCACCGGCCCAACTCCGTCCTTGGAGTTCTGATTCGGCAAAACTTCCCAGGGTTTGTCACGTTGCCTGGTGAGGGTCGGCTTCCAGAGGTTGGATTGACTTGGGAGCACTACTTGGCTACCTCGGCACCGCCGGGTGAGATTATCGACGGTGTCTTGTGCAAGACGAGGGCAGACGTCGTGATCAGAAAGTTCTGGGTAATTGCTCCTTTACACAATTAAAAATCTTCAACTAGCTAGTTATTAATTGTACTAATCAATATCGTCTCATTTGATTGCAGACATTCTACAGGTGTGAGGAGGGATACGAGGAGGAGGCGGATCATGTTATCCACAAGGAGTGCAAGCGCCTACTTCAGAACTTACGGCATGAGGTTCGGGTGCAGGCTGTTCGAGACTACTACGCCGGGCGTGGTATCAAGAAGCCCAAGTAGGAGTGCCGCGATAAGTTCTTGAGTAAGGAGAAGTACATGAAGGTAATTCTTAAGGCCTTGTACTTACTTCCATCATTTAGTAATTCATAGCCTTAGCGCTCAAGTTTCTATTTGCTAACTTAGGCCCCTCCGAGATGGCGTGCGGATCGGATGGATTGTTGGGAGGTGTTGGTCAATGCGTGGTGCTCAGAAGAATGGCTGGCCACCCACAAAGAGGCCAAGGACAAACGTGCCCAAATGGAAGGTGTGCCACACCACCAAGGCAGCTCTAACTTATTTCAGTACGGGCGGAACTGGGTATGTGGTTTGCTTCATGATTCATGCAATTCATTCATCATACTAGCTTTAGCCCTTTAATTACTAATTTACTTTGTTTCTCTCTTTCAGGCACGCTACAATAAGGTGGATAAGGTGCCAGAGGTGTACGACCTGTATGCCATGGCCCACACTGGCCCTTACAAGAAAATCAAGGCATTCTCTGTGTCTGACCTCGATGATCCAAAGAACTTCACCAACATCTCCGCCCACGACAAGCTCGTGCAATATAGATATCAGGGGAAGGCGAGGAAAGGGGAGGACTTTAACCCGAGCCAGGGTCCCATTGATACAGAGCTGCTGATGATATCTGGTGGCGGGAGGTCCCATGGCTCCATAGCCATGGGAGATGGACTTATCCGTTGTCCTAGCACTCTCCCGGAGATCAAGGCACGCCAGTCGAGCTCCACTCCTGAGATAAGGCCTCGTGAACGGCCAATACAACTCGCCTTCAAGGTTAGTTATACGTACTCAGCTATCTTTCTCCATTACATTGTGTGCGCTTCCATCAATGATTACAAATGGTCATGTGAGTGGTGTTGCAGGCTGCTATACAGAGTGAGAGAGATAGAACGGAGAAACTTCTGGCGGAGGCGGCGGAGAGGCAGCGGGAGTTGGAGGAGAGGACGACAAAGATGTTGGAGGAGGAGAGGGCACGGAATGACATGCAGGCAAGGGCCATGTACGAGCTCCTTGTGGTAAGTTTCTTCTGCAGATTACTTGCTAGTCTTAACATTTGAGTCTCATTACTAACTAGTATGACTCTGTTGTGAAAACCAAATGTGCAGTCTGTGTGCGAGAAGTCCGGTCAGACCGCTCCGCCGATGCCAGTGATTGCTCCTGGGAGCACGGTGAGTTTAATTTGAATGGACATTACTTGCTAGTCTTAACATTTGAGTGTCATAATGCTAACGAGACATTGGAAATGATCTTTGGTGCAGCTTAACTCCAGAAACGCATCGCACGATCCTTCTCCAGCTACCGGCGAGAGCCAGCCCGCTCCTTCTCCAGCTACCGGCGCGAGCCAGCCCGGTCCTACACCTCCGTGATCACGGTAAGTTTCTCTAGTGTTTTGCTTAACAAATGCATAAAGACCTAGACTTAGCTTTATTTCCTCCAATATGCTTACCATAATGACCTAGAGTTAGCTTCTTTTCCTCCAAAATGACTTAATAAGCTTACTAACCTCATAAACCATCCATTCTACCTAAGTTAGCTCTAAAACGATATGTACTTAGCTTACTTATGTCAAAAATTGCATAATTAACTTAGTTAGCTCATAAACGATCCATTTTACCTAGGTTAGCTCCAAAATGACCCATCTTACCTAGGTTAGCTTATAAATGATCCAGTTTATCCAAGTTAGCTCTAAAATGACCCAATTTACCTACAGTAGCTCCTAAATGATCCATTTCACCTAAGTTAGCTAAAAACGATCCATTTCACCTAAATTAGCTCTTAAATGATCCATTTCACCTAAGTTTGCTCAAAAAAGATCCATTTCACCTTAGTTAGCTCAAAAACACCTTAGTTAGCTCATAAATGATCCATTTCACCTAAGTTAGCTCATAAATGATCCATTTCACCTAAGTTAGCTAAAAAACGATCCATTTCACCTTAGTTAGCTCAAAAACGATCCATTTCACCTTAGTTAGCTCATAAATGATCCATTTCAACTAAGTTAGCTCATAAATGATCCATTTCACCTAAGTTAGCTCAAAAACAATCCATTTCACCTTAGTTAGCTCAAAAAGATCCATTTCACCTTAGTTAGCTCATAAACGACCCATTTCAAGTAAGTTAGCTCATAAATGATCCATTTCACCTAAGTTAGCTCATAAATGATCCATTTCACCTTAGTTAGCTCAAAAACTATTCATTTCACCTTAGTTAGCTCAAAAACGATGCCCTTCACCTTAGTTAGCTCATAAATGACCCATTTCAACTAAGTTAGCTCATAAATGATCCATTTCAACTAAGTTAGCTCATAAACAACCCATTTCAACTTAGTTAGCTCATATATGATCCATTTCAACTAAGTTAGCTCATAAATGACATATAATTCTTGTTCTAGTCTTCTTCTTGTTCTAGTCACCTATTTCTAACTTTCTTATTTACCATTTTGCAGATTTCATTCACTTCATGGAACCTAGCTTGCTATGATGGAGTGCTTGCTTTTCCTTTCATGAAACTTTGCATTGTATCTAGCTTGCTATGATGGAACTTCCTATTGTAATATGTATATGGATGAAACTTGCTTACGTATGAACAATGTGTATGGATGAAACTTATGTGATATGTGATATGAAACTTATGTGCTGGATATCTGATATGGAAATATATCTATATATGTCATATATATTTGCTCTGAAAATTGTTGGATTCAAAAAAACAGAAAAAGAGCCAATATGCAGGCTCTTTGCCGTCTGCCACCGACGGCAAAGAGCTCTTTGCCATCAGCAGCGGACGGCAAAGAGGCCACGTGGCAGGCAGCTGTGCTTCCTGGGAGGCTGACCAATTTGGTCAGTTTGCCTACAGTGGCTGATGGCAAAGGCTTTGCCGTCCGCGGCGGACGGCAAAGAGCAAAAACTTTGCCTACAGCGGCGGACGGCAAAGGCCTGCCGTGTAGTGACGTCGGCTGACATCACACGGCGGACGGCAAAGGCCTTCCGAAGTTTGCCGTCAGCGGCGGACGACAAAGGCCTGCCGTTAGCCACCTAACGGAGTAACAGCGCACTTATTGCCGTCTGCACTCTTTGCCGTCCGCTGCTGATGGCAAAGGCTCCTTTGCCGTCAGCCGCCCGAAGCAGACGGCAAAGTACCTCTTTGCCGAACCTTACTTTGCCGTCCGCGGCGGACAGCAAAGACCTTTGCCGTCAGCCATCCATGCCTTCGCCGTCCGCCATGGCTGACGGCAAAGTAGCTGATTCCTGTAGTTAGCTCTAAAATGACCCAATTTACCTACAGTAGCTCCTAAACGATCCATTTCACCTAAGTTAGCTAAAAATGATCCATTTCACCTAAATTAGCTCTTAAATGATCCATTTCACCTAAGTTTGCTCAAAAAAGATCCATTTCACCTTAGTTAGCTCAAAAACACCTTAGTTAGCTCATAAATGATCCATTTCACCTAAGTTAGCTCATAAATGATCCATTTCACCTAAGTTAGCTAAAAACGATCCATTTCACCTTAGTTAGCTCAAAAACGATCCATTTCACCTTAGTTAGCTCATAAATGATCCATTTCAACTAAGTTAGCTCATAAATGATCCATTTCACCTAAGTTGACTTGCGGGAACCTCCCTGGCAACGACGCCCGAAATTCTTCTTGCTACCTCTTGAGCGCTACATTGGATTTCCCCGAAGAGGAAGGGATGATGCAGCAAAGTAGTGTAAGTATTTCCCTCAGTTTTTGAGAACCAAGGTATCAATCCAGTAGGAGGCTACGCTCGAGTCCCTCATACCTACACAAAAACAATAGCTCAACGCAACCAATGCGCTTAGGGGTTGTCAATCCCTTCACGGTCACTTACGAAAGTGAGATCTGATAGAGATGATAAATAATATTTTTAGTATTTTTGGTATAGAGATGCAAAGTAAAAAGTAAAAGCAAAGCAATAATAAAGTGATGGAGATTGATATAATGAGAAAGAGACCCGGGGGCCATAGGTTTCACTAGTGGCTTCTCTCAAGAGCATAAGTATTCTACGATGGGTGAACAAATTACTGTTGAGCAATTGACAGAATTGAGCATAGTTATGAGAATATCGAGGTATGATCATGTATATAGGCATCACGTTCGAGACAAGTAGACCGAAACGATTCTGCATCTACTACTATTACTCCACTCATCGACCGCTATCCAGCATGCATCTAGAGTATTAAGTTAAAAACAGAGTAACGCCTTAAGCAAGATGACATGATGTAGAGGGATAGTTTCATGCAATATGATAAAACCCCATCTTGTTATCCTCGATGGCAACGATACAATATGTGCCTTGCTGCCCCTTCTGTCACTGGGAAAGGACACCGCAAGATCGAACCCAAAGCTAAGCACTTCTCCCATGGCAAGAAAAACCAATCTAGTAGGCCAAACCAAACTGATAATTCGAAGAGACTTGCAAAGATAACCAATCATACATAAAAGAATTCAGAGAAGATTCAAATATTATTCATAGATAGACTTGATCATAAACCCACAATTCATCGGTCTCAACAAACACACCGCAAAAAGAAGATTACATCGAATAGATCTCCACGAGAGAGGGGGAGAACATTGTATTGAGATCCAAAAAGAGAGAAGAAGCCATCTAGCTACTAGCTATGGACCCATAGGTCTGAAGTAAACTACTCACAATTCATCGGAGGGGCTTGGATGATGATGTAGAAGCCCTCCGTGATCGATGCCCCCTCCGGCGGAGCTCCGGAACAGGCCCCAAGATGGGATCTCGTGGATATAGAAAGTTGCGGCGGTGGAATTAGGTTTTTGGCTCCGTCCCCGATCGTTTGGGGATATGTGGATATATATAGGAGGAAGAAGTATGTTGTTGGAGCTTCGAGGGGCCCACGAGGCAGGGGGCACGCCCTAGTGGGGGGGGGGCTCCACCCTCGTGGCCGCCTCCTCGCTTTCTTGACGGAGGGTCCAAGTCTCCTGGATCTTGTCTGATGAGAAAATCACGTTTCCGAAGGTTTCATTCTGTTTGGACTCCGTTTGATATTCCTTTTCTTCGAAACCCTAAAACAGGCAAAAAAACAGCAATTCTGGGCCGGGCCTCCGGTTAATAGGTTAGTCCCAAAATAATATAAAAGTGGAAAATAAAGCCCAATATAGTCCAAAACAGTAGATAATATAGCATGGAGCAATCAAAAATTATAGATACGTTGGAGACGTATCAGGCCTTGCCGGAGTTATTTAGCTGTTCTCAAAGAAAATACAGGTAAAATTTGACACTATTTTGCATGGTCATATGCCAGTAGCCCCCGAGACTTGAAACGGTGAAGCAAACCGATTTAAGGATCGATAATTTTATGTAGGTTCTACAAGAAAAGACCACTATGTTGGCTCAGGAGCTAAACACAAACCAGACGCAACTGAGTACAGTTACCGCCGAACTAGCAGTTTTGAAAGAGATCGCAAAGGGCGCGTCAAGGGAGAAAAAACTTGAGGAGGAAAAGGACAAATAGTCCGAAGAGATAGAGAGCTTGAAAGCTTAGCTATCAGCCGCTCAGAAGGAAAATGAAAAGCTGAAGGGCGGCATGGTCGGTATGTCTTCCCCTCATGTTTAGAACCACCATAGGTACTTCATGTCTAATCCATAATGCTGGATACCATGAATTTTTTGCGGCATGTCTGTTAACTGGTCAACCAGAGGAGGAAGTGTCCGGGTTTCAAGGTGACGTGCTAAAGGAATTATCCGTCATGCATGCTCGGGCCCGGAAGGCCATGAGGAGTATGGGGAAGGCGTTATGGCCATCTGATGCCCCTCCAAAAAGTATGGAAGCCCTGGCAAACCCATTCAAAGGTGCTCGGCGCCAGTTCGAGCTATGGAAGACGTCTGCCTGCCGTGAAGGCGCACGAGAAGCCTGGGCCATGGTGAAGACATGCTTCTCGAAACTGGATCCGAATCATATGGCCCGAGTAGGACCACAGGGACCAGACAGGAAGGAAATCCATTAATTTTATTCTATGATCAAGTAATGCTTGCTGCGAAATATTCGCAGGAAGACTGTAGGTTAGACATACTGATAGACGACATAGAGAAGGAATAGGTTTTGGGCTTAATATATCGATGCATATTTATGATAAACCTATGGTTTTGATCCGAACATGTGAAATGATTTTGTCATTGTAGACTTTTGGCTTTAACCTCCAACCCAATAATGGTGAAGTGTTTCTGGATACGTAGGACAAGAGGAAGTACCCTTTCGGAAACCAGGCAACCTGTGACGCCCTCGATTCAACCGTACACTAATCATACATGCAAATGTGTACGATCAAGATCAAGGACTCACAGGAAGATATCACAACACAACTCTAGACACAAATTAAAATAATACAAGCTTTATATTACAAGCCAGAGGCCTCGAGGGCTCGAATACACAAGAGTCAGCGGAAGCAACAATATCTGAGTACAGACATAAGTTAAACAAGTCTGCCTTAAGAAGGCTAGCACAAAAGCATCTACGATCGAAAAGGCAAGGCCTCCTGCCTGGGAGCCTCCTAACTACTCCAGGTCGTCAGCGCCCGTCACGTAGTAGTAGGCATCCTCGGGGTAGTAGTAGTCATCAGTGGCGTCGTCTGGCTCCTAGGATCCGTCATCTGGTCGCAACAATTGGGTATGGGGGAAAAAGAAGTAGCAAAGCAACCGTGAGTACTCATCCAAAGTACTCACAAGACTTACATCAGATCTAAACTAAGTATGCATCTGTATCAAAGGAAATGGGTTGTATCTGTGGACTAAACTGTAGAATGCCAGAAGAGTAGGGGAAAGTCTAGCCTATCGAAGACTAGCATCTTCAAGCATCTTGTAGCATATAGAAGAGTACAGATCAACATAATGTAAAGTAGTAGTAGTGTTATCAATCTCGGCCAGAGATCCTTTCTCGACTCCCTGCGAGAAAGCAATCCCAGAGCCATACTATCCATTTCTCATCTCAAGTATCCAATTCTAGTTGTATTGATCGAGATACAACTCCAAGTGTCCGTTACCGTAGGACAGGCTAGCGATAGATGTTTTCTTCCCTGCAGGGGTGCACCAACTTACCCACCACACTCGATTAACTCTGGCCGGACACACTTTCCTGGGTCATGCCCGGCCTCGGCCAAACAATACGCTGCAACCCGACCTAGGCTTAATAGAGAGGTCAAGCACGCCGGACTAGACCTATGCCCCTAGGGGTCTTGGGCCATCGCCCCGGGAACTCCTGCACGTTGCGTGGGCGGCCGGTGAGCAGACCTAGCTACCTCCTTAAGAAGGCAGGAGCTTACCAGTCCAACCCGGCGCGCGTCGCTCAATCGCATGACGTCTATTAAGCTTTGGCTGATGCATACAACACAGAACGCCCATACTATGCCCACGTGATGGTTAGTGCTATCAGGACAGAGGCCCCTCGGATCAAATATCCAAACCGTTAGTGTGTTGATAGTGCGGTCATGAGCAGAGACTCATGAAAGATGTGACCCCGTCGCCCCGTCTCGAGGACTTGCGACAAGGGCTAGGAGTGCCCGACCACACCTCGTAATTATCTCGCGGGCTCCCTCTAGGTCAACCTGTCTCCACATCACTCGCGGGTACCCCTCAGGGTCGACCCGCCTTTTCAAGTAACAATTGTAAAGTCCAAGTATCTGTGTGTCCAAACATCAAGGGGAAAACCCGAGGAATCACCCTTGGTGAATTCTACTTGATGTAATCATCAAGGTGAACGTAAGAGGATCCACCCTCGAGGTTCACACTTGAGGGGTTGCACGACAGAGCCGTATCGGAAGTGGTTAAGGAGGAAATCACCCTCGATGACCACGATCGAATAGATACACTACAGAGATCCCATCAGGAGTGATGTATGAGGTTCCACCCTCGGCACTCGATGGTAACTCTACAGAGTCATACGACTAGGGGGTGATGTGTGGTGTCGGGGCCTGGACGTCGATCACGTTGATCGAGTCATCAAACATAAAGCGGGGCAACTGGGACAAGGTGGGGGTCACTGATGGATCTCTAACCAACCTATACTAAGAAGTTTAGAATAAGCAGGTAAGGTATGAAAGCAGGTAACAAAAACAGACTATGCATCAGAGTAGGATCATACATAAAGTAGTAGCAGTTCTAATGCAAGCATGAGAGGGAAAGAAATGGGCGATATCGGAGTGCTGCAGTGAGTAGCTAGGTGTAGTAGCAGGAGCAGAGCCAGGGCACGGACGGCGCAGGGCTACACGGGGGTCGGCCAGGTGAGACAGGGCTCGGGGGATGCGGCCACGACACGGTGCGCGTGAGGTCCAGCGAGATCGGCCGCGGCGGTGTACGGTGTCTACGGTGACGAATCCATGAGAAAGAAAGGGGAAGCAGGGTGCGGGAGCTCACTGTGGAGCACAAGGGTGGCTCGGCGAAGGCTTAGGAGTAGCAGAGCTCATTGCAGACGGAGAAGACGCCGGGGTCGGAGGAGAACGACGGCGGTCAGAGGAGGAAGACAGAGTCGTTGTGGTTGCAGCGGTGCTCCCCGGCTCCAGCAAAGGGCACCAAAAGACGAGGCGAAGGCCGACGGGGTCCAGGACATGAGCTACGGACGCGGAGAAGACGGCGGCCGTGGTGGCGTCGCAACGATGGCGATGGGCGCATCGGCGAGAGGTGGATCTGGAGGGGGGAAAAGCAATGAAGGAGAGGGGAGTGGGGTGGCAGAGGAGTGAGTGGAGCGAGGGGGGAGGACCGAGGAGGTGGGGACCCTTATCCCCTCCCCATCGACGCCGGCGAGGTGGTCGGGCAGAGCCTGCCCTTGTAGCGGCCGAGACAGAGGAACAGGAAGGGAGGGGGAGCGACCGAGAGGGCAAGGCAGGCCGGCTGGGTCGGTCTGCAGGGCTAGGCCTAGTGGGAGTCAGGGGGTTTTGTTTTTCTTTTGCCTTTTTTTTTATTTTTTATAGTTTGAGTTCTCTTTTATTTTTGAATAGAAATTAGCTTTATAAAATATAGGAACAACACCTAAAATGGTTTTTCTAGTTATACCACTGCCACATTTAGTTTGAGGTTCGAATGAAATAGTCTAGTATTTTTATAATTTAAAAGCATTTAATAATTATTTTTAGCCACTGTTATATTCATAAAAGAGGATTAAAATACTTCAAAAAAGTGTTGGATCACCACCATAATTAGTTATGGAATATTTGCCACACTTTGAACATTTTATTTTGTGTGTTGGAGATAGGGATGGCAATGGGTAGGGTATGGGCGGGTACAACCTCCTTCTACCCAAACCCATACCCACAGAAAATTTCTATACCCACCCATTTCAGTACCCATGGGCATAAATTGGCACCCATGCCCATACCCAACGGGTATCCAATACCCAATGGGTATCCAGTGGATATAATATATAGAATTTAAAATTTTAAAATGTAGAGAAATGGGTTTAAACTTCAAGTGAGCATGGACGAGTAGTATATCACTAACACATGCTACTGTGGTGGGTGGCCTCTTGGAGGCATCAAGGGAGTATGAGCGGCAGTTAGTATAAACCCGGTACGGTGGGAGGTCGTGTTGGGAATGGGGAATCGCTGGATCGAGCGTTGGATAGGAGTCTGGTAGCGAAGAGTCAAGATTTCATCTTTTCAACGAATCACATAGGATGCATGAGGAGTGGCGAGCAGGTGATTACGGGCCTATGAGCTATGGACAATTTAAGGAATTGAGACTTAGGGTGGGCCATAGGAGTTGGATGATGACCCCACATGTCATAGGAGTTATTTTCATTTATTAATTGTTTCTGGGTATCCATTGGGTTACCCATGGGCGCAATGTCATACCCATATCCTACCCATATATTTTGCGGGTATGGATACCCATTACCCATGGGTAAATAATCTCTTCAGGTCTTGCCCATACCCGTTGTTTTCGAGTCGGGTACCCATACCCACGGGCAAAACTGCCATCCCTAGTTGGAGAAACTAGAATTTTGGACTTTAATTGAACTTGAATTTGGATTGCGATTTGGACCAACCGAGGATTAGCAACAGTAAGAGTGGTGACATGGCACCATTAACTTGGGATTACTATAGCTTAATTATCCGGGCGTCACACAACCGAGTCACAGTGCTCAAACAGACAAAAAATTTGAGTTCAGGATGTATGTTATATTACGTATGTAAGAAGCATCTTCCAAGGAAAATAGTTCCGCTAAAGGTTCCTTTCCTTGGGTCGGCATGTTATACGTGTTGAGGCGTGTGGTTCGTAGTACGGAAAAACTATCTTGAAATGCTTTGAAGATGATTGCAATACAACGATAATCTGCCGACCAGTTATTCCCTTAAGAACGCTAGCTTTTGGCTTCACCCATCTGAGGTACATGTCTGGATGACCCGGTTGTAACAATCGCAGAGGTGCTCCCTTTATGCCCTAGCCGAACAACCGGGAACGTAGGGCATAAGCACATGAGCGAGGCAACCCAGCTTGGCAAAAAACTTAAGTCATAGAGGTGCATATAATGGCAAGAAAGGATGTATATCGATCCGCAAACGGCACATGTATTTTGAGCTCTAGGCTTGATATAACAATAAGCTTCTATTTAGAGAAGCCCCCAGTCGTGGTGGGCTGTATACATTTAAGGATGTGTACCCCTCAAGTGTTCGGCCTATCTGAACACATCATGGGAAACATATATAAAAAAGAAAAAATTTAAAAGGAGACAAAAGAACAAATAAGAAGCATGGCTGTACTTATGCGTAGAATCTTCAGAGCCAAGCGGCGTTCCAAGGGTTCGGTTCTAAGCGATTTTCTGATGCATTGCGAAGGCGGTAGGCTCCTCCTGTCAGAACTTCATCTATAATGAAGAGACCTTCCCATTTTGGTTTGAGCTTGTCCTTTTTCTTCTTCGGGAGGCGTAAAATGAGCTCACCGACGTTATAAGTCTTTGCCCGCACTTCTCTACTTTGGTATCCTCGAGCTTGTTGTTGATAGAATGCAGAATGGGCTTTGGCGACATCGCGCTCCTCCTCCAGGCCATCTAAGTCGTCCTACTGATCGAGCTCGGCCTCTCTCTCTTCATACATGCGCACTCGGGGTGAATCATGAATAATGTCGCAGGGCAAGACAACCTCTGCACCGTAGACCATGAAGAATGGTGTGTACCCGGTCATGCGGTAGGGCATGGTCCGCAGCCCCCCAGGGTACGGAATCGAGTTCCTCGACCCAGTGTTTATCTGACTCTTTTAGGGATCGCACTAGTCTGGGTTTGATGTCGCTCATTATCAGGCCATTGGCCTGCTCAACTTGACCATTTGTTTGAGGGTGATAAATGGAGGCGTAATCGAGCTTGATGCCCAGGTTAGCACACCAATTTTTTTACCTCATCATTTGTGAAGTTAGAACCATTGTCAGTGATAATGTTGTGCGGGAAACCATAACGGTGTACGACGCCGGATATAAAATCTATCACTGGTCCGGCTTCAGCTGTTTTTGCTGATTTGGCCACTATCCACTTAGTGAATTTATCCACCATGACAAGTAGGTATTTCTTCTTGTGCGGCTTCCCCCTTTAAGGGGTCCGACCATATCTAGCCCCCAGACCGCAAAAGTGTGGCGCCCCCGATTTGACCGCACACTAATCATACACACAAACGTGTACGATCAAGATCAGGGACTCACGGGAAGATATCACAACACAACTCTACAAATAAAAATAAGTCATACAAGCATCATATTACAAGCCAGGGGCCTCGAAGGCTCGAATACAAGAACTCGATCATAGACGAGTCAGCGGAAGCAACAATATCTGAGTACAGACATAAGTTAAACAAGTTGCCTTAAGAAGGCTAACACAAACTGGGATACAGATCGAACGAGGCGCAGACCTCCTGCCTGGGATCCTCCTAAACTACTCTTGGTCGTCGTCAGCGGGCTGCACGTAGTAGTAGGCACCTCTCGAATAGTAGTAGTCGTCATCGACAGTGGCGTCTGGCTCCTGGGCTCCAACATCTGGTCGCAGCAATCGGGTAAAGGAAGGGGGAAAAGAGGGAGCAAAGCAACCGTGAGTACTCATCCAAAGTACTCGCAAGCAAGGAGCTACCTACATATGTATGCATTGGTATCAAAGGGAATAAGGGTATCATATGTGGACTGAACTGCAGAAAGCCGGTATAAGAGGGGGATAGCTAGTCCTTTCGAAGACTACGCTTCTGGTAACCTCCATCTTGCAGCAGGAGAAGAGAGTAGATGGTAAGTTCACCAAGTAGCATCGTGTAGCATAATCCTAACCGATGATCCTCCCCTCATCGCCCTGTGAGAGAGCGATCACCGGTTGTATCTGGCACTTGGAAGGGTGTGTTTTATTAAGTATCGGGTTCTAGTTGTCATAAGGTCAAGATACAACTCCAAGTCGTCCTGTTACCGAAGATCACGGCTATTCGAATAGATTAACTTCCCTGCAGGGGTGCACCACATTTCCCAACACGCTCGATCCCCTTTTTCCGGACACACTTTTCTGGGTCATGCTCGGCCTCAGAAGATCAACACGTCGCAGCCCTACCTAGGCACAACAGAGAGGTCAGCACGCCGGTCTAAATCCTATGGCGCAGGGGTCTGGGCCCATCGCCCATTGCACACCTGCATGTTGCGTACGCGGCCGGTGAGCAGACCTAGCCTCCCTTATACAAGAGTAGGCGTTCCAACCGGCGTGTGCCGTTCAGTCGCTGACGTCACGAAGGCTTCGGCTGATACCATGACGTCGAGTGCCCATAACTGTCCCCGCGTAGATGGTTAGTGCGTATAGGCCAGTAGCCAGACTCAGATCAAATACCAAGATCTCGTTAAGCGTGTTAAGTATCCGCGAACGCCGACCAGGGCCAGGCCCACCTCTCTCCTAGGTGGTCTCAACCTGCCCTGTCGCTCCGCCTCAAAGTAACAGTCGGGGGCCATCGGGAACTCAGGCCCACCACTACCTGGATGGAGCCACCTGCCCCTTCAGCCCCCATCTCCAAACAGTATCACCGGTAATGTAACAGTGTAAAGTATATAGTATATGCACCGGGATCACCTCCCGAAGTGATCACGGCCCAGTAGTATAGCATGGCGGACGGACAAGAGTGTAGGGCCACTGATGATAAACTATCATCCTATACTAAGCATTAGGATTGCAGGTAAAGGTAATAACAGTTGTAGCAAGAACAGGCTATGCATCAGGATAGGATTAACGGAAAGCAGTAACAGGCTACACTACTCTAATGCAAGCAGTAGAGAAGAGTAGGCGATATCTGGTGATCAAAGGGGGGGGGGGGCTTGCCTGGTTGCTCTGGTAAGAAGGGTTCGTCGTCGATGTAGTCGATCACAGGGGTACCGGCAGTGGTCTCGAGGTCCACCGGAAAGAGGTAACGTAGGGGGAACACAATAAATAACAGAGCAATCAAAGTATAACGTGGCAATGCGTGGTGCTAGAGGTGACCTAACGCAGTAGTAAGTGATACTGGTGAAGGGGGAAAACATCCGGGAAAGTATTCCCGGTGTTTCACGTTTTCGGACAGATGAACCGGAGAGGGAAGGTTGCGTGTTCGCTATGCTAGGGATGCGTGGTAGATGAACAGGCTGCGTATCCGGATTCGTCTTGTCGTTCTGAGCAACTTTCATGTACAAAGTCTTTCCATCCGAGATACGGTTTATTTTATATTGATTTTAGAAGTTTTATACTTTTTCTAAAATTCTGGAATTAACATTAATCGAAAATTAAATAGCTGAATGCTAAGTGCACACAGAAAGTGTACACAGCATAATGTGAGGCTGACAGTGGGGTCGTGGGCTGAGTCAGCATGTCAAATTTCAACCAGTTGACTGGTCATCTGGGTCAATAGGGGCCCACCTGTCATTGACTGGGGTAATCCCAGTCAGCATTTGACTGGTCAATGGGACCAGTGGGACCCCATTGTAGGTCATAGTTTTAACCACCAGAGTTTTGTTAACGTTTTAATCAATCTAATTAAGTAGTGGGGCCTACTGTCATCCTCACAATAGGCCATTTTAGAAGTTAATTAGCTAATTAAGTTAATTAACTATTTGATTAATTAATTAGTTAATTTATTTATTATTTTTATCTAGTATTTTCTTTTCTTTACGTTCTTTTCCAGGGGCCCTGTGGTTAGAGGCACAGGCCAGGGGCGAGGCGCGTTTTCGCACATGAACACCGTAGGAGCTACGGGCGCAGCCGCAGCAGCGAGCACCGTCGAGGGGAGCTGGTGGTGCGGCAGGGCGTGCCAGAACCTGGCCATGGCGGTCGGACGAGGAGGTCGGGCGGGGGCCGCAGTGAGGCGGACACGCGAGCGAGCGCCGGTGGGGCGCAGCAACAGCAGCTGGCCGTGCGTGGCAGTGGCTGTGCGGTGAACAGCGGGATCTGCGGGAGCGAGGCCGGAGTAGCCAGGACGCGGGCGGGCGCCGGTGTGGGCGTGCGGTGTGCGGCGATGCGTGCGTGCATCGCAGGGTTACGGCGAGCAACGCGGTGAACGCAGGGAAAGAGGAGGGAAACGGGGGCGGCTCACAGCGTTGCTGAGAAGGGGGGGTTGGCGTGGCTTGTGGACGTCGTTGTGGAGGAGGACGGGGACGCGAGATCCGGCAGCGACGGAGGAGCTCCGGCGAAGGGCGCCCGACGACGGCAGTTCGTGGTGGCGTCGAGGTCGTGAGGCGGCGATGGTGGGGTAGTCCGGCGAGGGGCGAGGAAGCCACTTGGGGGGAGATGGAGACGACGGCCGACGGTGCCGGCAAGCAGCGCCGGGCGGCGCGGGATTGGGCGTCGGGGTCGTGAGGCGGTTGTCGGGGGCGAGCGCCCCCGATTCAGATCCACACGGGGGAGGGGAGAGAAATCGGGGGATTGGGAGGGGTTATGCGGTAGTGGGCTAGGGTTCCGATGGGGAGTGGGGGGGTTAAGGGAGTGAGGGGGGCCAAATGTTCAGTGGGCTGGCCGGCCTGCCTGGTTTGGCCGCGGCCAGCTGGGCCGAGCGGCCCAGGGGGAAAGGGGGTTTAGTTTTTAGTTTTTTTTGTTTTTTTGCTTATGTTTCCTTTTTTTTCTTTTATTTTACAACTAGTTTTATAATTTACCAGAATTGCACCTAAATCAGTAATGCTAATTAGAACACTATCACAAAATGTCTAACCTCCAAATAAATTAGTTTAGTATTTTTCAAAATATCAAAGACATTTAAATAATTGTTTTTGCCGCTGTTTTAATCACCTTAGGGTATTTGATTATTTTATAAAGATGTTGTTTCTCCAACAATATTATCCATGATTTATTTTTCACACTAAGAACATTTTAGTTTTGACTTTTGAAAACTTTAATTGTTTGACTTGATTTTGAATTTGAATTTTTTTGTAATTGGTTTTGAACTAACGCGAGATTAGCATAATCATGGCGACGTGGCATCATTAGCAGAGGGTTACTATAGCTTAATTATCCGGGCGTCATAATTCTCCTCCACTACAAGAAATCTCGTCCCGAGATTTAAGAGGCGGAGTAAAGGGGGAAGGTACCGGTTACGAAATTCTAACGGAGCTGCTCGGCCTTGGTTGCTCTTCTCAAAGAGGTCGATCCATTATATTGATGTCTTCATTTCTCTGCTTTAGGTCATCATGATGAAGTCATCATCCTTTCTTCGGAAATTTCATCGTACTTACGAAAGGACAAGGGGTGGTTATTCTGTAAGAACAGACCTCTGCAAGGTTGACTATCTGGTAGTTAACATCGGGGAAGGTGGCGGAAAGTAACTCTCGAATTGAAACTTAAGAAAATATCTAGAGCAAAGTAAGGAGGTATCATGGGAAGTTTCAAGCGGGCAGGCAATCGTTCGATGCCTGAAACGAAGTGTTGAAGGGGTTTAGAGCAATGTGAATAAGCATTGCATCTGATACCTGAATAGATCAACAGGCAGGTGGCCAGTGAATTACATACAAAGTCAAGCGCGAGGAATAATTTTGACAACAGGGTGTACAGGAGATTCAGGTTTCGATCCTGTGGAACTGTGGGTTATGGGCCCACCATGTGGGTAAAAAAAGAGCGGTGACATCTTGCACGGTCACAATAGCAAGGTATGTCAGAGGGTAGCCTATCAGTTATGTCGGCAACAATGTCGGTACCAAGGGCGAGGGACAAAGAGAACCATTTTCCTGCTCGTTGAACGAGGCGGACCAATAGGCAAAGTTCTCGTCCATCGGTGGTGACTAGAATGCTATCGACAATTTCAACAGGGTCTTACTGACACGGTTGTACACCAAGGTGTTTACATAAGCAGAAGAATATTACTGCTTAGATCCTATGGATCACAAGGAAGGTTAAACAAATCAATGGAAAGGAAAAGTGATTATCAGGTTTAAATAGAACGATGGAAAGGAAAATGTTTATACACATATTTCAAGGGTATATCCTTCGGAAGGACAAGCAGAGCATGATATCCATGACATGATATAATGTAGAAAACTCTTTAGGTAAGGGGGGGGGAGAAATTTCATGACAATTCCCATACCACGGTGTTTGGATAATTGAGCAAGAAAACATTTAGCATTGGGCTTCAAATGTTCTTGTCGAAAATCGGAGTACCACAGACATGCTTCGAGATAGCATTGGCAAGGTCTTCAAGTAAAGGCTAGACTTGGATATACAAAGGATTCATCAGGAACAACTTATAGAATAAGTCTCACAATTTCCTCATAGAACAATGGTTAACCTTGCTAAGATGGAAACTATAACAATAGGTCCTCCGGCCAGGTGTGCTAGGCATGACATCACCTTACCGGGTCATATAAAGACCAATGTTGTGACTCTTGGAAAATGTTCCAACCAACATATCTGACCGAGATTCAGATCTCATTAATGTCACGATACCTCAGACTCAGGATGCTTGAGAAGAAAAGGTGCAACACAACTTGATGAGATGACAATGTAAGATTCTCGGGAAATGAAATATGGGAGCGAGTTCCGACACAAGAGTTCATTTAAACCAAGGAGAGGATGAGGTGGCTGATGGGCTCAGGGACAATCCATCGAGATTTCCAAAAAGATGAATTTCCACAACCATGTGAACAAGGAGATAGCATTTGTCAAGTCAAATAATATATTGATGTATGCTCGAGGAAAACATACACAATTTGGTTGGAAGGTGCACCCGAATTATGGAGTTGGGTAGCGTGATCAATGCTAGAATGGTGGTTCGATAACCAATGGTGTAAGAATGAAATGTTGACCATTAACTCCAAAGCAATAAGGTTGCTAGAAGTTTTGGATTCGCACATCATAGTTCAATTGTCGGGTTTTCGGTTAGAAACAACACAAGGACCAAGGAATGAATGGAGATGGCAAGAAGTATCACTTGTATCAAGAATTCTTAAGAGGTGGTGAAATTCTCACGACATTCTTGACATATAAGATAGTAATACTCCAAGGTAAAGAAAATAATTGCTGGATAGCAAGGATCTCAAGGTATAACACAAAACACGAATAAGTTTGTGTTGGGGGGAAGTCAATAAAGTGGTCGATGATAACACAGATCATCGAGGGCAGGGATGGTATTTCTCATAATGAACTCAATTGACATCCTGTAAGAGCTCAGAATGCCGATGATGATCACGACACAATTGTTGAGAGATTTCATGAAGATGTAATCGGTCGGCGATGACATCAAGCCAAAGGAATGATGAAGCGAAAGGTTATTGAACCCAAGGGTATGACACATACTCGAAACTAAGCTCGTTGTTTAAGGCAAAATGGTATGATGAGGAAGATCGACGTAAGCTTAGCTCATCGTCGAAAATTGTGCTCCGAGAAGAAGGACCAGGTAGCACAATTAAAATTTAGCACGATAATGATATAGCCGATCGGGCTAGGAATGATTTGAAGGATTATTAAACTCATAAGCAACGAAAAATTACTTAGAGTTAATGAATCAGATTATGGACTTGATTCACTATCGGTGTCCCTGAGTGTCTAACAACTCAGAACCCGGGGAAAAATTGGGATCGGTGAGAAATAATACTTGAAGAAGAACTCATAAGAAGTAATATGGTTCTGTGATTTTATCGAGATACCATGGGGTAATACTCGAAGGTAGAACATAATAGAGGTTGCAGAGGTGTATTGATCTGCAGAAGACAAGTGCTTTAACTAGTCTGAGAATTAAAATCAAGGAGAAAATATGACCAGAACCACGATTGCAAAGGATCAATTCACAGATACCAAATGATATTATATCAAGGGAGTAATTAGTATTATAAGAAGCTTCCATGATAGGATATACATCGTGTCCATGGGCATGAACACAAAGTTCAAGGTCGACTCCCACTTCTTCAATGCATAACCTTTCGTTCACCCCTCGCGTTTCAAAAATGACATTAGTGTTGAAATTTTTTACCTTGTGAAATACCAGATAAGTATGAAACGTGAATCTTTCGGGATCACACAGATGAAGGAAGGCATAGGTTCAACCCATAGGGGCTTCTTAGAAACATATACCACAAGTTTCAAGAGAAAATATCTCCAGCTCAAAAGCAGAGTATGGTTGGCCAATCAGAGAATAGGATTTACCAATGGCATTATATATCAGAGGAAGAACTTCCAAAGTGATAGAATATGAAGGACATTGTCGGATAAAATCTAACAAATGATCCGATGGTCCACAAGGGATCTGATGTGAGCATCGGTACTCAACCAGAGGAAGAAGGAATGCAAGGAGATCAGTTTATAGAAACAACTGACTAACTCTAAGTTCAAATGCAAAGGAATTATCAATTCCAAGACAAGAGATCAGAAGCAATGCTCTGATTAGGGATTGATAAGTTGAATAGCCTTAGGGATACAATCGATGGCAAAATTTAATTGGTCGAGATCTAGCTCATGTTTAAAATGACGTCTGAACCGGGAAGATAATTTAAAAGGATATCCCGATGATCGCGTGCATACGCACATATTAAATCATTAGGGTCAAAATGGCAAAGTTAAGGGATGTCAATGAAGACTACTAGACATATGGAATTAACCATAATGTAAGCAGACAAGTATTCACAGAGCATTAAGCTACTTAGGATTTTCGGAAGATCGAATAGTATTTCGAAGACCTTCATGAAACACTTGAACAACTAGGGATGAAAAGATACTCGTTAAGTGCGAGGAATTATCCATAGGAGGTATTCATGAGGCAAGAACTGCAAGGAAGTAAGCTCAAAGGGTTATCGGGTCAACGGAGAGTATTACGAGGCATCTTGTAATAACAAGACCAAAGGGGATTGAATGTCAGAGTGGCAAGGGTATGTAGTTATCCATAAGGATATAACAATGGTATGGAATTGCAAAGGCGGTGGACACAGGTGTCTCGAGGAAAATTTGAATAGCATCTTCGGAACCTTCTAGTGAAGCAGTCGATCATCTGGAATGAAGGGGATCTCCGACAGGAAGTGGTATCGAGAACCTAGAGTTATAATCAGTAAAAACATTTAACCCGAATAGAAGAGAGATCAAAATCCTAGAGTATAGACGAGGAATAAAAGATCCTAATACCACCCAATTGGCGACGTGGGCCCGTAAGCCACACAGCCAAGTTAGTAAAAAGTTTTTTAATGTCTAGACTCGACTTCGGCCAAGGAGTGTGGAAGGGGGATTCCTACAGGAAGTCGGCTCTGATACCAACTTGTGACGCCCCCGATTTGACAGTACACTAATCATACACGCAAACGTGTACGATCAAGATCAGGGACTCACGGGAAGATATCACAACACAACTCTACAAATAAAAATAGGTCATACAAGCATCATATTACAAGCCAGGGGCCTCGAAGGCTCGAATACAAGAACTCGATCATAGACGAGTCAGCGGAAGCAACAATATCTGAGTATAGACATAAGTTAAACAAGTTGCCTTAAGAAGGCTAACACAAACTGGGATATAGATCGAACGAGGCACAGACCTCCTGCCTGGGATCCTCCTAAACTACTCCTGGTCATCGTCAGCGGGCTGCACGTAGTAGTAGGCACCTCCCGAATAGTAGTAGTCATCATCGAAAGTGGCGTCTGGCTCCTGGGCTCCAACATCTGGTCGCAGCAATCGGGTAAAGGAAGGGGAAAAGAGGGAGCAAAGCAACCGTGAGTACTCATCCAAAGTACTCGCAAGCAAGGAGCTACCTACATATGTATGCATTGGTATCAAAGGGAATAAGGGTATCATATGTGGACTGAACTGCAGAAAGCCGGTATAAGAGGGGGATAGCTAGTCCTTTCGAAGACTACGCTTCTGGTAACCTCCATCTTGCAGCAGGAGAAGAGAGTAGATGGTAAGTTCACCAAGTAGCATCGTGTAGCATAATCCTAACCGATGATCCTCCCCTCGTAGCCCTGTGAGAGAGCGATCACCAGTTGTATCTGGCACTTGGAAGGGTGTGTTTTATTAAGTATCCGGTTCTAGTTGTCATAAGGTCAAGATACAACTCCAAATCATCCTGTTACCGAAGATCACGGCTATTTGAATAGATTAACTTCCCTGCAGGGGTGCACCACATTTCCCAACACGCTCGATCCCCTTTGTCCGGACACACTTTTCTGGGTCATGCCCGGCCTCGGAAGATCAACACGTCGCAGCCCTACCTAGGCACAACAGAGAGGTCAGCACGCCGGTCTAAATCCTATGGCGCAGGGGTCTGGGCCCATCGCCCATTGCACACATGCACGTTGCGTACGCGGCCGGTGAGCAGACCTAGCCTCCCTTATACAAGAGTAGGCGTTCCAGTCCAACCCGGCGCGCCGCTCAGTCGCTGACGTCACGAAGGCTTCGGCTAATACCACGACGTCGAGTGCCCATAACTGTCCCCGCGTAGATGGTTAGTGAGTATATGCCAGTAGCCAGACTCAGATCAAATACCAAGATCTCGTTAAGCGTGTTAAGTATCCGCGAACGCCGACCAGGGCCAGGCCCACCTCTTTCCTAGGTGGTGTCAACCTGCCCTGTCGCTCCGCCTCAAAGTAACAGTCGGGGGCCGTCGGGAACTCAGTCCCACCACTACCTGGATGGAGCCACCTGCCCCTTTAGCTCCCATCTCCAAACAGTATCACCGGTAATGTAATAGTGTAAAGTATATAGTATATGCACCGTGATCACCTTCCGAAGTGATCACGGCCCAGTAGTATAGCATGGCGGACGGACAAGAGTGTAGGGCCACTGATGATAAACTAGCATCCTATACTAAGCATTAGGATTGCAGGTAAAGGGAATAACAGTAGTAGCAAGGACAGGCTATGCATCAGGATAGGATTAACGGAAAGCAGTAACATGCTACACTACTCTAATGCAAGCAGTAGAGAATAGTAGGCGATATCTGGTGATTAAAGGGGGGGCTTGCCTGGTTGCTCTGGCAAGAAGGGTTCGTCGTCGATGTAGTCGATCACAGGGGTACCGGCAGCGGTCTCGAGGTCCACCGGAAAGAGGTAACATAGGGGGAACACAATAAATAACAGAGCAATCAAAGTATAACATGGCAATGCGCGGTGCTAGAGGTGACCTAACACGGTAGTAAGTGATACTGGTGAAGGGGGAAAACATCCGGGAAAGTATTCCTAGTGTTTCGCGTTTTCGGACAGATGAACCGAAGAGGGAAGGTTGCGTGTTCTCTATGCTAGGGATGCGTGGTAGACGAATGGGCTGCGTATCCGGATTCGTCTCGTCGTTCTGAGAAATTTTCATGTACAAAGTTTTTCCATCCGAGCTAAAGTTTATTTTATATTGATTTTAGAAGTTTTATACTTTTTCTAAAATTCTGGAATTAACATTAATCGAAAATTAAATAGCTGAATGCTAAGTGCACATAGAAAGTGTACACAGCATAATGCAAGGCTGACAGTGGGGTCGTGGGCTGAGCCAGCATGTCAAATGTTGACCAGTTGACTGGTCATCTGGGTCAACAGGGGCCCACCTGTCATTGACTGGGGCAATCCCAGTCAGCATTTTCCTGGTCAATGGGACCAATGGGACCCCATTGTAGGTCACAGTTTTAACCACCAGAGTTTTGTTAACATTTTAATCAATCTAATTAAGTAGTGGGGCCTACTGTCATCCTCACAATAGGCCATTTTAGAAGTTAATTAGCTAATTAAGTTAATTAACTATTTGATTAATTAATTAGTTAATTTATTTATTATTTTTATCTAGTATTTTCTTTTCTTTACGTTCTTTTCCAGGGGCCCTATGGTCAGAGGCACAAGCCAGGGGCGAGGCGCGTGCTCGCACATGAGCACCGTAGGAGCTGCGGGCGCAGCCGCGGCAGCGAGCGCCGGCAAGGGGAGTCGGTGGTGCGGCAGGGCATGCCGGAACATGGCCACGGCGGTCGGACGAGGAGGTCGTGCGGGGGCCGCAGTGAGGCGGGCACGCGAGCGTGCGCCGGTGGGGCGCAACAACAGCAGCAGCTGGCCGTGCGTGGCGGTGGCTGTGCGGCAAATAGCGGGATCTGCAGGAGCGAGGCCGGAGTAGCCGGGAGGCGGGCGGGCACCGGTGTGGGCTTGCGGTGTGCGGCGATGCGTGCGTGCGGCGCAGGGGTACGGCGAGCGACGCTATGAACGCAGGGAAAGAGGAGGGAAATGGGGCGGCTCACAGCGTTGCTGAGAAGGGGGGGTTGGCGTGGCTTGTGGACGTCGTTGTGGAGGAGGACGGGGACGCGAGATCCGGCAGCGGCGGAGGAGTTCCGGCGAAGGGCGCCTGGCGACGGTAGTTCGGGGTGGCATCGAGGTTGTGAGGCGGCGATGGTGGGGTAGTCCGGCGAGGGGCGAGGAAGCCGCTTGGGGGGGGGGAGATGGAGACGACGGCCGACGGTGCCAGCAAGCAGCGCCGGGCGGCGCGGGATTGGGCGTCGGGGTCGTGAGGCGGTTGTCGGGGGCGAGCGCCCCCCGATTCAGATCCACACGGGGGAGGGGAGAGAAATCGGGGGATTGGGAGGGGTTATGCGGTAGTGGGCTAGGGTTCCGATGGGGAGTGGGGGGGGTTAAGGGAGTGAGGGGGACCAAATGGCCAGTGGGCTGGCCGGCCTGCCTGGTTTGGCTGCGGCCAGCTGGGCCGAGCGGCCCAGGGGGAAAGGGGGGGGGGGTTTAGTTTTTTGTTTTTTTTGCTTATGTTTCCTTTTTTTGTTTTTTTTTACAACTAGTTTTATAATTTACCAGAATTGCACCTAAATCAGTAATGCTAATTATAACACTATCACAAAATGTCTAACCTCCAAATAAATTAGTTTACTATTTTTCAAAATATCAAAGACATTTAAATAATTGTTTTTGCTGCTGTTTTAATCACCTTAGGGTATTTGATTATTTTATAAAGATGTTGTTTCTCCAACAATATTATCCATGATTTATTTTTCACACTAAGAACATTTTAGTTTTGACTTTTGAAAACTTTAATTGTTTGACTTGATTTTGAATTTGAATTTTTTTGTAACTGGTTTTGAACTAACGCGAGATTAGCATAATCATGGTGACGTGGCATCACTAGCAGAGGGTTACTGTAGCTTAATTATCTGGGCGTCACAAAAAGGCCAGGTAATGGGGATAGTTCTTAGGGCAGTGGGCGGCATATGGCTCTGGCGAAGAGCTGGCATCCTACACAACGCTGTACGAGGGCCTGTGCATCTGCTCGGGCCATGGGCCAGAAGAAGCTTGTACGGAAGGCCTTGCTTGCAAGGGCCCGAGCTGCGGCGTGATGGCCACCGAGGCCAGCATGTATTTCGGCCAAGAGCTGCCGCCCCTCTTCTTCAGAGATACACCTTTGAAGAACTCCAGTAGTGCTTTTCTTGTAGAGTTCTCCTTCGTGAACTTTATAGGCCTTGGAGCGTCGAACTATGCGATGAGCCTCATTCTGATCATTAGGTAGCTCCTGCCTATTAAGGTAGGCTAAGAAGGGTTCCGTCCATGTAGCAATAACCGCCATGATTACATGAGCAGAAGGTGTTGGCTCAGTGCCCGAGCCCCCGATGATATCTGAATCATGTTCGGTGTCTGGGGGTGTGATCGATGCCGGACTGGTATTTCCTCTCTCGTCTTGTCATACCATCGATGGCTTGAAAAGCCTTTCCAAAAAGGTGTTAGGCGGGACAGGGTCGCGTTTAGCGCCCATTCGAGCAAGGATGTGTGCCGCTTGATTACTATCTCGAGCCACATGATGAAACTCGAGCCCCTCAAATCGAGCTGATATTCTAAGTACGGCGTTGCGGTAGGCCGCCATTTTGGATCTTTTACGTCGAATTCACCATTTATTTGAGATATCGCGAGGTTCAAATCCCCACGCACCTACAGGTGTTGTACGCCCATAGAAACGGCCATCCGGAGTAATGCAAGAGTGCTTCATAGTCAGCCGCGTTATTGGAGTCCGTATACATGATTTGTAATACATAACGAACTATGTCCCCTGTAGGGGATGTTAGGATGACACCAACTCCCAGTCCGGCTAACATTTTGGAGTTGTCGAAGTACATTACCTAGTTGGAGTATGTGTTGTACCCTTTGGGGAGTTTGGCTTCTGTCCATTGGCGACAAAGTCTGCCAGCACCTGAGATTTAATAGCTCGGCGTGGCTTGTATGTTATTTCAAATGGTAGGAGCTCGATGGCCCACTTGGCAATGTGGCCGGTGGCGTCTCGATTGTTTATGATGTCATTAAGTGTACCTCAGAGGCCACCGTGATCGAGCACTCTTGAAAGTCGTGCCGCAGCTTTTGAGATGCCATGAAGATCGCATATGCTATCTTTTGATAATGTGGGTATCGGGATTTGCATGGTGTAAGGACCGCCCATACATAGTATACTAGTTTTTGGAGTGGGAATTTGTGTCCCTCTTCCTCTCACTCGACAACGAGCACAACGCTCACTACCTGGTGAGTTGCTGATATGTATAGTAGCATAGGTTCTCCGACATTTGGTGCGGCAAGAATTGGGTTATTTGCTAAAGTTTTTATCTCTTCCAACCCAGCCGTTGCCGCATCCGTCCACTCAAAGTGGTCGGTACGTCGGAGCAGGCGATAGAGTGGTACTGCCTTTTCTCCCAATCTGGAGATAAAGGGGCTCAAGGCTGCCACACACCCCAACTAGTTTTTGGACCTGCTTTAGGTCTGTTGGTATTGTTAATTGTGACAAGGCTCGGATTTTGGCCGGATTTGCTTCGATTCCTCTATTGGAGACAATGAACCCGAGCAGTTTTCCGGCCGGGACGCCGAAAACGCATTTTTCCGGATTGAGCCGTATGTCATATGTTTGGAGTTTGTTGAATGTGAGGCGTAAGTCATCCACCAATGATTCAACGTGTTTAGTTTTGATGACTACATCATCTACATATGCCTCCACTGTCTTGCCAATTTGTTTTTCCAGGCATGTTTGAATCATGCGCTGGTAGGTGGCGCCAACATTTTTTAGTCCAAAAGGCATAGTGTTGAACCAGAAAGGCCCATACGGGGTGATGAATGCCGTTGTGGCTTGATCGGATTCCCTCATCTTAATTTGATGGTATCCAGAATATGCGTCGAGGAAGCACAGTGAATCATGTCCTGCAGTTGCGTCAATGATTTGTTCAATGCGGGGCAGTGGGAAGGGGTCCTTAGGGCCACCCTTATTCAGGTCTTTGAAATCGACACAAGGGCGTCAGGATTTATCCTTCTTTGGCACCATGACCAGGTTTGCTAGCCAGCCCGGATGTTTGATCTCTCCAATGAATCTGGCTTCAAGTAGTTTGGCTAACTCTTCCCCCATGGCTTGTCGCTTGGGTTCTGAAAATCGCCTCAGCGTTTGCTTGACTGGTTTAAAGCCTTTTATTATATTGAGGCTGTGTTCGGCCAGTCTGCGTGGGATTCCTGGCATATCCGAAGGATGCCAGGCGAAGATGTCCCAATTTTCGGGCAGAAACGCTCTTAGAGCAGCGTCAATCGTTGGATCCATCTGTGCTCCAATGGCTGCAGTTTTATTAGGATCCGTTGGGTGTACTTGAAATTTGACTATTTCATCTACTGGCTTAAAGGAAGTGGATTTAGGCCTCTTGTTGAGGATTACGTCGTCCCTATCCACTGTAGAACGCAAAGTGGTCAGTTCCTCGGCCGCGAGGGCCTCAGATAGCGCCTCAAGGGCTAGGAATGCGGTTTTGTTTTTTGCACAGAGTGCTATATCCGGATCACTAGTGATGGTGATAACTCCATTGATTGGGCCCCGACATTTTGAGCTTCATGTACCCGTAATGGGGTATGGCTTGAAAGCGTATGAATGCTTCTTGCCCTAACGAGGCGTGATATCCGCTGTGGAAAGGTGCCACGTGGAAGAGCAACTCTTCGGACCGATAGTTCTCCGGTGTGCCGAATACGACGCCGAGTTTGATCTTCCCCGAGCTTATTGCTTCTCAGATGGGGATGATGCCTCAGAAAGTGGTGCCGCTTTGCTCGATGCGACTTTTGTCCATCTACATTTTTAGGAGTGTATCCTCGTAGATGAGGTTTAGTCCACTGCCACCATCCATGAGTACTTTGGTGAGCCGAAAGCCATCTACTATTGGGTTTAAGAGCAAAGCGGCTGGTGCTCGTACTGATTTGGCCCTTGGCTCGTCATCTGTGGTAAAGGTTATCACCATGTCATTCCAAGGATTTACTGTAGCTACCTGGTTGACTTCGGCAAGGTCGTGCAATGCCCTCTTGCGTCGGTTGTTGGAATAAAAGGTCTCAAAGACCGTAAAGATGTTGAGATCGGCATCTTCCGAGGAGTCCCTATCTGAAGGAATGCTGGTAAGGTGGCTTCGCCGCTCGTAGCCACCTGCCAGAGTACCCAACATGCCCGAAGGCTGTGTGTTGATTCAGTATTCGGTGTTGTATGTATCTGACAAGGTTTATCGAGCAGGTCGTCAAGGATGGTTCTGTGTCCCGTAAAGGGCTTTATTTTCTTATCCATGGGATGATGATCAGGTGCCCCGTAAGGGTGCATCCTTTTAGTCCGTCCGGTGGGCTGCTTGAAGGCCGGAGGCGCCCACCGAGTTGTTTGTGCCTTCCAGGTGCTTTCCATTGCACTGTACTTCTGTACGATGTGTGCCAGATCTAAAAAGTGCGATATGTGGCGGCGGTTGAGGGCGTTAAGGATTCCCTAATCTGTGCAATTGTGGTGAAATATCGAAACAGCGTCATCATCGCGACAGTCCTTGATCTTGTTTTTGACAAGGATGAACCTGGCCCAAAAGTGATGGACTGTTTCCTCAGGTTGCTGCCACACGTACATTAGGTCGCATACGTCTGGAGGACCTAAGTTGTTTGGGGCATATTTCATGTGGTGGGTGGGCGGGCTAAAATCCAAATCCTGACCAATTATTGCATCCGGAATTTGAAGAATCTGCGAAGTCACCGGTCCAGGGTTCGGAGTGTCCTGGCGGTCTTCAGCCTCAATGCCCGGTTCTATGTTCGGAGGGCATGAGGTTGATACATCCATTTTGCATCATGCTTTTATATCAATATTTATTGCATTATGGGCTGTTATTACACATTATGTCACAATACTTATGCCTATTCTCTCTTATTTTACAAGGTTTACATAAAGAGGGAGAATGCCGGCAGTTGGGATTCTGGGCTGGAAAAGGAGCAAATATTAGAGACCTATTCTGCATAGCTCCAAAAGTCTTGAAACTTCACGGAAGATGTTTTCCAAATATATAAAAAATACTGAGAGCAAGAACTTCACCAGGGGGCCACACCCTGCCCACGAGGGTGGGGGGCGCGCCCTACCCCCTGGGCACGCCCCCTACCTCGTGGGCCCCCTGGTGGCCCTCCGGTGGCCATCTTCTTCTATATGGAGTCTTTTGATGGGAAAAAAAAATCATAAGCCATCTTCTCGGACGAAACTCCACCGCCACGAGGCGGAACCTTGGCGGAACCAATCTAGGGCTCTAGCGGAGCTGTTCTGCCGGGGAAACTTCCCTCCCGGAGGGGGGAATCATCGCCATCGTCATCACCAACGCTCCTCTCATCGGGAGAGGGCAATCTCCATCAACATCTTCATCAGCACCATCTCATCTCAAAACCCTAGTTCATATCTTGTATCCAATTCTTGTCTCCAAGTCCGAGATTGGTGCTAGTAGGTTGCTAGTAGTGTTAATTACTACCAGTAGTTGATGCTAGTTGGTTTAATTGGTGGAAGATCATATGTTCAGATCCTATATTCATATTAATACCCCTCTGATTATGAACATGTTTATGCTTTGTGAGTAGTTACTTTTGTTCCTGAGGACATGGGAGAAGTCTTGCTATTAGTAGTCATGTCAATTTGGTATTCGTTCGATATTTTGATGAGAAGTATGTTGTCTCTCCTCTAGTGGTTTATGTGAACGTCGACTACATGACACTTCACCATTATTTGGGCCTAGAGGAAGGCATTGGGGAGTAATAAGTAGATGATGGGTTGCTAGAGTGACAGAAGTTTAAACCCTAGTTTATGTGTTGCTTCGTAAGGGGCTGATTTGGATCCATATGTTTCATGCTATGGTTAGGTTTACCTTAATACTTTTGTTGTAGTTTCAGATGCTTGCAATAGAGGTTAATCATAAGTGGGATGCTTGTCCAAGTAAGGGCAGCACCCGAGCATCGGTCCACCCACATACCAAATTATCAAAGTACCAAACGCGAATCATATGAACGTGATGAAAACTAGCTTGACGATATTCCCATGTGTCCTCGGGAGCGCTTTACATCATATAAGAGTTTGTCCAGGCTTGTCCTTTGCTACAAAAGGATTGGGCCACCTTGCTGCACTTTATTTACTTTGTTACTTGTCGCTCGTTACAAATTATCCTATCACAAAACTATCTGTTACCACTTATTTTAGTACTTGCAGAGAATACCTTGCTGGAAACCGCTTATCATTTCCTTCTGCTCCTCGTTGGGTTCGACACTCTTACTTATCGAAAGGACTACGATAGATCCCCTATACTTGTGGGTCATCAAGACTCTTTTCTGGCGCCGTTGCCGGGGAGTGAAGCGCCTTTGGTAGGTGGAATTTGGTAAGGAAAAATTTATATAGTGTGCTGAAATTTACTGTCACTTGTTACTATGGAAAGTAATCCTCTGAGGGGCTTGTTCGGGGTATCTTCACCCCGACCAGTAGAGCACAGAGTTGCTCCTAAACCTATTGAACCTACTGAAAATGAAAATGAAAATGAAAATGCTTGCTTTGAAGTTCCTGCGGGTATGATAGAAAAACTGCTAGCTAATCCTTTTTTAGGAGATGGAACAAAACATCCTGATGAACATTTGATATATGTGGATGAAGTTTGTGGATTATTTAACCTTGCAGGTGTACCCGGAGATGTTGTTAAGAAGAAGGTCTTCCCTTTATCTTTGAGGGGAGATGCATCGACATGGTATAGGCTATGTGATGATATGAGGTCTTGGAATTACAAACAGTTGAAATTGGAATTTCATCAGAAGTTTTACCCTATGCATCTTGTTCATCGTGATCGCAATTATATATATAATTTTTGGCCTCGCGAAGGAGAAAGCATCGCTCAAGCTTGGGGGAGGCTTAAATCAATGTTATATTCATGCCCCAATCATGAGCTCTCAAGAGAAATGATTATTCAAAAATTTTATGCTCGGCTTTCTGGTAACAATCACACCATGCTTGATACTTCTTGTGCTGGCTCTTTTATGATGAAGACTATTGAATTCAAATGGGATTTATTGGAAAGAATTAGATGCAACTCTGAAGATTGGGACCTCGACAATGGTAAGGAGTCAGGTATGACACCTAGTTTTGATTGTGTTAAATCTTTTATGGATACCGATATTTTTCGTAAATTTAGCACTAAATATGGACTTGACTTTGAGATAGTAGCTTCTTTCTGTGAATCTTTTGCTACTTATGTTGATCTCCCCAAGGAGAAGTGGTTTAAATATCATCCTCCCATAGAAGTAAAAGTAGTTGCACCTATTAAAGTTGAAGAAAAGACTATCACTTATAATGATCCTATTGTTCCTACTTCTTATGTTGAGAAACCACCTTTCCCTGTTAGGATAAAGGATCATGCTAAAGCTTCAACTGTAGTTCGTAAAAGCAATATTAAAACATATACACCTCCTGAGCAAGTTAAAATTGAACCTAATATTGCTATTGTTAAAGATCTCTTGTCTGATAATATTGATGGGCATGTTATTTATTTCTGTGATGAAACTGCTAGAATTGCTAAACCCCGTGATAAAGATAAACCTAGACCTGTGGTAGGCATGCCTGTTAATTCTGTTAAAATAGGAGATCATTGTTATCATGGCTTATGTGATATGGGTGCTAGTGCTAGTGCAATACCTCGTTCCTTATACAAAGAAATTATGCATGAGATTGCACCTGCTGAAATAGAAGATATTGATGTCACAATTAAACTTGCCAATAGAGATACTATTTCACCAATGGGAATTGTTAGAGATGTTGAAGTCTTGTGTGGGAAAACTAAATATCCTGCTGATTTTCTTGTTCTGGGTTCCCCACAAGATAGCTTTTGTCCCATTATATTTGGTAGACCCTTCTTAAACACTGTTAATACTACCATAGATTGCAAAACAGATGTTGTTACTAACGGTTTAGATGATATGACTCATGAATTTAATTTCTCTAAATTTGGTAGACAACACCATGAAGAAGAATTACCTAGTAAGGATGAAATTATTGGTCTTGCTTCTATTGCCGTACCTCCTAGTGATCCTTTAGAACAATATTTGCTAGACCATGAAAATGCCATGTTTATGAATGAAAGAAGGGAATTAGATGAAGTATTCTTTAAACAGGAACCTATTCTGAAAAATAATTTACCTGTCGAAATCCTAGGGGATCCTCCTCCACCCAAGGGTGATCCCGTGTTTGAGCTTAAACCGTTACCTGATACTCTTAAATATGCTTATCTTGATGAGAAAAAGATATATCCTGTTATTATTAGTGCTAACCTTTCACAACATGAAGAAGAGAGATTATTGAAAACTCTGAAGAAGCACCGTGCTGCTATTGGGTATACTCTTGATGATCTTAAGGGCATTAGTCCCACTCTATGTCAACATAAAATTAATTTGGAAGAAGATGCTAAACCAGTTCGTGATCATCAACGCCGGCTGAATCCTAAAATGAAAGAAGTGGTAAGAAAGGAGATACTAAAGCTCCTTGAGGCAGGTATAATTTATCCCGTTGCTGATAGTCAGTGGGTAAGCCCTGTCCATTGTGTCCCTAAGAAGGGAGGTATTACTATTGTTCCTAATGATAAAGATGAATTGATTCCTCAAAGAATTATTACAGGTTATAGGATGGTAATTGATTTTCGCAAATTAAATAAGGCTACTAAAAAAGATCATTACCCCTTACCTTTTATCGATTAAATGCTAGAAATATTATCCAAACATACACATTTTTTCTTTCTAGATGGTTATTCTGGTTTCTCTCAAATACCTGTGTCAGCCAAAGATCAATCAAAGACTACTTTTACATGCCCTTTTGGTAATTTTGCTTATAGACGTATGCCTTTTGGTTTATGTAATGCACCTGCTACCTTTCAAAGATGCATGATGGCTATATTCTCTGACTTTTGTGAAAAGATTTGTGAGGTTTTCATGGACGACTTTTCCGTCTATGGATCTTCTTTTGATGATTGCTTGAGCAACCTTGATCGAGTTTTGCAGAGATGTGAAGAAACTAATCTTGTCTTGAATTGGCAAAAGTGCCACTTTATGGTTAATCAAGGTATTGTGTTGGGGCATAAAGTTTCTGAAAGAGGTATTGAAGTTGATAAAGCCAAGGTTGATGCTATTGAAAAGATGCCATGTCCCAAGGACATCAAAGGTATAAGAAGTTTCCTTGGTCATGCCGGATTTTATAGGAGGTTCATTAAGGACTTCTCAAAAATTTCTCGGCCTCTGACTAATTTATTACAAAAAGATATACCATTTGTCTTTGATGATGATTGTGTAGAAGCATTTGAAATACTTAAGAAAGCATTGATTTCTGCACCTATTGTTCAGCCACCTGATTGGAATTTACCCTTTGAAATTATGTGTGATGCTAGTGATTATGCTGTAGGTGTTGTTCTAGGACAAAGAGTTTATAAGAAACTAAATGTTATTCAATATGCTAGTAAAACTCTAGACAATGCTCAAAGAAATTATGCTACCACTAAAAAAGAATTCTTAGTAGTTGTATTTGCTTGTGATAAGTTTAGACCTTATATTGTTGATTATAAAGTAACTATTCACACTGATCATGCTGCTATTAAATATCTTATGGAAAAGAAAGATGCTAAACCTAGACTTATTAGATGGGTTCTCTTGCTACAAGAATTTGATTTGCATATTGTTGATAGAAAAGGAGCTGAGAACCCCGTTGCAGACAACTTGTCTAGGTTAGAAAATGTGCTTGATGACCCACTACCTATCGATGATACCTTTCCTGATGAGCAATTAAATGTCATAAATGCTTCTCATACCGCTCCATGGTATGCTGATTATGCTAATTACATTGTTGCTAAGTTTATACCACCTAGTTTCACATACCAGCAAAAGAAAAAGTTCTTCTATGATTTGAGGCATTACTTTTGGGATGACCCACATCTTTATAAAGAAGGAGTAGATGGTGTTATTAGACGTTGTGTACCTGAGCATGAACAGGAACAGATCCTACGCAAGTGTCACTCCGAAGCTTATGGAGGACACCATGCTGGAGATAGAACTGCACATAAGGTACTGCAATCTGGTTTTTATTGGCCTACTCTCTTCAAGGATGCCCGTAAGTTTGTCTTATCTTGTGATGAATGTTAAAGAATTGGTAATATTAGTAAACGTCAAGAAATGCCTATGAACTATTCACTTGTTATTGAACCATTTGATGTTTGGGGCTTTGACTATATGGGACCTTTTCCTTCCTCTAATGGTTATACACATATTTTAGTTGCTGTTGATTACGTTACTAAGTGGGTAGAAGCTATTCCAACTAGTAGTGCTGATCATAACACTTATATTAAAATGCTTAAAGAAGTTATTTTTCCAAGATTTGGAGTCCCTAGATATTTAATGACTGATGGTGGTTCACATTTTATTCATGGTGCTTTCCGTAAAATGCTTGCTAAATATGATGTTAGAGCACGGACATCTTTTATGATTGTGAGCACTCATTAAAATATGACATGCTAAAGAGTTGACATTGGACAAGGAAGACAACGTAATGGGTTATGTCTTCTTACATTTGAGATGAATTATATTGTCTTGGATCTTCCAACATGATGAGCTTGTTTCCCCCCCTCATGCTAGCCAAATTCATTTCACCAAGTAGAGATACTACTTGTGCTTCCAAACACCCTCAAACCAGTCTTGCCATAAGAGTCCACCATATCTACCTATGGATTGAGTAAGATCTATCAAGTAAGTTGTCATCGGTGCAAGCAATAAAAATTGCTATTTAAATATGTATGATTGATTGGTGTGGAGGAAATAAGCTTTATACCATCGTGTGATATGGAAGTAATAAAAGCGACATACTGCATAATAAAGGTCCATATCACAAGTGGCAATATAAAGTGACGTTCTTTCGCATTAAGATTTTGTGCATCCAACCATAAAAGCGCATGGCAACCTCTGCTTCCCTCTGCGAACGGCCTATCTTTTACTTCTATCTCCTACATTATATAAGAGTCATGGTGATCTTCACCCTTCCTTTTTACATTTTATCCTTTGGCAAGCACAATATGTTGGAAAGATCCTGGTATATATGACTAATTGGATGTGAGTTTTCATGAACTATTACTGTTGACATTACCCTTGAGGTAAAACGTTGGGAGGCAAAACTATAAGCCCCTATCTTTCTCTGTGTCCGATTAAAACTCCATACCCATAAGTATTGCGTGAGTGTCAACAATTGTGAAAGATTATATGATAGTTGAGTATGTAGACTTGCTGAAAAGCTCTTATACATTGACTCTTTCCTATGTTATGATAAATTGCAATTGCTTCAATGACTGAGATTGTAGTTTGTTAGTTTTCAATGAAGTTTACGATTCATACTTGATATTGTGATTGAATTATTACTCTAGCATCAGAGATTATATGACAGGAATTATATAAGTTGTTGTTCTAAGAATTATCATGATGCCCTCATGTCCGTATTTTATTTTTATCGACACCTCTATCTCTAAACATGTGGACATATTTTTTGATTTCGGCTTTTCGCTTGAGGACAAGCGAGGTCTAAGCTTGGGGGAGTTGATACGTCCATTTTGCATCATGCTTTTATATCAATATTTATTGCATTATGGGCTGTTATTACACATTATGTCACAATACTTATGCCTATTCTCTCTTATTTTACAAGGTTTACATAAAGAGGGAGAATGCCGGCAGCTGGGATTCTGGGTTGGAAAAGGAGCAAATATTAGAGACCTATTCTGCACAGCTCCAAAAGTCCTGAAACTTTACGGAAGATGTTTTCCAAATATATAAAAAATACTGAGAGCAAGAACTTCACCAGGGGGGCCACACCCTGCCCACGAGGGTGGGGGGCGCGCCCTACCCCCTGGGCGCGCCCCCTACCTCATGGGCCCCCTGGTGGCTCTCCGGTGGCCATCTTCTGTTATATGGAGTCTTTCGATGGGAAAAAAATCATAAGCCATCTTCTCGGACGAAACTCCGCCGCCACGAGGCGGAACCTTGGCGGAACCAATCTAGGGCTCTGGCGGAGCTGTTCTGCCGGGGAAACTTCCTTCCCAGAGGGGGGAATCATCGCCATCGTCATCACCAACGCTCCTCTCATCGGGAGAGGGCAATCTCCATCAACATCTTCATCAACACCATCTCATATCAAAACCCCAGTTCATCTCTTGTATCCAATTCTTGTCTCCAAGTCCGGGATTGGTGCTAGTAGGTTGCTAGTAGTGTTAATTACTACCAGTAGTTGATGCTAGTTCGTTTAATTGGTGGAAGATCATATGTTCAGATCCTATATGCATATTAATACCCCTCTGATTATGAACATGTTTATGCTTTGTGAGTAGTTACTTTTGTTCCTGAGGACATGGGAGAAGTCTTGCTATTAGTAGTCATGTGAATTTGGTATTCGTTCGATATTTTGATGAGATGTATGTTGTCTCTCCTCTAGTGGTGTTATGTGAACGTCGACTACATGACAATTCACCATTATTTGGGCCTAGAGGAAGGCATTGGGGAGTAATAAGTAGATGATGGGTTGCTAGAGTGACAGAAGCTTAAACCCTAGTTTATGCGTTGCTTCGTAAGGGGCTGATTTGGATCCATATGTTTCATGCTATGGTTAGGTTTACCTTAATACTTTTGTTGTAGCTGCGGATGCTTGCAATAGAGGTTAATCATAAGTGGGATGCTTGTCCAAGTAAGGGCAGCACCCAAGCACCGGTCCACCCACATACCAAATTATCAAAGTACCGAACGCGAATCATATGAACGTGATGAAAACTAGCTTGACGATATTCCCATGTGTCCTCGGGAGCGCTTTACATCATATAAGAGTTTGTCCAGGCTTGTCCTTTGCTACAAAAGGATTGGGCCACCTTGCTGCACTTTATTTACTTCTGTTACTTGTTTCTCGTTACAAATTATCCTATCACAAAACTATCTGTTACCACTTATTTCAGTACTTGCAGAGAATACCTTGCTGGAAACCGCTTATCATTTCCTTCTGCTCCTCGTTGGGTTCGACACTCTTACTTATCGAAAGGACTAAGATAGATCCCCTATACTTGTGGGTCATCAGAGGCCTCTTCCCAAAGATGGGTATCCGGCTCGTGCGATTTAGAAATCCAAACATAGCTTGTTCTCAACTTAGGGGGAGAAGTATCATCGGCCTGTTCTTCCACGACCGCTACCATGTGGGTGATCGGCAGGGACCTGATTTCCGTCTGATCGGGTTTAAGCCCAATTCAATCGTAGTCTGTTGCTACTCCCAGGGCAGTGATGCGATCAAGTAGTTCGTTTAAAGATGAAATATCTGCTGGATCCATCTTTTCGGGGTGTTCAAGGCCGACATGAAGACGATGTTTAGCGATCTCGAGGGCTGCCCCTGGCTTAAAGGCCATACGGGCGCCCATTATGAAATCGCCGAGCTGGAGGAGCTGCCCCGATGCTAGGACTTCTCCAGAGGTAATGTTGTCGTTAATGACAAGGCGAGCCATCGATCCCACCGTCAAAACCAGCCGATCTCGGGTAGGGGGTCCCGAACTGTGCGTCCGAGGATCGAAGGTAGCAGGAGACAGAGGAGACACAATATTTACGCAGGTCCGGGCCCTCTTAATGGAGGTAAAACCCTACGTCTTGCTTGATTTCATTCGATGAGTATAGGGTTTACAAGAGTTGATCTACCTTGAGATCGTAATGGCTAAACCCTAGATGTCTAGCCTATATGAATTCTGATTGCCTCTATGGACCAAACCCTTTGGTTAATATAGATACCAGAGGGGCTCAGGGTTGTACAGAGTCGGTTTACAGAGAAAGGAAAATACACATCCAGACATTTAAACTTGCCATCCACGCATAAGAGAGTCTCATACGGACATGTGGGAAGGTCTTCTGCCTTGTATCTTCTCTGCCATTAGTCCGGTCCATATCAAATAGCCCGGACACCCGAGGACCCCTTAGTCCAGGACTCCCTCACCCCCATCCCAAGGCACAGGTCTGCGCCACCCTTACCAGGCAGAGCGCAAGGCATGCCGCCGTCAGCTCCAAGGTTCCGGTGGCGCAGCGGACCTCCTTTTTGCTCGTTAAGAAGCTGGGCTTGCTAGGGCCAAAGGAAGCCATGACTGCCAAGGTGGCCGAGGCCCTCATCAAACACTTCGACGAGCCTCTCACCAACGACGACATCGCCGTCATCGCCAAGATCACCTGCCTCGACCCAGAGACACTGTGCATGGCTGGCCCCGATGCAGCTGCTGCCAACGCAGCTGAATAGTTATGATAGGTCATCAAGGAATTAGTATTAGTCACTAATAGCGATTGGCCTTAAGCCAATTCAAGTTAGGATTCATGTTAGTCTTCCGTAGCCATCGTGTTAGGTTCTGTTGGTTGGTTTTGCGCCAGAGTTTCTTGGGGTCTGTTTGTGGTCTCTGGCACGCCCTTGTTATGCTGGAAGTGTACTCGTGTGTTGCTTTGCATCAATAGGAATTCATTGCTGCTAGAGAATTTGATTGTGTCCAATGAGTAACACGCCCATTTCAATCGTGAGCTGGAATGTGAGGGGCTTGAACTCGCCGGCGAGAAGATTTGTTGTCACGAGCTCGCTGAGTCCCCTAGAGCTTCAATCCTCTGTCTGCAGGGAACACAGCCGGAAACTTGATTCGCAGATACTATGCGCGATCTGGGGGGATACACACTAGAGGGCCGCGCAGCCCTGCGGGCCATGGGCACCTGAGGAGGCACGACGATCCTGTGGAACAAGCATCTGATGGACCCGACCACGCACTCTGTCGGTGCCTTCTTGATCACGACCAAAGTTTCAGTCATAGAACATAGCTCGACATTTTGGCTGACGATGGTTTACGGCCCGGTGGACGATGCACAAAAGGACTCCTTGGCTGAACTAGTGTTGGGGAACGTTGCATGGAAAACAAAAAATTTCTACACACACGCAAGATCTATCCATGGAGATGCATAGCTACGAGAGGGGGAGAGTATCTACATACCCTTGTAGATTGCTAAGCGGAAGCGTTTATCAATGCGGTTGATATAGTCGTACACCTTCACGATCCGTCCCGATCAAGTACCGAACGTACGACACCTCCGCGTCAGCACATGTTTATCTCGATGACGTCCTCGCCTTCTCGATCCAGCAAGAGAGGTGAAGTAGTAGATGAGTTCCGGCAGCACGACGGCGTGGTGACGGAGGTGGTGAAACTATCCGCAGGGCTTCGCTAAGCACAACGGACATGGACGGAGGAGGAACTAGAACTAGAGTGAGACGGGGTGCCGCACACGGCTTGGGGATCGTGGTGTGTGTTGCCCCTCTCCGTCCTCACATATATAGGTGGAGGGAGATGGGAGGCAGCCTAGGGCGCCCCCAAGGGGGCTGGCGGCTAGCCCTAGGGCCTGCCCTGGCCGCGCCCCCTTTGCTTCTTTGGTGCATGGGGGAAAGGAAAGGGGGTTGGCTACCTTTAGGGCACCCCCTTTCCCTTTCTCTCTTTCGTGGAGAAAGGCAGGCGGGGCTAGCCCTCCCTTTTCTTTACAAGGCTGGCGGCTAGATTGGGGGCGTGCTAGCTCCTTGTGGGCTGGTGTGCTCCCCTTCCCTTGGCCCGTTAGGCCCGGTAACTTCCCGCGGCCTCTCGGAACCCCTTCAAGTGATCTGATAAATACCCGGTGCATTCTGAAACCTTTCCGGAGACCAAATACTGTCATCCTATATATCAATCTTTACCCCCGGACCATTCCGGAGCTCCTCGTCATGTCCATGATCTCATCCGGGACTTTGAACAACATCCAGTCACTATTTCACATAACTCATATAATACTATATCGTCAACGAATGTAAAGTATGCGGACCCTACGAGTTCAAGAATGATGTAGACATGACCGAGAGGCCTCTCCGCTCAATAACCAATAGCGGGACCTGGATGCCTATATTGGTTCCTACATATTCTATGAAGGTCTTTGTCGGTCGAACCTTTATGACAAGATACATAGTTCCTTTTGTCTGTCGGTATGTTACTTGCCCGAGATTCGATTGTCGGCATCTCCATACCTAGTTCAATCTCCTCACCGTGAAGTCTCTTTACTCGTTCTATAATACTCCCTCCGGTCCTTTTTAGTTTGGATATAAGATTTGACTGAAGTCAAGCCTCGTAAAATTTGACCAGCTTTGTAGAAAAAAGTGTCAACATTCACAATCTGAAATCAATACCAATAGATGTGTCCTGACTTAAAGTTTCATATTATATAACTTTAGCATGGCAGATGTTGATATTTTTTCATATAAATATGGTCAAACTTTATGAAGTTTGACTTCAGAGAATTCTAATATGCAGAGTAAAAAGGACCGGAGGGAGTACATCATCTCATAACTAACTCCTTAGTCATTTTTCTTGCAAGCTTCTTGTGATATTGCATTACCGAGAGGGCCTAGAGATACCTCTCTGATACACGGAGTGAAAAATCCCAACCTCGATCCATGCCAACTCAACAAACACCTTCGGAGATACCTGTAGAGTATCTTTATGATCACCCAGTTATGTTGTGACGTTTGATAGCACACAAGGTATTCCTCCGGTATCCGAGAGTTGCGTGATCTCATGGTCGAAGGAATATGTATTTGACATTAAGAAAGTAGTAACAATAAATTGAATGATCATATTCTAAGCTAACGGATGGGTCTTGCCCATCACATCATTCTCCTAATGGTGTGATCTCGTTATCGAGTGACAACACATGCATATGATCAGGAAACTTTAACCATCTTTTGATCAACGGGCTAGTCTAGTGGAGGCTCACTAGGGACACGGTATTTGTTTATGTATCCACACATGTATTTAAGTTTCCTGTCAATACAATTCTAGCATGAATAATAAATATTTATCATGTACAAGGAAATATGATAATAACCAATTTATTATTGCTTGTAGGGCATATTTTCAATAGTCTCCCACTTGCACTAGAGTCAATAATCTAGTTCACATCACCATGTGATTAACACCCAATGAGTTCTAAGGTGTGATCATGTTTTGCTTGTGAGAGAGGTTTTAGTCAACGGGTCTGTAACATTCAGATCCGTGCGTACTTTGCAAATATCTATGTCTACAATGCTCTGCATGGAGCTACTCTAGCTAATTGCTCCCACATTCAATACGTGTCCAGATTGAAACTCAGAGTCATCCGGATCGGTGTCAAAGCTTGCATCGACGTAACTTTTTATGATGAACTGTTTATCACCTCCATAATCGAGAAACATTTCCTTAATCCTCTCTAGGTATCTAAGGATAATTTTGACCGCTGTCCAGCGATCTACTCCTGTATCACCTTGGTATGTCCCTGCCAGACTTATGGCAAGGCACACATCAAGTCTGGTACACAACATGACATACATAATAGAGCCTATGGCTGAGGCGTAGGGAATGACTTTCATCCTTTCTCTTTCTTCTGCCGTGGTCGGGCTTTGAGTCTTTACTCAACTTCACACCCTGCAATACAGGCAAGAACCCTTTCTTTGACTGATCCATTTTTGAACTTCTTCAAAATTTTGTCAAGGTATGTGTTATGTGAAAGTCCTATTAAGCGTATCGATCTATCCCTGTAGATCTTGATGCCCAATATATAAGCAACTTCACTAAGGTCTTTCATTGAAAAATTCTTATCCAAGTATCCTTTTATGCTATCCAGAAATTCTATGTCATTTCCAATCAATATGTCATCCACATATAATATTAGAAATGCTACAGAGCTCCCACTCACTTTCTCGTAAATACAGGCTTCTCCGTAAGTCTGTATAAAACCATATGCTTTGATCACATCATCAAAGCATATATTCCAACTCCGAGATGCTTGCACCAGTCCATAAATGGATCGCTGGAGCCTGCACACTTTGTTAGCACCTTTAGGATAGACAAAACCTTCTGGTTGCATCATATACAACTCTTATTTAAGAAACCCGTTAAGGAATGTAGTTTTGACGTCCATTTGCCAGATTTCATAATCATAAAATGCGGCAATTGCTAACATGATTCAGACAGACTTAAGCATCGCTACGGGTGAGGAAGTCCCATCATAGTCAACCCCTTGAGCTTGTTGAAAACCTTTTGCGACAAGTCAAGCTTTATAGACAGTGATATTACCATCATGGCCTGTCTTCTTATTGAAGATCCATTTATTCTCAACGGCTTGCCGATCATCGGGCAAGTCCACCAAAGTCCATACTTTGTTCTCATACATGGATCCTATCTCAGATTTCATGGCCTCAAGCCATTTGTGGGAATCCGGGCTCATCATAGCTTCTTCATAGTTCGTAGGTGCGCTGTTGTCTAACAACATGACTTCCAAGACTGGATTACCGTACCACTCTGGTGCGTACGTGTTCTGGTCGACCTATGAGGTTCAGTGGTAATCTGATTTGAAGTTTCATGATCATCATCATTATCTTCCTCTCTAGTTGGTGTAGGCATCACGGGAACGATTTTCTCTGATGTGCTACTTCTCAATTCGGGAGAAGGTACAATTACCTCATAAAGTTATACTTTCCTCCCACTCACTTCTTTCAAGAGAAACTCCTTCTCTAGAAATGATCCATTCTTAGCAACAAAGATCTTGCCTTCCGATCTGTGGTAGAAGGTGTACCCAATAGTTTCTTTAGGGTATCCTATGAAGACACACTTCTCCGATTTGGGTTCGAGCTTATCAGGCTGAAGCCTTTAGACATAAGTATCGCATCCCCAAACTTTAAGAAACAACGGCTTAGGTTTCTTGCCAAACTATAGTTCATACTGTGTCGTCTCAATGAATTTAGACGGTGCCCTATTTAACGTGAATGCGGTTGTCTCTAATGCATAACCCCAAAACAATGCACGCAAATCGATAAGAGACATCATAGAATGTACCATATCTAATAAAGTACGGTTACGACATTCGGACACACCATTACGATATGATGTTCCAGGTGGCGTGAGTTGTGAAACAATTCCACATTGTTTTAAATGAAGGCCAAACTCGTAACTGAGATATTCACCTCCGCGATCAAATCATAGAAACTTTATTTTCCTGTTACAATGAATCTCCACTTCACTCTAAAATTCTTTGAACTTTTCAAATGTTTCAGACATGTGTTTCATCAAGTAGATATACGCATACCTACCTAAATCATCTGTGAAGGTTAGAAAATAATGATACCCATCGCATGCCTCAACACTCTTTAGACCGCATACATCGGTATGTATTGTTTTCAATAAGTCATTAGCTCGCTTCATTGTTCCGGAGAACTGAGTTTTAGTCATCTTACCCATGAGGCATGGTTCGCAAGTACCAAATGATTCATAATCAAGTGATTCCAAAAGTCCATCTACATGGAGTTTCTTCATGCGCATTACACCAATATGACCTAAACGGTAGTGCCACAAGTATGTTGCGCTATCATTATTAACTTTGCATCTTTTGGCATCAATATTATGAATACATGTACCACTATGATCGAGATTCAACAAGAATAGACCATTCATCAAAGGTTCATGACCATAAAATATATTACTCATATAAATAGAACAACCATTATTCTCTGACTTAAATGAATAACCGTCTCGCAATAAACAAGATCCAGATATAATGTTCATGCTCAACGCTGACACCAAATAACAATTTGAGGTCCAAAACTAATCCCGAAGGTAGATGTAGGGGTAGCGTGCCGACGGTGATCACCTCAACCTTGGAACCATTCCCGACACGCATCGTCACCTCGTCCTTAGCCAATCTTTGTTTATTCTGCAGCTCCTGTTTCGAGTTGCAAATATGAGCAACGGAACCATTATCAAATACCCAGGCGCTACTGTGAGCATTAGTAAGGTACACATCAATAACATGTATATCAAATATACCTTTGTTCACTTTGCCATCCTTCTTATTCGCCAAGTATTTGGGGCAGTTCTGCTTGCAGTGACCATTTCCTTTGCAGTAGAAGCACTCAGTTTCAGGCTTTGGTCCAGCTTTGGGCTTCTTCATGGGAGCGACAACTTGCTTGCCATTCTTCTTGAAGTTCCCTTTATTTCCCTTGCAAATTATATTTCATCACAAAGCCTTTGTAGCTTGGAGGCAGTGACTGAAGAACTCTGTCAATAACACTCTCAACTGGAAGATCAATTGCCAGCTGTGTCAAGTGGTTATGATACCCAGATATTTTTTGTATGTGTTCACTGACAGAACTGGTCTCCTCCATCTTACAGCTATAGAACTTGTTGGAGACTTCATATCTCTCAACCCGGGCATTAGCTTTAAATATCAACTTCATCTCTTGGAACATCTCATATGCTCTGTGGCGTTCAAAATGTCTTTGAAGTCCCGGTTCTAAGCTGTAAAGCATGGCACACTGAACTACTGAGTAGTCATCAGATCGAGCCTACCATACGTTCATAACATCTGCAGTAGCTCCTGCAGCAAGTCTATCACCTAGCGGTGCATCAAGAACATAATTCTTCTGTGCATCAATAAGGATAATCCTCAAGTTACGAACCCAGTCCGTGTAGTTGCTACCATCATCTTTCAACTTAGCTTTCTCTAGGAACGCATTAAAATTCATGGGAACGGTAGCACGGGCCATTGATCTACAACATAGATATGCAAAAACTATTAAGACTAAGTTAATGATAAATTTTAGTTCAAATAATCAAATTACTAATGAACTCTCACTTAAATCAACATCCCTCAAGTTATCTAAGTGATACATGATCCAAATCAACTAACCCATGTCCGATCATGACGTGAGATGGGGTAGTATTCAATGGTGAACATCTCTATGTTGATCATATCTACTATATGACTCACGTTGTTCGACCTTTCAGTCTCCAACGTTCCGAGACCATGTCTGTACATGCTAGGCTCGTCAAGTTTAACCCAAGTATTCTACATGTGTAAAACTGGCTTACACCCGTTGTATGTGAACGTAGAGTCTATCACACCCGATCATCACGAGGTGCTTTAAAATGACGAACTTTGGCAATGGTGCATACTCACGGACAACACTTTTATCTTGAAATTAAGTGAAGGGATCATCTTATAATGCTACCGTCGTTCTAAGCAAAATAAGATGCATAAAGGATAAACATCGCGTGCAATCAAAATATGTGACATGATATGGCAATCATCATCTTGTGCTTTTGATCTCCATCTCCAAAGGATCGACATGATCTCTGTCGTCATCAGCTCGACACCTTCATCTCCATCGTAGTGTCGGGGTCGTCTCGCCCACTAATCCTAATGCATAGCGATAAAGTAAATCAATTACATGGCGCTTAGTGATTGACACGCATGTCATACAATAATTAACAACAACCCTAAGGTTCCCGCCCGTTGTCCTACTCATCGACATGCAAGTCGTGAACTTATTACAAAACACGATCATCTCATACATCAACATATATCAGATCACATCTTGACCATATCACATCACAACATGCCCGGCAAAAACAAGTTAGACGTCCTCTCCTTTGTTGTTGCAAGTTTTACGTGGCTGCTACGGGCTTCTAGCAAGAATTGTTCTTTCCTACGCAAAACCACAACGGTGATTATCAAGTTTTCTATTTTAACCTTCTGCAAGGACCGACCATAGTCAAATTCTATTCAACTAAAGTAGGAGAAACAGACACCCGCCAGGCACCTTTATGCAAAACATGTTGCATGTCAGTCGGTGGAGTCGGTCTCATGTACGTGGACATGTAAGGTTGGTCTGGGCCGCTTCATCCCACAATATCGCTGAATCAAAATAAGACGTTGGTGGTAAGCAGTATGAACATCACCTCTCACAACTCCTTTGTGTTCTACTCGTGCATATCATGATGCCACTATTGGGGAACGTTGCATGGAAAACAAAAATTTTCTATGCACACGCAAAATCTATCCATGGAGATGCATATCTGTGAGAGGGGGAGAGCATCTACATACCCTTGTAGATCACTAAGCGGGAGCGTTTATCAACGCGGTTGATGTAGTCGTACACCTTCACGATCCGTTCCGATCAAGTACCGAACGTACGACACCTCAGCGTTCAGCATACGTTCAGCTCCTTGACGTCCTCACCTTCTCGATCCAGCAAGAGAGGCGAAGTAGTAGATGAGTTCCGACAGCATGACGACATGGTGACAAAGGTGGTGAAACTACCCGCAGGGCTTCGCCAAGCACAACGGACATGGATGAAGGAGGAACTAGAACTAGAGCGAGATGGGGCACCACACACGGCTTGGGGATCATGGTGTGTGTGTTGCCCCTCTCCCTCCTCACATATATATAGGTGGAGGGGGAGGGGAGGAAGCCTAGGGCGCCCCCAAGGGGGCCGGCGGCTAGCCCTAGGGCCTGCCCTGGTTGCGCCCCCTTCCTTCTTTGGTGCATGGGGGAAAGGAAAGGGGGATGCCTGCCTTTAGGGCGCCCCCTTTTCCTTTCTCTCTTTCATGGAGAAAGGCAGGAAGGGGCCAGCCCCTCCCTTTCCTTTACAAGGCTGGCGGCTAGGTTGGGGGCGCACCAGCCCACCCCTTCCCTTGGTGCGTTAGGCCCAGTAACTTCACCTGGCCTCCCAGAACCCCTTTCGATGATCCGATAAATACCCGGTGCATTCCGAAACCTTTCCGGAGACCAAATACTATCATCCTATATATCAATATTCACCTCTGGACCATTCCGGAGCTCCTCGTCATGTCCGTGATCTCATCTGGGACTCCGAAAAACATTCAGTCACTATTGCACATAACTCGTATAATATTATATATATCGTCAACGAACTTTAAGCGTGCGGACCCTACTGGTTCGAGAATGATGTAGACATGACCGAGACGCCTCTCCGGTCAATAACCAATAGTGGGAAATGGCTGCCCATATTGCCTCCTACATATTCTATGAAGATCTTTATCAGTTGAACCTTTATGACAACATACGTAGTTCCCTTTGTCCATCGTTATGTTACTTGCCCGAGATTTGATCGTCGGCATCTCCATACCTAGTTCAATCTCATTACCGGCAAGTCTCTTTACTCGTTCTGTAATACACCATCTCATAACTAATTCCTTAGTCGTTTTGCTTGCAAGCTTCTTGTGATGCGTTATTACCTAGAGGGCCCAGAGATACCTCTCCGATACACGGAGTGACAAATCACTACTGTAGGATGCTGCTAACGCGACACTATGATTAGAGACCCTTCGACAAAACTATGTGCGATGCCATAATCGCAAACGGTGGTGTAAAAAACCCGTCAAAAAGGTCCAAAACATTTGCGATGATGGATGCATCAAACACGGTTCAGATTTTAGTTGCGTGTGCGATTGAGGGCATACGGTTCAGTTCAATTAACCGTTTGCAATGAGGAGGAACAAAAGAAACAGGCAGCCAGATGAAGGTGTGTGTGATGTACAACATACGGTTCACTCGGATGAACCTTTTATGATTAGGCAACACAAAAAAGCGGTCAGCCAGAACAAAGGTGTGTGTGATATACGACATGTGGTTCACTCGGATGAACTGTTTGCGTTGAGACATGAGAACAGAAACGGTTCAAATGAACAAGATGTGTGTGATACGAGGCAAACATGTTTGTAATCAGAAACGTGTGCGAAGACCGATAACAACACAGACGATTACTGCTAACAAGCCGTGTGTGTTGTGAGCAAACGACTGCTGGTATACAATTGTGAGTGATTGATGAAAACATCACCGACGGGTTCCATTGTTTAGTCCATGTGCGATGTGATTTTCTTTGTCCGCACAACATCTACGCTCTGTCTACAGAGCATCAACATATATACTTAAAAAGACAACATTGCATAACTAAATTAAGCATGCAATTACACAAGTGACTACACACATAACATTTCCACACACCAAAGAAAGCAATTACATGCACACTAAAGTAGGAGAAACGAGGATCTAATCATCTACTTATTGTTGTGATGACGCTTGCCATTGCTCTGCTTCCAGCTGGATCCCTGGTTGTTTTGGGGAAGGATGCACTTCCTCATGTCAACGATCTGCCTGTACATGTCGTAGCTCGTGTACGCCTCCTTGGCCGCATACATGAGATGAGCTTTGTCGAGTTTCTCCATCCAGGACGAGTGCCAGACACACTTGTTCTTGTTTCACAAATCCTTCATGTCTCTATAGTAGGGGTCGATGATGGCCTCGGTGAGGTGAACTAGTGAGTCCTTCTCATGCTCCTTGCTGCCCCAGATCTTGTATTGGCCCTGGATGTCGACAAGATTCTGGCAGGCGATGCCCGAATTCTCGAGCACCTTTTCATCGTTGGTGATGTCCACCGTAGCAAACATGTAGTGGGGGCTGTTGAAAAACCTGGCAAAATGCTCGCAAGGCCTTGTGGCCAGGAAGTAGTGGTAGATGAGGATGTGGTGGCGCACGCACATCTAGGCGACGGTGACCTTGGGACGAGACCCGGCACGAGCGCGAGTGTACTCGAGGTCGAACCCGACCACCTTGTACTTCTCCACGACAAGCAACAGCTCCATGATGTGGATGGGGTGCTCCACCCAGACCGGGTCGTTGGTGTACACCACCGAGAGGTCCATGAACCTTCTGTGGGTGTCCACCACGGCATGCATGGTAAACTGCTGCTCGTCGTCGGCAGCCACTCAGAGTGCCATTGGAGCCGCACAGGATACCCTTTAAGAATTTTTCATGGTGGGTGTGCTTCTTGCAACGGTGGGGCACGACTGAAAGGTTGAAGAGACACAAGGGTAGGTTAAATGGCCGCTGTAATAAATGGGGGCCGACCGGCCTGTAATCGTCACGCGGCGTTCATAGCGGAGGATTCCAGTGCATGCTTGACAACACCGCACCGCACGCATGGGCTCGAAGAGGCGCCAAATGTATCATCGATGCGCCTGTTCCCGCGCTGTTTACCGCACAAGTTTTCCCGCCCGGCTAGTTTGCCCACACGTCGGCTAGAAGAGGGACAAATCATGGGCGTTTATTGGAAAAAAGCTTTGTAAAAACAAAGTGTGTGGAATGACTTCGGTCATAAGTTTACCCTTGGGTGATGAGGTCAAAGTTACACAAAAGGGTGATGATGGACACTTGAGTGCGATAATTAATTCTGCGCTCTACAGTGCACATGGTGTAAGAAACCAACTGTGTGCAGTAATGCCGAAGATCACAGTCGAGTTAGCTATATAGATCGTGTGTTGTGAGATCGACAAGGTAAACTGATTCGAGAATGGTTAATAAAATCTAAGACCATTGCATATTAAGGTCAAAATAGTGCTAGCAATATACGAGTCTCATACGATGCCATTTCAATGATTGTACCACAAAAGCTCGAAATGTTACAAGTTCCAAATTCCAGAGTTATATGGCTCAAATTCGAAGATTACATGGTTCAAACTGATATTAGAAATGAAATTCAGCCCATCAGCTGCAAACGCTCGCGCTGATCCGCTGAACATGGATATCAGAGAGGTTCAAACTAATATCACCGGTTCTAAGTCTGGTTTCGAAACCTCACAATTTTTGCAAAGGGGTCAGCCACTGAGAAGTCATGTATGGGGTTGACACGGTGACTTCTGATTACTCTGTCAGCTGAAGTTCCAAAATAAAATTTAGCATTTTTGGAGCCTACTCCATTCTGCCGTAGGCGCCGACGCTGATCAACAAACCATTCATTTTTTGCAAAATAAATGTAGGGAAAACCTCATTTCCTTCAGCACCCTTGCTCTGAGAACAAAGAACCTGGTGAATATAATCTCCGGTAAGGTCCCTTAGTAGGAGTTCAAAGTAATTTCCGAGAGATGCAGATCTAGGCATTCGACGTGATTGTTATATTGTATCACATTATCCACCACTGGGTCTAATCTTATCTACAAAAGAAGAAAACGTGTTAGTGCCTACATGCAGTTTTGAACATTACTATAGGCCTAGCTATTTGGTTTGCAGGATTTGTAAAATGCACTAATATGCCATCTTCGATCTGACATGATTAACATGGGAATTTGATTACATTCTAGAAAAATGTAGCCTTGTTCACAAGAGGTTGGAGTGGATGAAAAGTTCCCTAAGAAAACTAGTACAGATGAATCCAAAGGAGAAATGCTTATTGATTGTAACCATATGGATCAAGCAACCAATATGGGGGGGGACATGTATGTACTGAAATCGTCCAAAAGAACCTTCAGAAATCATAGTACATTGTCATTGTAAACTTGGAAAAAGGTGTCACAAATTGAACTCCCTTTTGGTTAACATTTAACAGAAAAGGAACATCACCTCGATATATAGCTTCTCCAGGCACGGAAAGCATCTCAGGAAACTGACAACTTGCTCCAGGTCGAGCCTGATAGATTCTAGTGCCAAGACCTTCACTTTGTGCAATTTCGGGATCAAGCTTGTCAGAATCATTTTCTGAATGACAGACGAGCAAACATCTTCAAAATTAGAAATAATGTTAATTTGTAGAAGGAGAGGTGAAGGCGGCTGTTGTACCTGAACGGGTGTGGATCCAATAACAAGTTCAGAGCATTTGTCAGACGAGTAGCCCACCACTGTCAATTTCGGCACAGAAATGACATTGATTCTTGTTGGAACTTCTTGATCAACTACAAGTAATCTCTCAAGTGCCGGTGTGTCCTCGATGACCATACCATGGTACATATCTTGTGATGTCTTCCTGCCGCACCAGCAACACACATAAATAGTCCGAAGAGTCATGGAGGTGATGTGGAAGGTACTTAACCCATTGATCGCCTGAAGATGAAGGTACTCGAGTGCAGTACAGCCACAGGGCAGGCGCTCCATGTCACCCTTTGAGAGGCAGACGGCGATGAGCTCGAGGTGCTTCAGTCGTGGTAGAATAAGAGCGGGCGCGTCATTAAGGGGCGGGAAATGGCAGTTCCTGAACTTGGCGACACACATCATGGGTGCAAGGCGGAGTGCAGACGTTGGCAACGACCGCATATGCCCATCATCAAAAGTGAGCTCCTTGAGCTGATCTAGGGTGGGCAATCAGAACCAGTCGTCAAGCTTGGCTCGGTCCTTGCCGTTGGAATGGAAATTGCCCATTCTAAGGCCTTTGGTTGGGCCAAGGTGACTGCTGAGGATCTTGGAGAACACATCCAAGCTTTTGCGATAGCCATGGCAGACCTCGTGGTTGTCGATGAGGTCGAGAGGGCTGGAGTTCCATAGGGGGTGCCACCACCGGGAAAGGAGGGTTGTCCGCGCCCCATATTTGATTGAGAGGAGGGAGATGATGACTCTCAACATATCATCCGGGAGGCTGCTGATTAAGTCTAGGTCTGCTGGAGTCGCTTACGGTTCTAGCTCGCCCCGCCTCTGCTTGTTGGCAACCCCGTTCTCCACCTCCGGAGTCTCCTTGTCAGTGGCACTTTCTGATAGAAATGGGAGTACAAGGAATGTTTAGTTAAAACAGGGTAATAGAAAAGTGTATTGGTAACTAGAAATTATTAGGTAGGAATATAGTAAGAAAAGGGAATAACAATTGGTTGCTTAAATACTACACATATCATTTGACATTGCGGGGTAAGTCAACATATGCAGATAGTTGAAAAGAAAACTTACTTCGAACAAAGTTTGGATGGATGATTTTGTCGGGGAAGTTAGCATATATCTCATGACCAGGCCCTTTTATGTGCAGTGCAATTTTAGTGCCAGCTTTCAGTACATAAAACTTTGCAATTTCATTCCAAATGCCAGTGCCAAAATAGGAGTCACCACGTTCATCAAGTCTTAAAGTAGCAACGATTGTAAATCCATGGTTTGTGTGCAGTATGACATCCGTGGAGCCTTGATCTATGTAAAGGGAAAAATTGTGCACTACATAATATGTTGCATAGCGAGGGATGTTCTACAGAAAATGGTAGGATTGTTAAAGAAAATATGGTAACATGCAAATATGGGCCCAAATTGAAAGAACTGTACAGCAGTTGAAATCGAAGGACAAAAATCTATAATTAAACAGATAGGGTAAACATGATGTCATGGAAAAATGAGAGTAATCGAAAGAACAATACATCATTAATTTGCCTAATATAGAAAGAAGAGGGGGAAAATTCCCTTTGACGTATATGGTGCATGTGGCACCTTTTATCCAAATGTAGCAATATTTATAATATTTTCAGGAAAGTAGGCCACGCCAACCGATTTAGGGTGAGATTGAACATACCGTGCACGTGCTCAAGTTATCTGGTACGGAGAGATGGAATCTCTGGCGGGGGTCGCAAAGTCCTGAAGTGTCGGTGCACTGTACATTTTATGAATGAAAGAAAACCCTCAAATCAGCTCGAATAAAAATGAATTCACGGTGATTTCTGCCGGGTGATTAAAGGAGGCAGATGAACCCGGATAAGAGATGAGATAATATCTCATTAAACTAGTTACCTTGTCGTCCATGAGAAAGAACCCTCAATACGACAGATTCCCCAACCGAGCGGAGCTGGGTCGACCACGAGTAGCGTCAAGAAAGTCGATGGCGATAGGCGGCGGCAAGCGGAAGTGGCGAAATGCGGTGGGCTTTGCCAGCAGCCTGGCGGCGGCAGGCGTTGAGCTAAGTGTTTACCGCCGCGATATGCGGTGCCATGGCATAGACGCGGAGGAGCTTGTGCAGTTTTGAATGGGGAACATACCGGAGGGGCCGGGGGGGGGGGGGGGGGGGTGAGGGATGTGGGGATGGTGAGGGTTTTCTTTTTTCTTTTTTGAATTGGGTCGTGAGAGTTTTCTGTCCCACAAAGAATTTTGGGGGCGACGGTTTGCTAGAGCGAACCGTGTGTGATTTATGCAGCAGGCAAAATGAAAGTCATTGCACACGATTCCAATTTTGGGAACTGTGTGTGATTGACGTACTACCTCCGTCTTGGTTTATTGGTCCCCCATTGTATTTTTTACCAAAATTTGGCGAAATATTTAACAAACTCAGACATAGATAATAAGAGTACACGTAGATAAGCATAGTTCAACCATAAGTAGTACATAGTTCAACATTATTAAGCATATTCAAGCGTACATATATAGTTCCATCCATCCCACATCTCATCTCACAGGCCGGCACGATCCTGAAGCTTCTCCAGGTACTCGGCGTACGCGCCGTGCTCCACCCTGCGAGAATACTTTTGCTTGAAGGAGCCAACGGCCCGTCCTCTTGCATGCGCCAGAACACTTAGATACGCATCATGAAGCTTCTGGTTGCAAAATGGGCATCCATAGCTGCCGTTCCAAGTCCTAATATGCCTGTTATGCATTCCCGCATAAAGCTCCCTCAGAATTTTCCTAATGTACCTCCTCTAGACATCTTCATCCTCGCTGTCCACATCGTCAGACAACACCTACACAAATAGTAAAACAAATTTGGCATCAAATCAATGATTACATGCCATGAAGTAGGATTAGGAATTTATGGCTATTTATTTATACATATCCAGAGATTATGGTTCGATTTTTAAGCGCAATCGTCTATGTACAGACCAATCTTGAAGAAAATAATGATACAAACATATGTAGGTCATTGAAAATCAATTGTCAAGCCCTGGCTAGGAATTATTAGCACGAACACTAACCCTAGTCGGATTACTAGTAGAAATCATTTGCACAGATGAAACAACTAATCACTTATCACCTGTACCATTCAAACAATCAATACACTACACGGATCTAACGAAATTTACACAGATTTCATGGATTGGGAGAACATAACCATAGGATTTCTATTCAAAAAGGGGGAGGCATGAGTAACCAGAGAAACCCTATAATCTATTTGACACATAAATGGGTATAGATGACTAACCAGCTGTCTGTCGTTGCCGGAGTGGTCGTCGGAGTCGTCGCTTGAGTGGGCGTCAGAGTCGGTGTGGAATTCCGCCTCCGGCTTTGGAAGCTCGACGCTGTCGACGATGTCAGGGTGCAGCGATAACTCGCCGGCGGTGACGGCAACCTCTGTCTCCATCTCCACACTGTGCTCCGGTGCTTTAGCAGCCCCGGCGTCGCCACTCCCTCCAATGAGGCGCTTCGGCGGCATCCTCATACACTGATGACTTTGAGGACTGAGAGCGGCGTCGAGGATGCAAGCGGAGAGAGAGGATTGTGCGTGTGTAGCGAGGATGGGGGTGCGGCCGCTCAGGCGCACCATTAATATGGAGTAGTGGGAGTTGTGGGAGAGAGGCGGGCGGCGGTCAAACCTATGGCTCGCCTCCCGGTGAGCCTACGCACCGGACTGCTGGCATGCCTACCAAAGTTTCACACAGCTACTCGCACACCTCCCGATGACACTGCGCAGCGAGCACACCTCCGTAATTCACACACCTGCACGCACGCCTCCCCGTCTGCCTGCACGGCGGACGCGTCCCGTCAACTCACGCCTGCTCACACGCCACATGGGTCGCGCGGCGGCAGTATATTGTTTTTCTATTTGGATGATTAATGTTGCCGCTTTATTGCTTAACCGAAGCATGGCACGTATCCATTGTTGGTCTAAAGCTCACGGTTCGAATAAATAATCCGTTTGGGATATTGGTTCCCAATTATTAATAATCTCCCCTCTGTAATTAGATAAAGATTACATCAAAACTGGTCTCAAATTTGACAAAAAAAAGTACAATGCCACTTTGTATTGGTGTCCATATGACAACATGATAAGTTTCATGAACTTCAAATAAGTTTTGGATGTACTAGAATTTAAAAATCAAAATTCTCAATGTTTAAAATTTGTTGCACGAGGAGTAAACATGCACCCAGTGAGACACATGTGTTTTAGCAATACATTTAGGTGCACTGTCACATGTGCATGTAGCTCAAATTTGATTTTTGCACATTATACCCGTAGAAAATCAATCAATCAATGTACTAAAACGTCTTAATGATCTCTGTGATTTTTTTTGAAATTAAAACGTCCCTCCTTTGGTAACATGTATGTTCACCGTGGGATAATTAAGTTAACATGCATCGTAGTTGCGGTAGATTTGCGGTGTGTGTGTGTGGGTGTGTGCGTCTGGGGGTGGCGGGTGGCTCGCAATACACTACGAGTTGTGAGCCACCGTGTGGGTTGGCCGTTTTGTTAGGCAAGACGGTGCCACATCAGAGTCGTGAAATCGTTATTTAAAACATTACACAACCCTGTCATACATAAATGTTTTGGCTACATGAAGTCGATGGTTGTCCTACACGACACTCGATACTCGCGTGTGAAGCTTTCTATGGGCCCGCGAGGTCGTCGTCCGTCACTTTGACGAACAGCCGACAGTGAGGTTAATTTGAATAGCAAGGTAGAATCTTTTTTGTTTGTGTTATGGTGGTATATAGTACGCGTCGAAGAGGTGGGAGGGGACTAGCATATATACTATACGTACGCGTCCGTGAACAAGTACACCTCATTCAGTGTCAGGACTTTTTGGTTTCCGAGGCACGTGCCACGTCAAAATTGTGAAATTGGTTATTCAAACATCACACAACACCTTTTTGGCCACATGCATATCCTAGCTAGGACACTCACATGTGACGCTTCCATCTGTGGACCCACGAGGCCATCGTCGATGCATGCATGCATCACTTTGACCTACATCGGGAGAGGTTAATCAATTTCACCATCGATGAGGATTCTTTTGGGTTACATATATTACGGCAGGAGCATATAGTATACGGTGAAGAGGGGGGAAGGGGACCATCATATGTAGTACACTTGATATGAGCCTCGCTCTGTGTGGGTGCATGGTTTACGGTTTTTGAGGCATGTGGCACATCAAAGTTTTGCATTTTGGGTATTCAACATATATATGTTTGGCCCACATGCAAAGCGGTGGTGGTTGTCCTCTCGCACCCACTTAAGCGGTTATCAGCGATATCGATGCTTTCCATTTGTGGGCCCGCTTGGTACATCACTACCTTTTGCCTGATAACAAGAAGGTTAATTTGACTTAGGAGGGGATTATTATTTTTGCTCTGGGATGACATGCATGATACAGCTTGCGCGCACACACATGCATGTGTATGCATGAATCCCTCCCATCGAGTCGAAGAGGCTAGTACAACGACACATCATGAACCGATCTCGCTCTGTGTGGGGAGCTAGTGTACAATTTTTGACATAGGCGCCACATCAATGTTGTGTATTAAAACATGCATGCATCACCTCCATACATATGCATGTAGTGGTTGCCTTAGAACGATACACTCCCTCGCGTGGTTATCGGCGACAAGCCTATATATTCGTGGGCCCGCGTGGGCATCCATGATCACCTGACCAATAACAAGATAGGTTACCATGGTGGATTCTTCATTTGGTTCGTGTTATCGTAGTATAGGTCATGGTGAGATTCTGACCTAATTAAGTTTGAGCGCATATACTATGCATGCATGCATGCATGAATCCCCGTTGTTGGCTTGAAGTGTGGTGTAACATACATATGCATCGTCAACCTAACCCTCACTCAGTTTGGGGATTTCTAGTTTGAAATCATGGTGCCACATCAAAGTTGTTCCATTGTTACTCAAAAACACACCTCTCCATACATATGTTTGGGCCACACGCATGCAGTGGTTGTCTTCGGGGACTAGCTACTTGCGTGATTATTCATGAGCTTGCCCATCTCCGGGGTCGCATGGACGGCCATCACTTTGACCAACAACAAGAGAGAGGTTGTAAGACCAAGGTGGATTATTCTTGGTCCGTTTTATGATCCATCTTGGTGAGATATATGCCTCTCTGGCCGGCCGATCGAAAGTGTGTGTGTGTGGGGGGGGGTTGCTACTTCTCACTTTGCTAGGTGAACCTTGGTTGGGGGGCATGCATTCGTAGCTTAGGATTCCCTTCGTGGCGACACGAGGGGGTTGGGGGCTGCTAGCTACTTCACACTTTGCTAGGTGAACCTCGGTTGGGGGGGGGGGGCATGCATTCATAGCTTAGGATTCCCTTCGTGCCGACATGAGGGGGGGGCTGCTAGCTACTTCACACTTTGCTAGGTGAACCTCGGTCGGGGGAGGGATGCATTCATAGCTTAGGATTCCCTTCGTGCCAACACAAGGGAGGGGTGGCTGCTAGCTACTTCGCACTTTCCTAGGGTGAACCTCGGTTGGGGCATGCATGCATGCATAGCTTAGGATTTCCTTCGTGCCGACACGAGGGAGGGGGGCTGCTAGCTACTTCGCACTTTGCTAGGTGAACCTCGGTTGGGGGGGCATGCATTCATAGTGTAGGAATCCCTTCGTTACCGAGACGAGGGAGGGGGCTACTAGCTACTTTGCACTTTGCTAGGGTGAACCTCGGTTGGGGGACATGCATTCATAGCTTAGGATTCCCATCGTGTCCGACACAAGGGAGGGCGGAGGGGGGGCTGCTAGCTACTTCACACTTTGCTAGGTGAATGAACCTCGGTTGGGGGAGGGATGCATTCATAGCTTAGGATTCCCTTCGTGCCGACACGAAGGAGGAGGGGGGCTGCTAGCTACTTCGCAATTTGCTAGGTGAACCTCGGTTGGGGGGGGAGGGGCATGCATTCATAGCTTAGGATTCCCTTCGTGCCGACACGAGGGGGGTGGGGGGTGGGGGCAAGCAATACAGTGCGCTTTGCGAGAGAGGTGCCACATCAAAGTTGCATTTGGTATTTGAAAATCAAACCACCTTTTTGATACATAAATTTGGTCCACATGCAAGTGTGTTCGTGTTCTGACCCTCTCCCACTTCATTTTTCGTCAAATTTATGAACATTAGATAAGTCGGATGACGCAATAGACACGGTTCACTCAAACAAACCATGTGCCACGCCGGTGCACCCGTCACGCACACATCCACACAGTACATTAGGCTCCACGAGGCTCCTCCTCTCAAAAATATCTGTCCGTCTTGAGGGTTTTTCTGTTTCATAACCCATGGTTGTTATCTCCGGACCGTGTGCGATGTTTCTTTTTCCCAATCCCGCCTGCATCCCTAGAAAATATCTGCCCGCCTCGAGAGTTTTTCTGTTTCATAACACGGCATTTCAATCCGCGTTTGACTCCCGCATAGTAAAATTTCCAGTACCCGCATCATTTCCTCAAACACCCCCCTCCACACACACCAAAACCTCCTCTGGCGTGCGCGCACACACACCCCTTCCCTCGCTCCAAACCCTAGCAAGGTCCCCACCGCCGCTACCACCGCCGCCACAAGGCCTCCATTGTCAAGATCTGCCGGTTTGCCCGTGTAGCTTACACACCGACCTCCATACCCAGGTCGTCCTGAGTTTCTTAGATGACGCCTGCCAAACGCCCCCTTTCCCACAGATACCCATCCCCATCCCCACTCTAGAGCGTCGCAGCCTAAGCCCGGCTACGCTTCCCGTGGAGCTCGAGGAGCGACTGGCCCAAAAGAGGTGTATAGCGGTCTCTTCGCCCGACGTCGCCGGGGAAGCTGACGACCATTACTGGCGGCAGACACTCAAGTAGTGGGCTACAGTATGTGGGCATGCCTCGGCCGCTGGCTACGACATCGAGGTCATCGACAGCGATGGCCTGAGGCGGGCTATGTCACAGATTAAGTGGCACACCCCTAACCCCTCGGGTTCAACCGCCGTCGATCTCATCCATGGCCCCGCCGCTGATCTCCTCTCGCTCGCTGTCAACAATTTGCCATTCTACATCGCCATCGAGCCCCTTTTGTCATTTCTGAAGTACACATTCTGCGACGCTAGCTTGGGATCCACAGCTTCCAAGTCAGACCTCATCGACAGCGACCACGAGGAGGGCACCCTCTCTGGCTCTTCCAAGGGGAAAGAGCCCATCTACTCTTCCAAGGGGAAAGCGCCCGTCTGCCACATCAGGGAGGGCACCCTACAGTCGTGCTCTTCCAAGGGGAAGGAGCCCATTTGCGACAACATGGAGCGCATCCAGGGTCCGTGCTCTTCCCACGGGAACGAGCCCATTTGTGACAAGTGAGGAAACCCATGATTTGTTTTGCCGTGCCCCTATTGTAGTGTAGTGAGAATATGTCTAGTTTTAATTGCTATATCTGGTTGTTTGCAGTATGCCTTGTTTATTTCAGTTATTCACAATGTGATGCTCTATATGTGCAATTATTTACTGTGCAGTACATTTCATGAATCCAGTTTTAAACATACCGATAGGAATGCATATATTTGCTTGCTGTTAAGCCTGTTATAGCTAGCATATGCCTCTTTTAAAGTTTTTTGATTGGTTGGTTGTTTGTAGTTAGCATATGTCCAGTTTCAAATGCTATCTTTGGTTGTTCGTAGTATGCCTTGTTTATTCCAGTTATTCACAATGTGATGTTCTATATGTGCAAGTATGAACTGTTGTGCTTAACATGCTTCTCGATGTACCTACACAGGACAATTTTGGGAACGACTGTTGTTTTCATCGAGGTTAGTTTCATCCCATGGCTTATATCTGCTCACTGTTTAGGATATCAGTAGCTGGTACCATATAGGCCGACGGTTGATAAGGGACTAATCGATGAATCGGACTTTTAACTGAATATATCTGCAACCCATTTATCGTTAGGTTAACTAGGGCCATATGTAATATATCTGAGGCTACATAGCAACATGCACTATACTTAATGTCTAAATATGCAATCCTAGGCTACATAGCAACAAGGAAGAGTGCTACATTAATGTTCTAATGATGTCTAAATATACGTAGAAGAGCAGCAGCAACAATAACAACAACACAACCCTGTTTGGATACTCAACTTAGCTAGAGGTTAGAGTTAGTTTCTAGCTCATTACTAACCCTGAACTAAATCCATCCAAAGAGTTGTTTGGATGGCAGGGTTAGATTGACAATAAATGCACTAGGAGAACTAGCTCCAATTAGCACCTCTTGGGTTGGATAGTTTTTTTGGGTGGGTTATAGATGCAACTAGCTCAAACTAGACCTCATGTTTAGATGTACTTTAGGGCTATTTGAGCCCAAACTAGCTCAAACTAACTGTAACCCCTGGATACATCAGCAGTTAATCAGCCGATAATTTGTAAGAATGCACTAAACTCCTTTCGGCCCATAATATAAGATGTTAATTCATCTAATATGTGAGTATATTGGATGTTATAAGATACTCCCTCCATTCCTAAATATTTATATTTTTAGAGATTTCAAATGGATTACCACATACAGATGTATATAGACATATTATAAAAGTGTGTTGTGCTACATCATTGTGCAATTGTTGTTTAGCTTCTAATATTAACTTGGTGCTTTTAGGTACATATGTCATTGGTTAAGATCCGCGCTTCGACCCTTTCTGCGTATGGGGCAATGAGATATCGATGAACCAGCATCAAGTGAGGAAGCTAATAAAGATTGTTAGTAAAATGGGTCCAAAGATGGCAATTAAACTATTTGTTTACACTTTATCCAAGACAACAACGAACTGCAGGATGGTAAGTAAGAACTCTGCAGCCTTCTTTTTACTGCCCATAATGAGTTATGTTAGATGACAATGTCTGAATCTTTTTCTTTTGTAGTGGTTGCCAAAGTAGTTTACTCAAGATTACCTCTCAAACTACATGATTGGTGGGCATGCAAAGGTTAAAGTATTTCTACCAGAACACGATGATTATCTAGATGTTTTCATGAAGTCCGTGAAGGATGGGCGGTCGTCCATCACAAGGGGTTGGACTAGAGTCGTGCGTGCCTTCTGCATGGAGGAGGGCACAATATGGGCATTCCGCTTCACCTTGTTCAGCAACCAGAATATATTTCGCCTCTTTCTTTACCGTCTTTAATAGTACAAATATACAACTGTCGTTCATCATTCTTTATTTGGTTCTTATGTAATTCTTGAACATATGTACCTATGAATCGAATAATGCATTGGTTGTTTGAACCTGATGGATATGAATAAAGCTGTAGCATAGATTCAAATTCAAATTGAAATCCAAATCCGGTACAATTTGGAAAAGCAGCAATTAAATTAGGGTGAAATTACGCTCTCCAGGTTGTTACGGCACACACGGTTGGTAAAATACAAACGTTTGTGATATGCACCATTATCTGAGACGGTTCACAGAGAGGAAACGTGTGCAAGCATGCACACAATTGCCGTTTGCAAACCGTGTGCGATGTCAGACAATATCACAAACGGTGCGGGCAAACTAAACCTTTTTGTTAGTTGCCTTATCATACACGATTCGCAACCATGAACTATTTTTGATGAAGTATGCATCGTAAACGTTGCACCATAGGATAGCGTGTGTGATCGTTGTCGTGTACGACGATGTTACGACGGTCCGACGTTTCATAATCCTGTCCGACACTCGTACGACGATTAGCTAATCTTCTTAACGGTGAACCGTTTGTGATGGGCCGTGGATCATACACGTTCTATAATAGTGAACCGTTTGTGATGGGCTGCGGATCATACACGTTCTATAATAGTGAACCGTTTGTGATGGGCCGCACATCCTAAATGTAGCACCACAGAATACCGACTGCGATGACAATGCGAGCAGAAATGAGTAGGAGTATTGTAGGGGCCCTATCCTCGATGGTTTCTGGGTCGTGTGGGAAGGACCCCCTATCGCCCACACTCACTTGGCGACGGTTCCAAATGCCGTCGCGGAAAGGGGTTAAAAGCTGTTTGTTTAGGACCGACGCGCACCAGTGAATCCCAATCTCGATCCATGCCAACTCAACAGACACCTTCGGAGATACATGTAGAGCACCGTTATGATCACCTAGTTACATTGTGATAACTCACAAGTATAGGGGATCGCAACAGTTTTTGAGGGTAGAGTATTCAACCCAAATTTATTGATTCGACACAAGTGGAGCCAAAGAATATTCTCAAGTATTAGCAGTCGAGTTCTCAATTCAACCACACCTGAAAGACTTAATATCAGAAGCAAAGTATTTAGTAGCAAAGTAGTATGGAAGTAACAGTAACGGTGGCAAAAGTAACAGTAGTAGTTTTTGTAGCAATCGTAACAGTGACAACGAAAAAGTAACTAAGCAAAGATCAATATGTGAAAAGCTCGTAGGCAATGGATCAATCATGGATAATTATGTCGGATGCGATTCCTCATGCAACAGTTATAACATAGGGTGACACGGAACTAGCTCCAGTTCATCAATGTAATGTAGGCATGTATTCCGAATATAGTCATACGTGCTTATGGAAAAGAACTTGCATGACATCTTTTGTCCTACCCTCCCATGGTAGCGGGGTCCTATTGGAAACTAAGGGATATTAAGGCCTCCTTCTAATAGAGTACCGGACCAAAGCATTAACACTTAGTGAATACATGAATTCCTCAAACTACGTTCATCACCGGGAGTGGTCCCGATTATTGTCACTTTGGGGTTGCCGGATCATAACACATAGTAGGCGACTATTGACTTGCAAGATAGGATCAAGAACTCACATATATTCATGAAAACATAATAGGTTGAGATCTGAAATCATGGTACTCGGGCCCTAGTGACAAGCATTAAGCATAGCAAAGTCATAGCAACATCAATCTTAGAACATAATGGATACTAGGGATCAAACCCTAACAAAACTAACTCGATTACATGGTAAATCTCATCCAACCCATCACCATCCAGCAAGCCTGCGATGGAATTACTCACGCACGGTGGTGAGCATCATGAAATTGGTGATGGAGGATGGTTGATGATGATGATGGCGACGAATTCCCCTCTCCGGAGCCCCGAACGGACTCCAGATCAGCCCTCCCGAGGAAGATTAGGGCTTGGCGGCGGCTCCGTATCATAAAACGCGATGAATCCTTCTCTCTGATTTTTCCTCTCTGAAGTGAATATATGGAGTTGGGGTTTTGGTCGGTGGAGTCCCAGGGGGCCCACGAGGCAGGGGGAGCGGTGTGGGCCCCCTAATGCTGATTCTTTCGCCAATATTTTTCATTAATTCCAAAATGTGTCTCCGTGGATTTTCAGGTCATTCCGAGAACTTTATTTCTGCACAAAAATAACACCATGGCAGTTCTGCTGAAAACAGCATCAGTCCGGGTTAGTTCCATTCAAATTATGCAAGTTAGAGTCCAAAACAAGGGAAAAAGTGTTTGGAAAAGTAGATACATTGGAGACGTATCGTGTTGTGACGTTTGATAGCACACAAGGTATTCCTACGGTATCCGGGAGTTGCATGATCTCATGGTCGAAGGAATATGTATTTGACATTAAGAAAGCAGTAGCAATAAATTGAACGATCATATGCTAAGCTAACGGATGGGTCTTGTCCATCACAACATTCTCCTAATGATCTGATCCTGTTATCAAGTGACAACACATGTCTATGGTCAGAAAACTTTAACCATCTTTTGATCAACGAGCTAGTCTTATATAAGCTCACTAGCTAGGGACACGTTATTTGTTTATGTATCCACACATGTATTTAATTTTCAGTCAATGCAATTCTATCATGAATAATAATCCTTTATCATGAACAAGGAAATATGATGATAACCAATTTAGTATTTCCTTTAGGGCATATTTCCAACAACTAGTTCATGCCCCCCCCCCCCGCGCCGGGAGAACCATGGCTGATCACTAGCGATTTCAACGTCATCTACGAAGCCTGTGACAAGAACAACCTCAACCTAAACAGGAGAATCATTGGCCAGTTCAGAAGGCCAATCGAAACGGCAGGTGTGAAGGAAATTAAATGCAAGAACATATGCTTCACTTGGACAAATGAGACAGAAAATCCGACGATGGTGAGAATAGACAAGGTCTTCTACAACATTGAATGGGATGATCTCTTCCCATCCTACATGCTTATGGCTGCCTCGACCGCCTACTCCGACCACTATCCTCTCCAGCTGGCTCACATGGCTACGCCCCCATGGAAGGCTGCATTTAGATTTGAATCATTCTGGCCACGCTTCCCGCACTTCACAGAGACAATAGAATGGGCCTGGCAGCGCCCGGTCGACGTCAGCTGCCCCATTGCCAGAATCAAGATAAAGATGAAGAGAACAACTTTTGATATGTAGATTTGGGACAAGTCCCTGTTCAACGATGCTAAGGTCCAGTTTCATCTGGCAGCAGAGGTTGTGCTTAGGCTCGACATTGCTCAAGAAAAGCGCCGGCTCACGGCGGCGGAATGCAGCCTTCGCAAGCAGCTCAAGCAGAGGATCGTGGGCCTGGTCATGATTGAGCATGCACGCAAGAGACAAGCATCAAGAATCACTTGGCTCATGGCTGGAGACGCCAACACTGCTTTCTTTCAGGCCAAGATCAACTCTATAAGGAGGAAGAATTTCATTCACTCCCTGCAGGCAGATTCATGCATGGTCACTTCTCATGATGATAAAGCAGCCATTGTACATGATCACTTTGTCAACCTTTTGGGAGCAAAGCGGGACCAAGGCTTCTCCTTAAAATGGAATGTGATCGACCTGCCGTCTGTTGATAATGCAAGCCTGGACAACCCGTTCACTGAACCTGAAGTTTGTGCTGTTCTTTTTGCATTTCCAGTAGACCAAACTCCAGGCCCATACTACTTCTTGGGCGTCTTCTTCCGTACCTGCTGGAACACCATCAAGCATGACGTCATGGCTGTTTTCAATCACTTCTACAGGCTTGTTGGGGGCAATTTCTCGGACCTAAACTTAGCCATGATTGCTCTGCTGCTGAAGAAGGATGTTGCAGTCTGCATGGGAAACTTCAGATTGATCAACCTCATCCATTCGATCGCCAAGTTGATCACCAAGGTTCTGTCGATGAGATTAGTCACGGTCATCAGAACAGTAATCTCTCCTGCACAATCAACATTCTAGAAGGCCAAATGTATTCATGACAGCTTCCTGCTTGTTCAGAATAGCGTGCGTGCTCTACATCGCCGCAAAACGCCAGCTCTCCTACTGAAACTCGATATAGCAAAGGCCTTCGACAACATTTCCTAGGGATACCTATTCGAGCTCCTTCTCAAAATGGTTTTTCTGGCACGCTGGAGAGACTGGGTGTCCCTCGTCCTCTCCATGTCCTCGTCGTCATGCCTACTTAATGGCATCCTGGGCAACGCTTTTAGGCACTGCCGTGGATTGAGGCAGGGAGACCCTCCCTCCCCCATGTTGTTTATCTTGTGCATAGATCCTCTACACGGGTTGCTTCAAGCAGCAACAAATGAGGGATTACTGTTCGCACTCCCCGGGACGGCAGCGCGCATGCACACCTGCCTCTATGCCGACGACACGGTCATCTTCATCAATCCACTTAGGCAAGAGATCGATGAGCTCCTGAACATCCTACATCATTTTGGCATGGCTATTGGGCTACGCGTAAACCTAGCAAAATCTTCGATCATTCCCATAGCCTGCGAAAACGTAGACCTCACCACGGTTCTGCTCAACTTTGGAAGAACTATTGCGGCACTGCCCACTAGATACCTAGGACTCCCAATCACCGTCGGCAAGATTAGGCTAGTCCACCTTTAATTCATATTAGATAGGATCCGGGCAAGACTCCCAGGATGGAAGGGAAGGCTGATGCACATCGCGGGCAGGAGGGTATTGGTGCGTACTCTCGGCCATGCGCACCTTCGCCATCACGGCCCTACACGTGCCGAAGAGGTTCTTCATGGATGTCGACAAGGCAAGACGGTGGTTCCTCTAGGTGCAGGATGAGGACGTCACCGAAGGGAAGTGCAAGGTGCACTGGAAGTCGGTCACCTCGCCGAAGCGCATCGGCGGGTTGGGCATCCATGACCTAGAAAATTTCGCAAGAGCGCTGCGACTGCATTGGCTCTGGCTCTGGCTCTCCTGGACGTAGCCAGGCCACCGTTGGGTAGGCACGGGTATCCCCTGCAATGACGCTGACCGCACCCTGTTCGCAGCCTGCATGGTGGTCACCACTGGCAACGGCGCCACAACCTCCTTCTGGTTCTCGTCATGGCTGGGGGGCAGGCAGCTCTGTCAGGCCTATCCGGAGGTCTTCGCTCAATCCATCAGGAAGAACAGATCGGTCCGGGAGGCGCTACACGAAGATAGGTGGATCCTTGATCTTCTCCATGGCAACCACGAGAGCATCGTGCACATGGTGCTCCAAGTGTCAAGAGAGATTCGTCACGCTGGGATCATGATGGAGGACGAAACAGAGGATATGATTAGATGGACCCCGAGTAGCTTTGGGAAGTACTCAGCGCGCTCCACCTACAACGTGCAGTTCCACGACAACACCAACAACGGCAACAATGAACTTCAGAGGAGCAATCTGGAAGGTTTGGACACCCGGCACTTGGACACTGTGTTTGGATTCATGAATATGATAACACGTTCTTCGGTCTTCTTGGCATCACAAATCATCTCCTCCTCAAGTGCAAGCCTACGCTCCTCCACCTTCAACTTTCTCTCTTCAATCGCCAACTTGGCCTTCCATTTCTCATCCTCCAACACCTCGAGCTCATTCCATCTCGCCATCTTCTCTTCTTTGTGTTCGGTCACCAACACCTTCTTGGCCTCGATCATTGCCACAAGTTCTTCTTTGTAAGTGCCACCAAATACATTTCTCTTTTTTATTTGTTTTGCAATCTTGTTTCCTTCCTGTTGGGGATATAACTATTGGGTATGACCCGCCTAGGAGGGACCGGTTCATGCCACTGGCAGTTTAAAGATGAAGAAGCTCGATAAGGTCCAAGAAGATATGAAGATGGCGGTTCATAGAGCAAGCCATTGAAGGCCCAAGACTCGGAGACGACTTGAGGCCCACGGGTGTGAGCCGCCATACTGTTTAACTTGTTCTGTAAGGCAAGCTTAGTTAGAAACTGAGCCGGTCGGAACTCTGTAAGCCGCCGGGCATCAACCTGTATATAAAGGGGTGACCCATTGGCGGGTTAACTCAAGTAACAATCAATCAAGAACTAGGTCAAGCATATTCGCTCCCTGGTAATCAACACCCAAGCATACAACCTAAAGCAGGAGTTGGTGTTTACCTTGTTGAGAGGTGTCCTTTGTCCCATTTAACCTCTTCAAGCTAGCCTACTTGTGATGGCTCCACACCTAAGTCCTTTTGCTAGGGCATCTGCCGTGTTAAGTCCACGACACTTCCGGTCTATTGTTGGCATCTTCGTCAACCTCGTTGTCCTCCTCAACGGATATGCTCAACCTTGATCTCTTTGGAGTGGTCTCCGTGATTCTTTGGATCCACTTCTCGTTCTTGCATAACTCTTTGTAGCAATGATGCAACATGAAGGGCTTGTGGCCGAACTTGGTGTTTCTATGCTTGAATAGTTCTTGGACATAGGGGCCATACTCCGTCGCTTGCACACCACTCGGTGGTGCATGATTCACTTGGTTGACACAACTGGACCATCGGTTGCATTGGTCATGAACGGTGCTCCAACGATGCCCAAGAGAACCTTGCATACGTCTTGATCACACCTCCACGGGGTTGTTGTAGTGCTCGGTAATTCTCTCCCAAAACATGGTCTTGGTTTGATATGTTCTGATCATTGCATTCATGGAGATCGCGCACCAAGCATCGCAAAGAGCAATATCCTCCTTTTGCTTGTAGTTGGTGGTGTTTGACCTTGGCACCTTCGAGATTTCTTCGGTCAGCTCCACAACCTCCTCTTCCTCGGCCACCACCTCTTCGGCCTCCTCCTCTTTGGCCTCCTCCTCTTCCCCGGTCACCTCTTGCTCCATGTCTTGGGACACCTATGAATGATGCCAAAATGAGTCATAATTGAGCTCATCAAGTCCAACGGTGGTCGAGGACTCCAAAGATGTGAGGAATTTGGCTGTGTTAATCTCCACTCTAAGACAACAAAGCAAACACCACCAACAATCACTATTGGCCACCAACAATCACTATCGAATAGCAACAAGACGTGGGGTTTTTCTTTACCTTGTAGGCATTTCATCGAGCACTTGGCGGCCGGCGATGCTTGCTGTCGGCTACGGCCATCGCCCGCACCGGAGCACTGGTCGTAGGGGGCGCCGGAGTAGGTACCGGCCTAGGACGAGGCGCCGTTGTGGCCTTTTTCATCTTCTTCTATGCGTCCGCCTCGGCGAGTGCCGACACTGATGTCGTCGACTTTCGAGCTCATTTGGCTCCAGTGGGAGCGGTGGGAGCACTACAAAAATAATACACTTCCGTGATGATACATTTTTGTCATAGTAGGTCATTGATGACCCACAAGTATAGGGGATCTATCGTAGTCCTTTCAATAAGTAAGAGTGTCGAACCCGATGAGGAGTAGAAGGAAATGATAAGTGGTTTTCAGCAAGGTATTCTCTGCAAGCACTGAAATTATAGATAACAAATAATTTTGTGATAAGCTAATTTGTAACGAGCAACAAGTAACAAAAGTAAATAAAGTGCAGCAAGGTGGCCCAATCCTTTTTGTAGCAAAGGACAAGCCTGGACAAACTCTTATATGATGTAAAGCGCTCCCGAGGATACATGGGAATTATCATCAAGCTAGTTTTCATCACGTTCATATGATTCGCGTTCGGTACTTTGATAATTTGATATGTGGGTGGACCGGTGCTTGGGTGCTGTCCTTACTTAGACAAGCATACCACTTATGATTAACCCCCATTGCAAGCATCCGCAATTACAATAGAAGTATTAAGGTAAACCTAACCATAACATGAAACATATGGATCCAAATCAGCCCCTTACAAAGCAACGCATAAAGTAGGGTTTAAGCTTCTGTCACTCTAGCAACCCATCATCTACTTATTACTTCCCAATGCCTTCCTCTAGGCCCAAATAATGGTCAAATGTCATGTAGTCGACGTTCACATAACACCACTAGAGGAGAGACAACATACATCTCATCAAAATATTGAACGAATACCAAATTCACATGACTACTAATAGCAAGACTTCTCCCATGTCCTCAGGAACAAACGTAACTACTCACAAAGCATATTCATGTTCATAATCAGAGGGGTATTAATATGCATATAGGATCTGAACATATGATCTTGCACCAAATAAACCGGCTAGCATCAACTACAAGGAGTAATCAACACTACTAGCAACCTACAGGTACCAATCCCAGACTTAGAGACAAGAATTGGATACAAGAGATGAACTAGGGTTTGAGAGGAGATGGTGCTGGGGAAGATGTTGATGGATATTGGGCCCCTCCCGATGAGAGGAGCATTGGTGATGACGATGGTGATGATTTCCCCCTCCCGGAGGGAAGTTTCCCCGGCAGAACAGCTCTGCCAGAGCCCTAGATTGGTTCTGCCAAGGTTCCGCCTCGTGGCGGCGGAGTCTCGTCCCGAAAGCTTGCTTATGATTTTTTTCCTCAACAAAAGACTCCATATAGCAGAAGATGGGCATCGAAGGGCCACTAGGGGCCCACGAGGCAGGGGGCGCGCCCCCACCCTCGTGTCCAGGGTGTGGGCCCCCTCTGGAACTTCTTGCACTCAGTATTTTTTATATATTCTGAAAATAGCTTCTGTGAAGTTTCAGGACTTTTGGAGCTGTGCAGAATAGGTCTCTAATATTTTCTCCTTTTCCAGCCCAGAATCCCAGCTGCCAGCATTCTCCCTCTTTATGTAAACCTTGTAAAATAAGAGAGAATAGGCATAAGTATTGTGACAAAATGTGTAATAACATCCCATAATGCAATAAATATCGATATAAAAGCATGATGCAAAATGGATGTATCAACTCCCCCAAGCTTAGACCTCGCTTGTCCTCAAGTGAAAGCCGAAATCAAAAAATATGTCCACATGTTTAGAGATAGAGGTGTCGATAAAAATAAAATACGGACATGAGGGCATCATGATCATTCTTAGAACAATAGCTTATATAATTATTGCCATATGATCTCTTATGCTAAAGTAACAACTCAATCACAATTTCAAGTATGAATCATAAACTTCACTGAAAACTAACAAACTATAATCTCAGTCATTGAAGCAATTGCAATTTATCATAACATAGGAAAGAGTCAATATAAGAGCTTGTCAGCAAGTCCACATACTCAACTATCATATAGTCTTTCACAATTGCTAACACTCACTCAATACTCATGGGTATGGAGTTTTAATCGGACACAGAGAAAGATAGGGGCTTATAGTTTTGCCTCCCAACGTTTTACCTCAAGGGTAATGTCAACAATAATAGTTCATGAAAACTCACATCCAATTAGCCATATATACCAGGATCTTTCCAACATATTGTGCTTGCCAAAAATAAAATGTAAAAAGAAAAGGTGAAGATCACCATGAATCTTATGTAAGGTGGGAGATAAAGGTAAAAGATAGGCCCTTCACAGAGGGAAGCAGAGGTTGTCATGCACTTTTATGGTTGGATTCACAAAATCTTAATGTGAAAGAACGTAACTTTATATTGCCACTTGTGATATGGACCTTTATTATGCAGTCCGTCGCTTTTATTTCTTCCATATCACAAGATCGTATAAAGCTTATTTTCTCCCACACTAATAAGTCATACATACTTAGAGAGCAATTTTTATTGCTTGCACCAATGACAACTTACTTGAAGGATCTTACTCAATCCATAGGTAGATATAGTGGACTCTGATGGCAAAACTGGGTTTAGGGATATTTGGAAGCACAAGTAGTATCTCTACTTGGTGCAAAGAATTTGGCTAGCATGAGGGGAAAGGCAAGCTCAATCATGTTGGATGATCCATGACAATATAATTTATCTCAGATGTAAGAAACATAACCCATTACGTTGTCTTCCTTGTCCAACGTCAACTATTTAGCATGTCATATTTTAATGAGTGCTCACAATCATAAAAGAAGTCCAAGATAGTGTATTTATATGTGAAGACCTCTCTTTCTTTACTTCCTATTAATTGCAACGATGACCAAAGCTATGTTTGTCAACTCTCAACAACTTTTATTCATCATACTCTTTATATGTGAGCTCATTACTCTCCATAAGATTCATATGATCTCTTTGTTTCTTTTTATTTCTTTCTCTTTTTATTTTATTCCCTCAAGAACATAGAAAAATCATCAAGCCCTTGACTCAACACTAATGTTTATTATATAGCTCACGGACTCGATTACATAGAGGGATCATAAAGCAAAACTCAAAACTAGATCATTGTGACGCCCCCGATTCAATCGTACACTAATCATACACGCAAACGTGTACGATCAAGATCAGGGACTCACGGGAAGATATCACAACACAACTCTACAAATAAAATAAGTCATACAAGCATCATATTACAAGCCAGGGGCCTCGAAGGCTCGAATACAAGAGCTCGATCATAGACGAGTCAGCGGAAGCAACAATATCTGAGTACAGACATAAGTTAAACAAGTTTGCCTTAAGAAGGCTAGCACAAACTGGGATACAGATCAAAAGAGGCGCAGGCCTCTTGCCTGGGATCCTCCTAACTACTCCTGGTCGCCGTCAGCGGGCATCACGTAGTAGTAGGCACCTCCGGTGTAGTAGGAGTCGTCGTCGAAGATGGCGTCTGGCTCCTGGGCTCCAACATCTGGTTGCGACAACCAGATAGAAGGGATAGGGGGAAAAGAGGGAGAAAGCAACCGTGAGTACTCATCCAAAGTACTCGCAAGCAAGGAGCTATACTACATATGTATGCATTGGTATCAAATGGATTAAGGGAATCATATGTGGACTGAACTGCAGAAAGCCGGAATAAGGGGGGATAGCTAGTCCTTTCGAAGACTACGCTTCTGGCAGCCTCCGTCTCGCAGCATGTAGAAGAGAGTAGACTGAAGTCCTCCAAGTAACATCCTATAGCATAATCCTAACCGATGATCCTCCCCTCGCCGCCCTGTGAGAGAGCGATCACCGGTTGTATCTGGCACTTGGAAGGGTGTGTTTTATTAAGTATCCGGTTCTAGTTGTCATAAGGTCAAGGTACAACTCCAAGTCGTCCTGTTACCGAAGATCACGGCTATTCGAATAGATTAACTTCCCTGCAGGGGTGCACCACATAACCCAACACGCTCGATCCCATTTGGCCGGACACACTTTTCTGGGTCATGCCCGGCCTCGGAAGATCAACACGTCGCAGCCCCACCTAGACCAACAGAGAGGTCAGCACGCCGGTCTAAACCTAAGCGCCCAGGTGTTTGGGCCCATCGCCCTTAGCACACCTGCACGTTGCGTGGGCGGCCGGAAGCAGACCTAGCCTAGTAGGCGTTCCAGTCCAATCCAGCGCGCGCCGCTCCGTTGCTGACGTCACGAAGGCTTCGGCTGATACCACGACGTCGAGTGCCCATAACTGTCCCCGCGTAGATGGTTAGTGCGTATAGGCCAGTAGCCAGACTCAGATCAAATACCAAGATCTCGTTAAACGTGTTAAGTATCTGCGAACGCCGACCAGGGCCAGGCCCACCTCTCTCCTAGGTGGTCTCAACCTGCCCTGTCGCTCCGCCTCAAAGTAACAGTCGGGGGCCGTCGGGAACCCAGGCCCACCTCTACCGGGATGGAGCCACCTGCCCCTTCAGCCCCCATCTCCGAACAGTATCACAGGTAAGGTAATTGTGTAAAAAATATTGTATATGCCCGTGATCACCTCCCGAAGTGATCACGGCCCAGTAGCATAGCATGGCAGACGGACAAGAGTGTAGGGCCACTGATGGAACACTAGCATCCTATACTAAGCAGTAGGATAGCAGGTAATGGTAACAACAGTAGTAGCAAGGATAGGCTATGCATCAGGATAGGAATATCGGAAAGCAGTAACATGCTACACTACTCTAATGCAAGCAGTATAGAGAAGAGTAGGCGATATCTGGTGATCAAAGGGGGGGGGATTGCCTGGTTGCTCTGGCAAGAGAGAGGGGTCGTCAACTCCGTAATCGTACTGGGTAGCAGCGGCGTCGGTCTCGGTGTCTAGCGAGAGAAGAGGGGGAAGAAACAATAAATATTTAAGCAAGCAGATGCATAGCGATGCATGACATGACAAGTAACGGCGTTAGAGGTGTCCTAACGCGGTAGTGGGTGATACCGGTGAAGGGGGGAAACATCCGGGAAAGTATCCCCGGTATTTCGCGTTTTCGGACAGATGAAACGGAGGGGGAAAGTTGCGTGTTCGCTATGCTAGGGATGTGTGGTGGATAAACGGGTTGCGTATTCGGATTCGTCTCGTCGTTCTGAGCAACTTTCATGTACAAAGTTTTTTCATCCGAGCTACGGTTTATTTTATATTAATTATTAAAGATTTAAATCATTTTTAGGACTAACAGAATTAATTAATTTAGGAAATACAATTATGACGTCAGCATGATGTCAGCGGTCAACTCTGACCGTTGACCAGTCAACTGGTGGGTGGGGCCCGCCGGTCATTGACTGTTATCTCATTATCAGAATTAATTAGCCTAATTAGGTTTAGGTTAGCTAAACAGAATTAATTAAGTTATTAATTATCCTAATTAATTAATTATTATAATTTTCTAATTCCTCTTTTTTTAAAGGGGCATGGGGCCCATATGTCATAGGCTCATAGTAATTAAATAGGGCTAATTAGATTTAACTAAATGATTAGGTTAATCTAATCCGATTTAATTAATTCTCTAATTAATTAATTAACATTTTAATTATTATATTTATTATTTATTTTTATAGTTCTTCTTTTTTTTTGTTCTCAGGTGGGCCCCCTCTGTCATTGCCCCAAAGGGGCATAGCGGGCTAACGGGCGCGGTTCTAGGGCGCGGTTGCGGGGCGGAGCCAGGCGCTGGGCGTTGCGGGCACCCGACCCTAGAGAGGGCCGAGCGGGCATGGGTCGGCGGCGCGGGTCGCGGAAGGGAAGCGGAGCTGCGGGCGCGCGCGCCGCGACGGGCAAGTGGCGGGCGCGGCACGGCATCAGCAGCGCCAGCAACGGGCGGAGGCGGGGCGGCCAGCAGCGGCGCCAGCAGTAGGCAGCATAGCGGTGGCGGACGCTGGAAGCAGAGCTCCGGCAGGTGCTAGGGGGAAGGCGCCGGCGAGCGACGGGGAGGTGCGGTGAGGCATTCAACGGCCTGGGTGGTAGGCAACGGGCAACGGGGGCGGCAAGCGCGACGAGGGCGCGGTAGCGAGCGACAGCAGGCCACGGGTGGAGCATCACGGTCGGGCGCGGTCGGGGCGTGCAGGGGGAGCAGCGGCAGCACGACAACAAGCGGCCGAGGCAGACGGGCACGGCGGCGCGGACGCGAGGCGTCCTGGTCAGGGGGGAGAAGAGGGGAGGCGGAGGCTGATGGCCTCACTAGCGTTGCAGGTGCACGGGTCGGCGAGGCTCGATGGAGCTCATCGAGGAGGAGGATGGGGACGAAGCGCGGCGATGTAGACGTGGAGGAAGTCCGGCGGGGAGGTCCGGGCGATGAGGTGTTGGGCGATCCCGCGAACAGCGGCGAGGGGCGACGATGTGGGCGGGTTCGGGCGCTAGGGCCCCGGTCCAAGGAGCTCCTCTCCCCTGTGCGTGCGTTGTGTGGTGGCGGCGGTGTGGGAGGACGAGGGGAGAGTGGGGGATCGTGGGGGAACCGTGGTGTAGTGGGCTAGGGTTGCGGGGTGGGGGGGTTATGCAGGGGCGCGGCTGGGCCAACCAGGTGGGTGGCCCAATGGCCTGCTGGGCCGGAGCCCAGTGGGGGGGGGGTGTTTCCCTTTTTTTCTATTTTGTTAGTTTTCTTTTGTTTTCCTTTTCTGTTTTTTAACCTTAATTGCTTTAGTCTAAGTAAAACACAATAAGAGTCTGTAAATTAGTGTTACTAAATATTCCACTACCACAATTAACCTGGCACATTAATTAAAGTAGTTTGTATTTGTTTATTAATTTAAGAGCATTTAAATAATAGTTTTACACTGTTTTAATTTATTTAGTGCATTTAAGTATTTTATTAAAAGATGATTTCTGCACCAACATTTATTATGGATTATTTGACACATTAGGAACAATTTAGTTTTGACTTTTGAAAACTTTAATTGTTTTGACTTTAATCCAAATTTGAATTTGGATTGGTTCCGAACTAACGCGAGATAATCAACAATAATCGAGGTGACGTGGCATCATTACCAGAGGGTTACTGTAGCTTGATTACCCGGGCGTCACAAATCTCCTCCACTACAACAAATCTCGTCCCGAGATTTAGGAGGGGAGTAAGGGGGAAGGTTTGGTAACAAATCTAGCGGGTCTTCTCATCCTGGCTTGCTCTTCTCGAAGAGGCCGGTCCAATACATTGATGTCTTCATTTCTCTGCTTTAGGTCATCATGATCAAGTCGTCATCCTTTCTTTGGGGGTTCCATCATACTTACGAAAGAATAAGGGGTTATTCCGGGAGAACGAACCTCTACAAGGTTGACTATCTAGTCGATAACATCGGGGAAGGTGGCGGAAGGTAACTCTCGAATTGAAACTTAAGTAAATATTGAGACCAAGTAATGAGGTTTCATGGGAAGTTTCGAGCGAGCAGGCAACCGTTCGATGCCTGAACAGGGCTTGAAAGGGGCTCAAAGCACTCGGGGACTAAGTATTGCGTCCGGTAACAGATTTGATGATCTCTCGGGAGGTGGCTTGTGAATTACATACGAGGCCACACGCGAGGAAGAACCTTGGGAACAGGGGGGTGCAGGAGAGTCAAGTTCCGATCCTGTGGAACTGTGGGTTATGGGCCCACCATGTGGGTTAAAGGTAGGAAGGGGGGCTGACATCTTGCACGGTCACAATAGCAAGGCATGCCAGAGGGTAGCCTGTTAGTTATGTCGGCAACAACATCGATACCAAGGGCGAGGGACGAAGAGAACCATTTTCCTGCTCGTTGAACGAGGCGGACCAATAGGCAAGGTTCCCGTCCATCGGTGGTTACCGAAATGTCATCAACAATAGTAACAGGGTCTGACTGATAAGGTGGTACACCGAGGTGTTTTTGTAAGCAGGAAAATATTACTGCTTAGGTCATATAAACCTCAAGAAAGGTTAAACCAAAAAATGGAAAGGATAATATGATTATCAAATTAATCAGAACAATGGAAAGGAAAATGTGTTTAAACACATATATCAGGGGTATATCCTCCCCAAAGTCAAGCATAGGATGATATCCAAGACAGGATATAAAGTAGAAAACCTTTTAGGTAAGGGGGGAGGAATATCATGATATTACCCATACAACGGTGTTAGGATAAATGATAAACAAAATTTAGCATCGTGCTTCAAATGTTCCTGTTGAAAATCGGAGTACCATTGACATGCTTCGAGATAGCATTGACATGGTCATCAGGTGAAGATCAGACTTTGGAAACACAAAGGATCCATCAGGAATAACTTGTAGAATAAGTCTTACAATTTCCTCAGGGAAGAATGGATAACCTTGTTAAAAAGGAAACATTAACAATAGGTCCTCCGGCCAGGTGTGCTGGGCAAGACATCACCTTACCGGGTCATAAAAGAACATTGTTATTACCCTTGGAAATATATTCCAACCATCATATCTGACCGGGATTCAGATCTGGTCGGTGTTAGGATACCTCAGACTCTGGATGCCTGAGAAGAAAAGGTGCAACACAATTGACAAGACGACATTGTAAGATTCTCGGGAAATGTACTATGGTAGCGAGTTCCGAAACAAGAGTTCATCATTAAAACCAAGGAGAGGATGAGGAGGTGGCTGATGGACTCAGCGTCAATTCCTCGAGATTTCCAAAAGGATGGATTTCCGCAACTATGTGAATAAGGAGATAACATTTCTCAGATCAGATGACATAAGGAGGTATGCTTGAGGAAAACATACACAATTAAACATTTGTTGAAAGGTGCACCCGAATTATGGGGTTATGTAGCATGATCAATGTTAGAACGGTGGTTCAGCAACCGATAGTCTAAGAATGAAATTTCGATCATTAACTTCAAAGCAATAGAGTTGCTAGAAGTGCAGAATCCATACCCCACCGTTCACTTGTGGTTACCCCGGTTGGAATCAACACGAGGACCAAGAAAGAATGGTGATGGTGAGAAGTATCATTATAGCAAGAATTCTTAAGAGGTGGAGCAATCCTCACAACCTTCTTGACATTAAATATGGTAATACTCCGCGGTAGAACATATCATAAGTCGGATAGCAAGGAACTCAAGGTACAACACAAATCAGGAACAAGTTTTGTGTTGGAGGGAATGCAATAATGTTGTCGATGATAACCCAAATCATCAAGGGCAAAGGATGCTATTTCTCATCAAGAATTCAATTGATATCCTGGAAACACTCAGAATGTTGATGATGATCACGACACTTTTGTCGAGAGGTTTCATGAAGATGTAATCAACCAGCGACGACATCAATTCAAAGGAATGATGAAGCGAAAGGTTATTGGAACCATGGGTACGGCACAACTCGAAATCAAGCTTGTTGTTCAAGGCAAAATGATATGATGAGGAAAATCGACATAAGCTTAGCTCATTGTCAAATAATTGTGCTACGGGAAGAAGGACCGGGTAGCACAGTTAACATTTGGCACGATAATGATATAGCCGAGTAGGCTCGGAATGACGTGATCGAGTTCAGACTTGTAAGTAATGAAGGTTACCAAGAGTTGTTGAATCGTAGTGCGGACTCAATTCAGTTGTCGGTGTCCTTGAGGGGTTCTAACAACTGAGAACCCGTTGGAAAAATGGAATCTGCAAGAATATTAGTTGATGAAGAACTCATAAGAAGTTATGTATCCCGTGGTATCCTCGAGATACCAGGGGGTAATACTCGACGACAGATCAAAGTAGAGGTTGGACTGGGGTATTGCTCTGCAGAAGACAAGTGCTTAAACTTGCACGAGAAACGGTACCTAAAAGAGAACATGGTCGAAACCACGATTGCAAAAGGCCAGATCCCAGATATAATATGAACTTATACCAAGGGAGTAATTAATTTAAGAGAAGCTTTAATGATAAGATCTACATCATGTCCATGGGCATGAACACAAAGTTCAAGGTCGACTCCCACTTCTTCAATGCATAATCTTACATTTACCTCCCCTTTTCAAAGTTGTAGTGCTGAAAAGTTATCTGACGAAGCGTCAGCAGGGTATAACCCGCATAACTTTCGAGGTCACACAAATTAAGGAAGGCATAGGTTCAACCCGTCAGGGTATCATGGAAACATATACCACAAGCTTTGAGAGTAAATATTACCAGCTCGAAAGTAGAGCATGGTTGGCAAAAGGAGAGGATACAAATTACCAAAGGCATTATGTATCGGAGAAAGAACTCACAAGGTGATTAATTATGAAGGACATCGTCGGATAATAATCCAACAGTGGATATGGTGATCCACAATGGAGCTGATGTGAGTATCGATACCCAATCAGAGGAAGAAAGAATGCAAATGCATCGTTTTACAGAACATCTAAATAATTCAACATTTAAATAACAAAGGATTTATGATTTTCAAATCAAGGGATCAGGAGCAAACGCTCTAATCAAGGACGGACAAGTTGAATAGACTTAGGGGTACAATCGATGGCAATCTGATTGGCCGAGGACCAGCTCACGTTTTAAATGACATCTGAGCTGGAAGGATGAATTCTATGATCTGAGTGAGGATTGCGAGCATTCGCAACATATTGAGTCAATGGACTCAAAATGATATTGACAAAGGTTGCCCATAAGATTACTATACTTATGGGATTAACCATAATGCAAGCAAGCAAGAATTTCAGGAGCAATAGGTTGCTCAGGATTTTCGGAAGACCGAATGGTATTTCGAAGAATTTTGTGAACTGCATGAATATCTGGGGATGAGCAGATACTTGATAAATGCGAGTAATTATCCGTAGTGGTATGCATGTGGCAAGGAACTGGAAGTCAGTAGGCACAAAATATTCTCGGAACAATACAGAGAATTTTCGGTGTATCTTGTAATAACAAGATCAATGGGATTTGAAAGGGCAAGTGGATGTAGTTATCCATAATGATATTAAAGTGGTAGGGAATTTGCAAAGGCGATGGGCACAAAGTCTCGAAAGAGTAGCAGAGAGTAACTACGAAATCTTCTGGTGCAGCAGGCGATCATCTGGCCTGAATGGGGCTCTTCGGGAGGAAGTATTTTCGAGAACCTAAAGTTAGATTTTAGCAAAATCATTTAACCCGAATAGAAGAGAGATCAGAGTCCCAGAGTATAGACGAGGAATAAAAGATCCTAATACCACCCAATGGCGACGTGGCCCCATAAGGCACACAGCCATGTTAGTAAAAGTTTTGTAATGACTAGACTCAACTTCGGCCAAGGAGTGTGGAAGGGGAATTCCTACAGGCAGTCAGCTCTGATACCAACTTGTGACGCCCCCGATTCAATCGTACACTAATCATACACGCAAACGTGTACGATCAAGATCAGGGACTCACGGGAAGATATCACAACACAACTCTACAAATAAAATAAGTCATACAAGCATCATATTACAAGCCAGGGGCCTCGAAGGCTCGAATACAGGAGCTCGATCATAGAAGAGTCAGCGGAAGCAACAATATCTGAGTACAGACATAAGTTAAACAAGTTTGCCTTAAGAAGGCTAGCACAAACTGGGATATAGATCGAAAGAGGCGCAGGCCTCATGCCTGGGATCCTCCTAACTACTCCTGGTCGTCGTCAGCGGGCATCACGTAGTAGTAGTAGGCACCTCCGGTGTAGTAGGAGTCGTCGTCGAAGGTGGCGTCTGGCTCCTGGGCTCCAACATCTGGTTGCGACAACCAGTAGAAGGGATAGGGGGAAAAGAGGGAGAAAGCAACCGTGAGTACTCATCCAAAGTACTCGCAAGCAAGGAGCTATACTACATATGTATGCATTGGTATCAAATGGAATAAGGGTCATATGTGGACTGAACTGCAGAAAGCCGGAATAAGGGGGGATAGCTAGTCCTTTCGAAGACTACGCTTCTGGCAGCCTCCGTCTTGCAGCATGTAGAAGAGAGTAGACTGAAGTCCTCCATCCAAGTAACATCCTATAGCATAATCCTAACCGATGATCCTCCCCTCGCCGCCCTGTGAGAGAGCGATCACCGGTTGTATCTGGCACTTGGAAGGGTGTGTTTTATTAAGTATCCGGTTCTAGTTGTCATAAGGTCAAGGTACAACTCCAAGTCGTCCTGTTACCGAAGATCACGGCTATTCGAATAGATTAACTTCCCTGCAGGGGTGCACCACATAACCCAACACGCTCGATCCCATTTGGCCGGACACACTTTTCTGGGTCATGCCCGGCCTCGGAAGATCAACATGTCGCAGCCCCACCTAGAACAACAGAGAGGTCAGCACGCCGGTCTAAACCTAAGCGCCCAGGGGTCTGGGCCCATCGCCCTTAGCACACCTGCACGTTGCGTGGGCAGCCGGAAGCAGACCTAGCCTAGTAGGCGTTCCAGTCCAATCCAGCGCGCGCCGCTCCGTTGCTGACGTCACGAAGGCTTCGACTGATACCACGACGTCGAGTGCCCATAACTGTCCCCGCGTAGATGGTTAGTGCGTATAGGCCAGTAGCCAGACTCAGATCAAATACCAAGATCTCGTTAAACGTGTTAAGTATCTGCGAACGCCGACCAGGGCCAGGCCCACCTCTCTCCTAGGTGGTCTCAACCTGCCCTGTCGCTCCGCCTCAAAGTAACAGTCGGGGGCCGTCGGGAACCCAGGCCCACCTCTACCGGGATGGCGCTACTATCTCAGAGTCAAGTCCATATTTAGTGCTAAATTTACGGAAAACATCGGTATCCATAAAAGATTTATCACAATCAAACTTAGGTGTCATACCTGACTCCTTACCTTCGTCGGGATCCCAATCTTTAGTGTTGCATTTAATTATTTCCAATAAATCCCATTTGAATTCAATAGTCTTCATCATAAAAGAGCCAGCACAAGAAGTATCGAGCATGGTGCGATTGTTGTCAGAAAGCCGAGCATAAAATTTTTGAATAATCATTTCTCTTGATAGCTCATGATTGGGGCATGAATATAACATTGATTTATGCCTCCCCCAAGCTTGAGCTATGCTTTCTCCTTCGCGAGGCCAAAAATTATATATATAATTACAATCACGATGAACAAGATGCATAGGATAAAACTTCTGATGAAATTCCAATTTCAATCGTTTGTAGTTCCATGATCCCATATCATCACATAGCCTATACCATGTCAATGCATCTCCCTTCAAAGATAAAGGGAAGACATTCTTCTTGATAACATCATTGGGCATACTTGCAAGCTTAAATAATCCACAAACTTCATCCACATATATTAGGTGCTCATCAGGATGTAATGTTCCATATCCTGCAAAAGGATTAGCTAGCAGTTTTTCTATCATACCCGAAGGAATTTCAAAGTAAACATTTTCATTTTCAGTAGGTTCAGTAGGTTGAGGAGCAACTCTTTGCTCTACTGTTCGAGGTGAAGATACCCCGAACAAGCCCCTCAGAGGATTACTTTCCATAGTAACAAGTGACAGCAAATTTCAGCACACTATATAAATTTTTCCTTACCAAATTCCACCTACAAAAGGCGCTTCACTCCCCGGCAATAGCGCCAGAAAAAGGTCTTGATGACCCACAAGTATAGGGGATCTATCGTAGTCCTTTTGATAAGTAAGAGTTTCAAACCCAACGAGGAGCAGAAGGAAATGATAAGCGGTTTTTAGCAAGGTATTCTCTGCAAGCACTGAAATTATAGATAACAGATAGTTTTGTGATAAGATAATTTGTAATGAGCAACAAGTAACAAAATTAAATAAAGTTCAGCAAGGTGGCCCAATCCTTTTTGTAGCAAAGCACAAGACTGGACAAACTCTTATATGATGTAAAGCGCTCCCGAGGACACATGGGAATTATCGTCAAGCTAGTTTTCATCACGTTCATATGATTCGCGTTCGGTACTTTGATAATTTGATATGTGGGTGGACCGGTGCTTGGGTGCTGTCCTTACTTGGACAAGCATCCCACTTATGATTAACCCCCATTGCAAGCATCCGCAGCTACAACAGAAGTATTAAGGTAAACCTAACCATAGCATGAAACATATGGATCCAAATCAACCCCTTACGAAGCAACGCATAAACTAGGGTTTAAGCTTCTGTCACTCTAGCAACCCATCATCTACTTATTACTTCCCAATGCCTTCCTCTAGGCCCGAATAATGGTGAAGTGTCATGTAGTCGATGTTCACATAACACCACTAGAGGAGAGACAACATACATCTCATCAAAATATCGAACGAATACCAAATTCACATGACTACTAATAGCAAGACTTCTCCCATGTCCTCAAGAACAAACGTAACTACTCACAAAGCATATTCATGTTCATAATCAGAGGGGTATTAATATGCATATAGGATCTGAACATATGATCTTGCACCAAATAAACCGGCTAGCATCAACTACAAGGAGTAATCAACACTACTAGCAACCTACAGGTACCAATCCCAGACTTAGAGACAAGAATTGGATACAAGAGATGAACTAGCGTTTGATAGGAGATGGTGCTGGTGAATATGTTGATGGAGATTGGCCCCCTCCCGATGAGAGGAGCGTTGGTGATGACGATGGTGATGATTTCCCCTCCCGGAGGGAAGTTTCCCCGGCAGAACAGCTCTGCGAGAGCCCTAGATTGGTTCTGCCTTGTGGCGGCGGAGTCCCGTCCCAAAAGCTTGCTTATGATTTTTCCTCAACAAAAGACTCCATATAGCAGAAGATGGGCATCGGAGGGCCACCGGGGGGTCCATGAGGCAGGGGGCGCGCCCAGGGGGGTAGGGTGCGCCCCCACCCTCGTGGCCAGGGTGTAGGCCCCCTCTGGAACTTCTTGCGCTCAGTATTTTTTATATATTCTGAAAATAGCTTTCGTGAAGTTTCAGGACTTTTGGAGCTGTGCAGAATAGGTCTCTAATATTTGCTCCTTTTCCAGCCTAGAATCCCAGCTGCCAGCATTCTCCCTCTTTATGTAAACCTTGTAATATAAGAGAGAATAGGCATAAGTATTGTGACATAATGTTTAATAACAGCCCATAATCCAATAAATATTGATATAAAAGCATGATGCAAAATAGACATATCAGTCATGTTTTTGTCATGCATGTACATCCATGACGATTTTATGACAGAATCAAGATAGCCATACCTATGCTATCGTAGAAGTGTTCCATGACATTTCCAAAATTATCATCATGGAAGTGTCCACTTCCATGACGATAAATCGCGCATCATGGAAGTGCTTTCATCAAGGGTGTCCAACACGTGGCATCCACCGTAACGGGTCGCCGTTAAGCTATCGGGTTTCGGTTTGGATCCGATAACCCGTTAACAGCTCCGACCAATGGGGATTTTCCACGTGTAAAATTCTCATTCGCCGGATAATGCACGTGTCAGCTAATCGTTGGGACAGATGTCATTCCTACAATGGGCGGTCGACACGTGGCACAGCCCAACAGTGGCCCATTTTAGGTAAAAAGACCGGCCCAACTAAAGGCCCACCATGTTTTTTTAGACACTCGTGGGCTGGCCCATTAATAGCCTGCCATGTTTTTGGTCAAATTGAGGCCCATAACAGATCAGGCCCATTCACAGCCTGCCGTGTTTTGGGCCAAACTACGACCCATATCGGATCAGGCCCGTTAACAGGACACTGTTCTTTTGGGTCCATTCTAAGACAGGTTTGTATTTCAGCCTGTTAAATGCCCATTTACCAGTTTGGCACGATAACGGTTTCGGCCTATTAGCGGCCCGTAGTGCATCTGGGACGTTGTCGGCCCGGTTTAACTTTAGGCCATTTAACGACCCATGCAGAAACTGGGCTATTTCTTGTCCGGAGTAACTTTAGGCCTCTTAACGGCCCGTAGTCTTCGTGGATAAATTTCAGCCCAACTGGCGTATCGGCCTATTAATGGCATGTGTAACACTTGGGCCTAATTACAGCCCGCGTTGAATCCGGCCAGCTTACAGCCCATCTGATAATGACCCGTGATACTTTTGGGCCTATGGCCCTCATGGATACCGGTCTACTTAAAGCCCATAATTTTATTGGGACAAACAGGCTCGAGATATATTTTGGCCTGTTAACTACTCGTCCTATTTGGGCCCAACATGGGCCTTAGGCAGTTTCGATCTGTATTGGCCCATGAATTTTTTTGGCTCAACGCTAGCCCAATCTAGGTTTTAGCCTGTTAAAAGCCCATGGTATTCTCTGGCCCAGCTGGCCAGAACTTTACTTGGCCTGTTAAAGGCGGGAAACTACTATAGGTTTAGACCTGCTAATGGCCCAAGATGATCATAGGCCCACGTTTTGGCCCATATGAGTAACGGGCCGGCCTGAAGACAGACAAAACTGAGATCCACTGAACCTTCTGGCCTAAATTACAGCATACCGACCAAAGAATAAACCTAGACTATACAATAAAGAAATTACGGCATATTACATCCACTAGGAATCAAAGTTCGCTACCAGTGATAATAAAGCACAACATGACCGCAGATTACATACACTGGGCATCAAATGTCGCCACCAGTGCATATAAACGCGCCAACAAAAGAATATACAGAACTGATAGCACTTCAGAAAGCACTAGGCCTGGCCAGGACAGGCCCCGCAAGTAGCCGAACAAGCTGATGAGACCTAAGTTGTGTCAACGGTAGATGCTCCATCCCTAGCTGTATGGCACCATAGTGCGCAAGGCAGTCCTCTGACATCTTCATTGCATCTTTGACTTCAAGTCGGAGCTAAGCAGAAGCAAGCCTTTCTGCTTTAAGTTAAGACTAAAGAAGTCGAACTGATTGAGGCAGCGACTGCACAGAGGTTGTCTCACACCTGCTGGTGAGTAGCTTCAACTCATTGTCTTCATCAAGACAGGACCTTGGGGTCATCTCGCTGTCCTCAAGATGGTTTGGCTCACTATCTTGCCTAAAGTTCTGCCTGGCCTAAGAGATACGACTCTGAAAGAGAAACAAGGAGACACATAACAGGTTTCACAATTATATAAGCAAATAAATGGATCTATTCTGCATAAGGAACATGTTTTTACAACTACAATTTAAAACTGGTAGTTGTTGCAAACATCCAATCATATGTAAATAGCAAAGTAAACAGCAGTGGAGGAAATGATGCCTATCCAAATCTATACTAGAACAAAGTTTGAAGGCTTGAGAAGGATGAACTTACATTACATGTTAACACGGGCTGGACAAAGCCCTTCTCCATGTTGATGGAAGGATAATTCAATAAATTCCCCAAAGAAAATTCTCTATAAGCGTTGCCATTATTCTACATTTTGTAAAGAGTAAATATAGATCAAATAATATTGGAAGAAACAGAGGATAATGAAGCTCGGATGCAGACTGATGATACATAATCAAATAGAAATTAATTAAGTACATCATTACAAGGCAAAAGGTTATGACAAGAGGAATGCATACATCAACGTGTGCAGTGGCATTGACTTTATTCAACATTTTGGTAAGAGTAAATGTAGATATGACAATTTGGAGAAAGTGGAGGGCAGGGCAGATAAGATGCAGAGTAATGCTAGACAATGAACTATCTCGCGATGCAAGTACAGTAATACCACCACCGTCCATTATTACTTGTCGCTCAAATGGATGTATCTAGCACTATTAAGTTCTAAATACATCCAATTGATCAACAATTAATTCGATACAGAGGGAGTACATGACAACAAGTACTTACATGAGCAATCAAAAACTTCATAACCATTGTGTTAATTCTACATTTATCTAAGAGTAAATATAGATCTTATAATTTCAAGCAAAGGGAGGATAAAGAAGCGAACATTTACAGTGATGCTACATAATCAAACAACAATGAGTGTAAGTATGCTGACAAAGGGCAAGAGGTACTGACTAGAGCAATGCAGAGCCCAGTATTGTTGTGAGATCCTATGATCCTTTGAGCAAGGAGATTCATCTGAAATTAGTTTTCATACAAGAGAGAAGGTAAGGCACATGCAGAAATTTAGGATTTCAAATTTTGAATTGATATCATAGACATTACCTGAGATTGGGCTCTCAACAATTCTAATGGGGTTTGGCCAGTGGAGTAGTGGTAAAGTGTGGTACAGTTGGGCCTCTTTTTTCTGTGGCTGCTGATCTATTTGATTTAACAAGTGTCACTACCTTTTCCAAATACCTAGTTTGTAATGCTTGAGGATCTGCACTCACCCTCTTCCTTTTAGACATCTATTACGAAAGAACAACATTTGACTGGAAAAACATAGTATGATGACACATGGAATAGGTACAGAAAATGGATAGGTATGGCATATACTCATATATGATGCTTAAACTAAGCAGATGGTGTAACAAAGTAGAAGTAATGCAAGAGGTCAGATGCAAAATATGTGCTACCAATACAACCTTGCCAAGTTAGAGAAAACACCTTGATGGGTGAATAAGATAGGGCATCCTCCACCATGCCAAGTTTGTTAGCCAGTGGATTGTTCCGCAATATTCCTCTTGTGCGCGCATTCTCATATTCATGTTGATAATGTTCAATACCTGACATGCATGAAAACATAAAAACAAGTGAGATTATCTTTGTAATGCAGAAGTGATTCTAATCCAATAATGCCTCCCTGTAAACCCCTTTGTGCTATCTCTGCAATTCTTCTGAGAGATGCCATGCATGCTGTAATTTGGTGTGTGCATTAATATAATGTGGCCTACTACTCAAAATATGAGAGCTCCAGAAGTGATTATACTTCGCAGATGACTACTTCAACATATAGTAAAGAAGAACAAGTTCACCTGACCTGATAGATTCAAAATATACTAAAGGAGAACAACACAACTTGACCAGTCGACCGCAAATGTCTCTGCTACTCTTCCCAACAAGGAACATACTTATTAAAGAAGAGAAGAGGATCATCTTAAAGAAGAGCAGAAGAGCAAGCAGATTGAAGATATTACAAGTCTTTCTATACGATGTCGGTTGCCCACCCATGATGAACCAAAGCACACAGAGAAATACTATTCCTTCTGGTCTCTCCATATGTGGCTCACATGCATTTCGAAACTAAAGTAGGAACATTGAGCTAACCAATTAAAAATCTCTCAGTTTTACTAATATCTGCATAATATCATATTTGAATTTGTACAACTAAGCTTGTTTAGCTCGATGGGTGGAGCAGTGCTATCACGACATGAACCACGCAGGCTGATCGTGGTCATCATAAAATGGGGAAACCATAAGCATGATGAGTATAGTGTTGACCATGGCAGTGGGATGGTAGAGCTGAAGCTGCAAACCACGCAAAGGGTAGTTAGCAACTGATGTTTTCTTTGAAATAATAACTAAGATTTGGTATGGACAAGAAAGTACAGTCAACAAGTGGCAAAGAAATGCAATTCTGCTGTCTCTCTATATGTTGCGACATGCATTTGGAAACTCAAGTGGGACCTTTAGCTAACCAATTAAATGTGTCTGTTAACTAATATCAGCATCATATCACAATCATATTTGAACAACTAAGATTTGTAATTTTGAGTGTTGTGTTGTTTAGCTTGAAGGGTGGAGTAATGCTAGTATGACAGAAAGCACCTACGCAGATCATAGTAGAGTAGATAAAAGGGGAAAACCCTAAGCATCAAGAGTAAAATCGGGAAAGTGGAACTAGCTGGACCAGTGGGTGGCGCACATGCTTTTCGAAACGAATGGAGGAACATTAGGTGACCAATTAAACGTTCTCTGTTTTAGTGATATGAACATCATATCAGATTCATATTTCAACACCTAAGCTTTGGAATTATGAGTGGCATGTTGTTTCGCTTGAGGGGTTGAGGTCTTGAGGAGCAGTGCTAGCACGATACGAAGCACCTACGATGATGGTAGTGAATATAAAGGGGGGAAACCATAAGCTTTACGAGTATAGTGGCCGTGCCATGGCGGATCTGAAGGTGCAAACCAGACAAAACTACTTCGCAACCAATGTTTGCTTTCAACTAGCCACTACGATTTGGTACGAACAAGAAAAGTACAGTAAACAATTTATGATCTATTTTCCGGTTGATATCAATAACTTAAGCACATATGGAAGAGTACCACCTCTCTTGCGATGCCATGCAGGCCCCTGCTGATACGTTGAGGGTGCTGTGGGTGCGATGGCTGTCGACAGCGGGGAAGAAGACTTTAGACGGCAGACGGCCAGGTCGGGGGATAAATCCTGTTGCCGTGGACGAGGCGGTCGTAGGAGTGGCAATGACAAGGTGGACGATGGTGCCAATGAAGCAAGAGGATGCGATGAAAGGATCCTGGTCCAGCGCCGTGGATGAGAGACGTCCATCTCTTGCAGTGGATGACGTGGTAGGGGTAGCGGCTCCGGCAAGGTAGATAATGGGGTGGCGGACGGAGGAGGCTGGCCGCAGTGGGGAGGTTGTCGTGGCGCCGACGGTGTATGAATGGGCAATTGGAGGGGGAGGGGGGATCTCAAACTTTGGGATGCGCTTGTCTGAAATGTGGGAAAGTTACGAACTTATCCCCCATTTAAAATTTGGGACGATTTTGGGCGAGGAGAGGGTGTTTTGCCGCCCATGGTGTATGAACGGGGCTGGCAGGTAGGGCATTTGTGTCATGTCTGAGGGAAGTTACACATCTGCCCCTATTTAAAATATTTGCCTACATCGATTTCGGATGAGGAGAGTTTGTTTTGCTGCCCACGGTGTATGAACGGGGAAATGGAGGGAGAGACACATGTCTTTTGGATGAGCTTGAATCAAATGTGTTTTTCCGCCCATGTTTGGTGCCCACCATGTCTGAATGGGCTCAGAGGCGGTCGTGTCTGTCTGATTGAAGTTACTAGTCTACCCCTATTGACAGGAGTGTAAATCCGGTCGATAAGGATGTCAAGTGTCAGGGGTAGACAGTAATTTCCATCTCACAAACAGTTGCTTCGGGCAGCCCACAAATGATAGTGAGTGTTTAGCCGCTTCATTCAAAACTTGGGAGAATTAGCATTCACGTTTGCCCTGGGCCCTGGCAACTAAATTCAAATCCAATTTGTATTCGATTAGGAACATCCACAGATAATTCTAGTTTTGTTATTTATTTCTTCAAAACCACATCAAAGATTTATTCCACCTTTATATATGATTATGATTTAGAAATGCCGTGATCTTCGAATTCAGTTGGTTGGATACACTTTAAGTCAAACAGTTATTTTATCCAATACAATATGCTCACACAAAAAACAGTTCACCTTATGTCAATCATACAAGTACTAAGGATTACCTCGCCTAAAAAATTCAGATCATTACAACACATGGACAACATAGGGGGTCTTACAACATAATCCATTCAGAGACATGAAACAACATGCAAGTACAATAATCTAATGACAATTTCAACTGGTATCTAAAGAAGAACTGGGATTACCCTGGGCTTCAGATAGCAGAAACAACAGGACCTCATCCGTCTTCAAATGCAACATTCTTACTTCCTCCAATTCTTGGGTTGCTTACATAATGCGTTCAACTAATTGCATAATTTCCAGCCTCAACATCAAGATTACCTCATTCATGGCAGCCACACCATCTCTTTCTGCCTCTAGTAGAGCCTCAAGAACTATAATATCTGTGCTCAGACTGCTCTCCGGCGGTGTTGCCTCTGGACTGCAACCATCTGGTAACATGGATGGCGCACTGCTTCCATAAATAGATTTTGGGGCTGTACACTGTGTCCTAGTGTGAACAGCATCCTGAAAGGTTTCCTCTAGACATAAGTACGAGATAGTTATCACATGATCCAGGAAGTAATCTTACATGGTAAACGACATACAAATTATTGCCGAGCATGGGAAGCTATATTTAAATGGTTCGAAGCAGCATCAGCCGAAAAGAAAAACTAGGGATGTAAGTGGCAAATAAATGACATCCGCCAGTCCCATCTAGTTAGTTTTTGCTAGCTCCCTAGTTCATTTTCCTCAAAAAACAAAAACTCTTTTGAACTATCATACCACTAGTGGACTTTAATCGAGATTAAATGGGACCCAGTTGACATCCCTAGTTGAAAGGGAGTGTACCACCGCTATATTCAAGTTACCAAGGCATCTAAGCAGTTGAAATTATCTGAGAAAGCACTTAACAGTGTGGCCTCATATAAACTACGAAGACAGTCTTGTGATGAAGTTCAGAGGAAAAGTTAAGGACTCAAATGAACAAGGTATGCATTTCTTTACGATAGTTGAGCAGGCACTACTGACATATTGGCCAACTCAGGTATAGCCTAACAAGAAACAAACAAGCATTCGAATCAAGCAATACAGCAAAGCAGACAACTAAACTATTTGTAATTCTGTAGGATTACAGGTTGAGGGCACAAGCCAAGAAAGTATCCCACACGCATTACATTTCACATGTACTAAAACACACTAGCTTACCATATGTTGCTGTGAAGCCTCGCTATTGTTGCAATGTTCTTTGAAGATATCGTCAGCATCCCATGGTTGCAAATCTAGTTGTTGTAGTTTATTCTGCACCCTCTATTGAGGTAAAATTAATTTTAATCGCATGCACTGGTTTGAATTGATCATCAATGGTTCATCTAAACTAATGAAAGAAGGGTGTGTGCTTACGTGACAATATATCTGCTTCACTCTATTTCACTACAAGAAATATGTCAACTAGTGACCTTCTGTTAGTGACCCTGGAAGAATTGGTCATAGATCTATGACCATTTCAGACCAATTGGTCAAAAGTTGTTCGAGGGGCTCCAAAACCTAAACTATAACGACCATTTTGGTCAGAAAGGTCGTAATTTCCTTACACGAAATGGTCATAAAGCAGATAGCACTGGTCTGCTGCCTTATTTCTAGCTGATCATGACCAATATAGATGGCCATAACCTTGTAAATTGTGGTGGGTTGCTATGACTAGGCGCCACCTCATCAGTTTTGCCTATGTGTCATGTCCATGTGGCAGTTTTTGCCCTAGGTTGTGAAGCAACCTATATTTTTGTCATTCCCAAAATTCCCAAAAAGATCTCATAAATTCTTTGGGTCATATCTTCATCAAATATGTAAAAATCCTTGCTTGCCTAGTTCAAAACTAATTCAACAATATTCATTTTCCTATTTTGTTCATGACAGCACTTTATGAAGGAAGTGCTATTTATATATTCTTGATTGCCCTCGGAATTTTTGGGCACTCTTTCATATCCAAATCATTACCGCATGACAAAATTCAGCTCCACTTGCCTAGAAAATCTTCCTCGGCAAATTTCCAAAGTTTTTGTCCACCTAGAAGCATTGTGAAGGAAGTACCTTTTTTATATATCAAAATGACATGAAATTTACAGTTCCTTCATATGCCCAAATTATCACCCTCCTCCAAATTGTAGCTCAGTCAAATCATCTATGTGAGCCCAGGTTCAATTTATATTTTATGGCCAAACTGGCACGTTGCAAAGCAAGTGTTATCTAGACCCCTCCTATTACCCTCAAACTTTTCGGGCACTCTTCCATAACCAAATAATTGCCACATGATAATATTCAGCTCAATTTTCCTAGTAAATCTTTCTCAGGAAATTTTCAAAGTTTCTACCTTGAGAGAAGCTTTGTGAAGTAAGTACTAGCTAGGCTTACCCAAATGATCTGAAAATTTACCAGCGCATGACCATACCTATAACTTACCTACACCAATTTTTAGCTCATTTTATTCATCCAATCTCTCTCACTAGTTTTCCCAAGTTTCTATCCATAGAAGAGAATTGTGAAGGAAGTACCACTTTGGAATGTCCAAATAGTATCCATTTTCTACAGTGGTTTCCTATGCCCAAATAACCATCCTCCACCTAATGCCAGCTCAATCCGTTCATTATTTTGAGCCGAGCTTCAACATTCGTAGTTATGTCTAGTGTGGTAGTTCGCAAAGCAAGTACCACCTAGGCTCCTCCTTTTGAGCTGAAAATTTGTGAAGACGGTCTTCTTAGTAACTGATCATCCTCAGCCAAAACTCACGCCCATTAGCCATGTACATTTCCCGTACCGCTAATCAAACACTTGGCTGTTAATTCATGTTTGAGCATCGATTGGTCTCCTCGTGAGAATCTTATGTTGTAATTTTCTTCCTAGCACCAACCTGGGGAGTGCCCAACCCACTAGACATGCCTAGGCCGCACAGAACGCATGGCAACGCCACGGTCACGCGGTGACCACGCGGCGGGCATGCGAGTTTACGCGCTCTAGAGTTGGGGCCCTCGGCCACTGCCCAAACCTCTACGTATCGCCACCAAACCATGTATTTATGATTAAATAGGTCCTTATGTAACTAGAAATGATTTTTGGAAAAAATAAATAGCAAACTATGAGGCAGCTGCAGTTCAAATTTGACCCGCTTCCTGCTGAATCGGTGGAAATTTGTCTTTTTCACGAGAGGTGGATCAAAAAAATTTACACCACCATTTTGTCAATTTTGCATTAAATATGTCCTAGTATTTTATAAAAATGATTTGGTCCAATTTTGCAACAATTATTTGGTAGTTCCTTCACAAAAAACCTCCTTTTGGGCACTCAAAAAATGGAAAATGGTTTTTTCGTCCAACGAAAATGAAAACTTCCTTAGGCAACATTGTTTGCCATTCCAATATGCACCCTTGTGCACAATATGAGATCATTTGAACAAACTATGCCATGAATGTGGCCATAAGATTGATCATTTGGCTTGAAAACCATTGACCTTCACACATGATAGCTCATTTCTGAGAACACTTTTTTAAAATAATTATCGTATTACAAGTTTATTATTTTTCCCGGAAACTTAATCACATATAATGAGACAATGTGAAGGTTTTCCAATTTTTTGATTTTTTTTGAATTTTTTATGCCCGTTTCAAAATGTGGTCAAAACGGCGGGCTTGACCGTTCCTAGGTAGTGGTTGAATCTTGGAATTTTTTTGGTGTTTCTCTGATTAAATAGATACTTATGTACCTATAAATGATTTTTGGAAAAAATAAAGAGCAAACTACGAGGTAGCTACAATTCAAATTTCACCCGCTTCCAGCTGAATCAGCGGGAATTTGTCTTTTTCACCAGAGGTGGATAATTTTTTTTACAACCAACCATTTTCTCAATTGTGCATTAAATATGGCCTGGTATTTTAGAAAAATGATTTGTTCCAATTTTGCAACAAATATTTGGGAGGTCCTTCACAAAAAAACCTCCTTTTGGGCACTCGGAAAATGGAAAATGGTTTTTTCGTCCGAAGAAAATGAAAACTCCCCAAATCAACATTGATTGGCATTCCAATATGCACCCTTGTGCACAATATGAGATCATTTGAACAAACTATGTCATGAATGTGGCCATAAGATTGACCATTTGGCTTGAAAGCCATTGATCTCCACACGTGATAGCTCATTTCTGAGAACACTTTTTAAAAATAATTGTCGTATTACAAGTTTATTATTTTTTTCTGGGAACTTGGCCACATATATTGACACAATGCGAAGGTTTTCCAATTTTTTGATTTTTTTGAATTTTTTATGCCCGTTTCAAAATGCGGTCAAAACGGCGGGAATGACCGTTCCTAGCTAGTGGTTAAATCTTGGAATTTTTTTGGTGTTTATTTGATTAAATAGATACTTATGTACCTAGAAATGATTTTTGAAAAAAATAAAGAGCAAACTATGAGGGAGCTGCAGTTCAAATTTGACCCTCTTCCTACTAGATCGACAGAAATTTGTCTTTTTCACCAGAGGTGGGTCAAAACTTTTGACACCCAACCATTTGGTCAATTGTGCATTAAATATGGCCTAGTATTTTATTAAAATGATTTGGTCCAATTTTGCAACAAATATATGGTAGGTCCTTCACAAAAAAACCTCATTTCGGGCACTCGAAAAATGGAAAATGAATTTTCCGTGCAAAGAAAATGAAAACTCCCTTAGGCAACATTGTTTGGAATTCCAATATGCACCTTTGTGCACAATATGAGATCATTTGAACAAACTATGCCATGAATGTGGCCATAAGATTGATCATTTGGCTTGAAAGCCATGAATCTTCACGCATGATAGCTCATTTTTTAGAACACTTTTTAAAAATAATTTTTGTATTACAAGTTTATTATTTTTCCTTGAAACTTGGTCACATATAATGACACAATGCGAAGGTTTCCCAATTTTTTGATTTTTTTGAATTTTTTATGTCTGTTTCAAAATGCGGTCAAAACGGCGGGCATGACCGTTCCTAGCTAGTTGTTGAATCTTGAAATTTTTTGGTGTTTCTGTGATTAAATAGATACTTCTTTACCTAAAAATGATTTTTGGAAAAAATAAAGAGCAAACTATGAGGTAGCTACAGTTCAAATTTGACCCGCTTCCTACTGAATCGGCGGAAATTTGTCTTTTTCACCAGAGGTGGATAAAAGCTTTTGACACCCAACCATTTGGTCAATTGTGAATTAAATATGGCCTAGTATTTTAGAAAATTGATTTGGTCCAATTTTACAACAAATATATGGTAGATCCTTGAGAAAAAAACTCATTTTGGGCACTAGATAAATGATAAAAAATAGCTAGAAAGATCAGAAATGCATAAAAATTGGTGCTCATCCATATAATGTGGTCTAACTCAAGTGAAAATTTGTGTGGTACCCTTTTGCAAAATATTTTTGGTAGTTGCTTCACAAAATCCATCTATTTTTAGTACTTGGAAACTCTTTCATAAATCACTTATTTTCTGAGCCAATCAGAACTCTTCACACGGATCACCGCACTATAGCTAATCTGAACCGTCCGTATCTAGTGGATCCAACGCCTCTCACTCACCGTTCAGATCTCAGTAGCCCAGCCCAAACCCTAGCAGGCCGCCTCTCTCTCCCCCTCTCCCGAGAACACACCCGCCGACGCCTCTCTCTCCCCTCTCCCCATCCCGCCGCCGCCTCTCTCTCCCCTCTCCCCATCCCGGCGCCGCCTCTCTCTCCCCCTCTCCCCAGAACACACCCGCCACCACCTCGATCCATCCCCTCTCACATCGCCTCCGCACCCATCCCCTCCCCCGCCGAGGCGGTGCTTCCGGACCCGCGACGGCGGCAGTGGGCTCGCAGCCAAGCCCACACAGATCTAGGCCTCAATCTGGAGGGATTTGCCCCCTTCTCCATCGGCGAGGCGGGGCTTGGGCAGCCGCGGCTCCCCGTCAACCTGCCCAGCGTCCGCTGCTCCCGCGCCATGGAGCTCTGCACCCTCGGCAACATCTGCCCCGACACCGCCGATGAGGCCAAGGCCCTCGTGCCCTCCCTTGTCCTCGTCCTCGTCCCCGTCGGCTGCGGCGGGGACCGGCGGGCTGAAGCTGCACAAGGGCGACATCACCCTCTGGTCCGTCGATGGCGCCATCGACGCCATCGTAAGTTCCTCCTCTCCATCCCATCATCCAATCCCACCATGTCTCCTCCACGCAATACTGGTTGCGTATCTAGATATGCTTGGATAGGTGAGACTGGTCGAGTTGTATTTTACCAAATACGGAGTAGTTGAATAGGATCTGAGCATGGGATCAGAACTGAACCTAGTTTTAGAACCATCACATGGCGTTGTAGTTAGGCTGGCTTCTCAGATGGAACAGTCCTTTTCCTAGGTCTGGGTTGTTGAATAGGGTCTTCTTAGCTATGCTTATTTTCTGTTTTAATGTCCGTATTGGTTCCCCCTGCCATTAAGGGCATCACCAAGAAGTCTGAATCAAGTTCCCCAATGACTGTCAGCTTATTTACCATGGAGTGGAATTTGAGTTCTGAGCCTCAAATTATCAGGAAAGTTGCAGTCCCTTCTGCAACAACTTTATAAATCCAATATCTTATTACAAATCCATTCAGCCAGTTAGATCTTAAGCCTTTGCAAGCTTGGATGATATGATCTATTATGTGAGCATTTTACTAAATCCTTCTATTACTTCCATCTGTAACATTTTGCATAGAAGCAATTATCTTTCTCTGTATTCAACAGTGAATTATATAACTGAGATTTATTTTGGTAGGTTAGTGCTGCTAATGAACGAATGCTAGGAGGGGGAGGTGTTGATGGAGGCCTGGGCGAGTGGACCGGTCCGATCGGTCAGGGTGGCGACCAAGGAGCTGAGGATGTCGAGGAGGGTGGTGAACCCCGGCGGTCATGGAAGGGCGGCTGGACATGTGTAGGTGCCTCGTCAACCCGTGAACTCTCACAGGGTAATTAATCCGGTTCCCTTTTGATCTCTTCGCATCAATTCTGCTACACATCCCAGTAATCCTAGATTAATTTGGTTCTTTTGTTTTACTTATTGCAGGTGACACTGCTCTGGCCATTTCTGCGGCTTATGGGATGCCTGCTATCACAAGATATCTCCTGGGTCTGTATTGCTGCTCTGCATCTGTATTGCTGCTGCAGTTTTTATAGTTATATTCTATGTAGAGTCCTGAAACATTCTGGGTTGCATATCTTGTCAAACTCTTTTAGAGTTATCTTGATGAGTGTCCATGTCCCAATATTATGACTATCTCTAATGAGTATAAATATAAATTAATATAGCTGTCAATTTTAAGACAGAGCAAAGTGTCAATGCATTTCACACCTATTGATTCATCAGGCTCGATCAGTCGGTCTGATCCTATAGTGTTTAAAATTGATAATTATGATGCATTGGTCCATATGGCCTTGTTTTTTGATGCATATATATATGATGTAGTTGATAGGCCTTGATCTCAACCTCTCAAGTTTATGTTTCCTTGTGTGTAGGTAACTTGTTATTTTTATTGCAAGCCTATAATGAATTTATTAGATTTTTGCTCCTATTGCCGTGTACAGTATGTCACAGGCTTGCGGAGCCTGTCATTGTTCTTAGTGTGCTGTTGTGATTCTTCAACGGTGTCAATGGTCGTGTACAGGTGTCTTTTGTAGTATAAAAAGGGCCACTATCAGCCGTAGGATTTGGATTCATGCTGTGAAGATCATGAATATATATCTTATTTTGCTGCTCTATGCCTCATTCGTGTACAGATTCCCCAGCAGTATTTTTTTCGTCTGCCACTTGCGACTGCCGGGTTCCTGATGTGCTTCTCATGCCCCGCAGACCATTGACCTGTACGTGGTTTTCGACGTGGCCACTGCCCTACTTCAGGTAAAATTTCACACTTTGATGAGGATTCATGAGCCCTGATTTGGGATAGACAAGTGTAGCATACTAAGTTCAGGAAATCAATTATGCGGCACGGCACCTATTAGGTGATTCGTGAACACACAACCAGGATGATTCCTATCCTACCTATGTTGTGCTTATTGCTTCCAAGCTAGTGATGGCGGTCGCAGGTGCAGTACCTGCTGGTTGTTACTATCGCTGGCAGTTAGTGTTCAACATCTATCGCTTTAGCACCAAGCGACTAAACAATGTTTTGGTAAAGCTTTCAGAAATCAGTTTGCAGTGTTGAATCAGTACACATCTTTTACCTTCAATTTGGTAGTATGAAAAACACATTAGTAAATCTGAGTAACTTTGACATATTTTCTCTATTAACTTGCACTGGATTGGTACCCGTGATTGCCTTGTACTTAATTCTGCTAACACTGATCTTGTTACTGTTAATTTGTTATTACCATGGTGTTTATGTTGTTTAGAATAAGATCCATGCATCAATTCTAAGTTCTCGTCTCTTTGAAGGGACACTTCTAGCTTCTATCACTCAGACTTGTTAACTATTGTTTCTTACTTTGTTAGCTACGACATATATTTTCCCCAGTTATTCTAATTCTTCACTGATTCATGTAATAGGATGACAGTGGAAGCCATGTTGTTGTTTTGTTTGTTCCCAGCCCTGACTATGGTCGTCGAGCGAGTCTGGCATGTTGTTCATCTAGTAGAGCTTGTTAGGAGTCTGAATCTAAGAACTTGTAGAGCTTGTTAGTATTACAATTGTAGAGCTTGTTACACTTGTAGAGCTTGTAAAGCAGTATGGTCTTCTGTATTGGAATGGATAGAGCTTGTATTATGTGATCTGGTTGCTCTTATTTAAGTATCATGTGTGTTTTTGTCTCCGAAAATCTAAATAATGCTTGAAATATGAAGAATATGAGTCTGAATTGATGGGACCCACTTACCACAACATGACAAATGGGAACCTGTTACTAGAACCTGACAACTGGGACCCATCTGACTAGTGGACCCTTCTTTTGAAAAAAAAGAAAAACTAAATTCGTTTAGACAAAAAGACCACAACCCAACAATAAAAAGGCTACAATATTGGGCTTGGCCCATGAACCTAACCAAAAATTGACACACAGAAAAGAACACAAATAGGCTGAATTGTTGGGCTAGGCCCATGTAGAAAATCGAATTGGACCGGGCTGAATCTTGTGCCACATCAGATTGCCATGCTGGATGCCTACATGGCCTGGGGAGGTTGCTAGTGACCAAAACGCCACAGTAGACGTATTTTGGTCATAAACGTCTACGACCATTCCAGAAGAAAGGTTGCTATAGTCAGTTTATGACGGCTAGCTTTTGACCTTATGTTTTTGGTCACAAAAAGGTCACAAATTGAAAACAGTGACCATTCAGTGACCAATAATGCTGGTCACAAGTTGACATATTTCTTGTAGTGTTTTTATGCTTGTTCGAGGTGCCAGCCCCAAAAGAACAAATATTTTGCTTGATGGGGTTGGCGGCTCCATAATTAATAGAAGCATCAAATTAGTCATGCAACTTGGGAAGACCAAGAACACACAAAAAGGTAATGAACAGAGGCTCGGAGCAGTGATGTAATAGCTAGCATCAGAAAATGTAGGGTAAAACGAACAAAAAGCAAGGGAACCACATGCTAGTTTGCTGATGTGTAATTAAGCATAGAGAACATGAAGCAGTCTGATGGAACCAACAGGTGACATCAGAACAACACCATTATCATACATATAGCATGCAAGAAGTAAAATAGTAGGCAGTAATATCTAGGAAGTACAATAATACTTAGGATAAAACTAAAGCATATTAACTATATGTGCACTGGTATGTAATTTAGCACATGTAACATGTTCACTGCCAGAAGTATGGCCCTACAGGTGCAAGCAGAATAACGCGTCTCATGAAAAATTGAATGACGCCCTGAAGAAATTCAAAGGTGCGGTGCTTATGCTAAGAAAGTGAATGTAGGCACCGACCGTTGGATAATAGTACCTGATTCTCGGCGGCGTATGGGTATTGTTGTCATACTTGATAGCTAAGGATCATCGATGGTGCTCGTGTTGCGGTTGAGTTTGGGCCGGCTGTTACCATCGCTAAAGCGGCTCCGGTGCTTTGGTTGCGGCGCCTGTCGACATAGAAGAAAGCTCATATGTGGTAAGTGAACAGTTGCACGATAAAGAAGAGAAAAACTGAAGGAGTACAAATCGAAATAACCTGATGAGGCTGTGGCGTCAGTAAAGCAGGGCCGGTGGAGTTGAATATGGCGTCTGTGGAGCGGGTCCGGTGCAGTGGACGAAGGCTTCGGCGGGCATGGTGTACAGTGCTTTCGGTGAGGTGGACCTGTTGCGGCGGACGAGGGCTTGTATGAAGGGCCAGCGATGGGGCGGACGAGGGATTCAGTGAAGGGCCTACACTGTGGTGGGCGAGGGCGCCGGTTAAGAAGATCCGGTGTGGTGGACCATGATGGCGGTCAAGGAGATCTGGAGCGGTGGACAATCCAGTCGCTGAAGCGGCTCCGGTGAAGTGGAGAGTTGGCAGTTGGGGGTTCCAAGGTGCAGAAGGTAGATCCGGCGGGGTGTGAGGTCCAATGCTGCAGCGGAGGACTAGATTCGGTGACTTGCTGTGGTTGGGAGGGGGTCGGGGAGGGGAAGGGGAGGGGCTCTCGGGAAGAATGTTGGGGGCAAAGAGGGGAAAACAATGGAGTTACCAAAGCAACCCTTTTCCGTTCATGTGGCAGGGGTAAAACAGGAATATCACAGGACTAAACTTTCGGGCGCGAGATATTTCGATGTGAGTGGGAAGTTTGAAAGCTTTTGGCGCCTGAAATTATAAGTGTTCTGCTCTTGTACGGCCGACTATGATATCATAGCCGAGAATTTATTTGTTTTGCACGCAAAAAAGTGCAAGTTATAAAAATCAGTGTCTCCAACTCGAAACTTAGATTGTCCATTTAATTCAAATATGGATCATTGACCTAGTACAAGCAAATGCGATCATACGGTCCAATTCAGATGAAATTCCAAATGTGTTTATCCTAAATATGATGACAAAAGCAAAAATGTGTGTGTATATGAATAAAGTGGATGATTAAAAAGTTTGAACATGCCCGTATGTGTATATATCTAGGTTTGATATATGAATTTGAAATCACGAAATCCCGGCTTAAAAAATGTACCTCTGTTTAAATGAATTACAAAAGCGAATGATGGAGTCGAATTCCAAAATTCCAATCTTAGGTTTGTAATTCTGGTGCATCAAGGTATATCACGCATGTTCAAAAGTATCGTTATCTCATAGTCCAAACTGTGAAACAAATTGATCGACCATGAGTGCACACACTATTGACCATATATATCTCAATTACGCTAAAGTCCCTCAAATATAGACACCTCACTCTTTATCTGAAGCCAACCCCCCCCCCACACACACACAAGTCGTTCTCTCCCCCAGACACGAACACACGAGCACATCAACACCCCCCCTCTCTTCTAAAGTCCGGACCCCAATATAGGTCTCTATCACTTTGTCCCTTGGGCAAGCACACATCTCTTCCCCCACTCTCTAGGTCTTCCGGCATCTCTCTTTCCCAAGCACATGCACTATGTAGAGTGTATCTTTCCCATACACACAAAACGTCGCCCCAAACGTCTATCTCCCTAGCTATGTGGTTCTCGCACACTCACCTCACACACCACACCACTGCAAACAATACTCTTTGTCTCCTTGTGCACCACTCTCCTCTTTCTATCTCTCCCACATGCGGACCCGCCCCAGCTCTTCCCTATATACATATATTCCATGACTCTTTCCATAGCTCCCTAATGTATCATCGTTCTCAATCTCGCATGTTGTTCTCTACACCATCTATTCTAGATCTCTCATGAAGTCCCTATCACACACACGATGACTCGCTTCCCTTGCGTCTCCGTACATAGGCCAATTTCGAACAACATCAACATTGTCTCCCTATCTATACGCCACTTATGGATACAAAAGACCCCTCTCTCCCCCCTCTCTTCCTCTCTCTCTCTCTCTCTCTCTCGCTCTCTCGCTCTCGCTCTCACACCCCTTTCCCACACACACTCGATGTCTCTTCCAAATAGTTTGCTCCCCGCCCGCACCCATGTTATCCCGCTACTACACATGCCTTTGTCTCTCTTTGACACACATGTCACACCATTCCCCCTTCCCTTATACTAGGTTTACATCATTAGTGGTCTCTCTACTCCACATACACACACTCCCTCTCACACACAAACGCGCACACAAACACACATAGACACACACAAACACCCATCTATTTGGATCCTTATTTTAAGACACACACCCTTGCATATTCTCTCCAGCTCTAGGTATGTATATACCCCCCTCTCTAGCTCAGATGCACACCAAAATTCTCTATCTATCTAAATCACACATCTCTCCCCATGTCCGCATGTGTATCTCACACACTCACTCTGTGATTATGTCTATGTGTCTCCACGTTACACAACACAAAGCCCCATGTACATGTCTATCTCTATCCTCCACACACATAGACACAAAAAATCTCTTATCATTGCCTCAGTCTCTAGACATATACACATGCACACACACTCTCTCTCTCTCGCAAACACGCTCAACAAGGGTTTCCCCGTGAATAACTTACCGTCTATTCATCAACAGTCATGGCAGTACGATGAACACGAGATGTGAAAAATAATAAATCTACACGTGCGTAGGCCACCTAGTATGACTACTAGGACTAGAGCAAGCCGAAAGCGCGCCGCCGTCACCCTCTCCTTATCGGCGACGGGAAAACATTTGTTTTACATAGTCGAGAAGTCATTGTGCTAAGGATCCACATGCTGAGCCGTTGAATAGAATGTAGATCCTAGTTTACGAAAACAAGTATTGACAATACGTTTGTATCTCCATACTTATATTTCTTCTCTTATAAAAAACCGAGTTGGTGATGATGGTACACGTACCATCTTGCAATATAGACTGTCTGATCTATATCTGATGGATGGAAATTAAACAAAAAGATACCCGCACCTCTCTCCACATTTTCAGACAAGGCCTTCCCTCGTTCATCCTTATCTCGAACAAACTCGTTGTTGAGCAATTAAAAAAGGAAGCCTCTGGAACAAACTAGCCTGGTGGTCGTTGCCGGCGTCATCCATCCCCATGCCTCCGCTCAGTCCGACCACCAATCACCACCACGCCCCACTCCTCTTCACCTTATCTCCTCTTTCTCGAGATGTCATTAGTTTTTACACATGGGATTACTCCTACATGGGTCAATCACAACAAGTGTTTTATAAAAAAATGCATCTTGATGTTCCGTGCAATGCACGAACATCTTGCTAGTACTCCTACAGAAGACTAAGTTGGTGATGATGGTGTGTCTGCCATCCGTCATTTCTGACCATTAGATCTACATCTAACGACTGTAAGGTAAGTCGTTGCCTTTTCTCACCAACATCCCACTTCTCTACCAATTTGCATAAAAACCCATAATTAGTATCTTAAAACCAACCAAATCCCTCCCTCACCTCACCAAAACAGCCCAAGGAATATATTCTGATTGAAACATAATATATCTCTAGTGATATATGTATATCAAACTTAGAGTGTTTTGTATCAAGTTTGTGAATAAGTATTATTCTAATTATGATCCATTGCAATGCACGTTCCATAGTTTTGAGTTTTCCATCAAGATATTAGTCACTCATGATTGATATTTACTTTCAATCACGTACACATGGGAACTATATATGTAACTAGCCTTGCTTATTGGCTTCCAAAGCTTAACTTTCACTCCTACTTACAATATGTAGAGTATTTAACAAAACACTACCACTTTCAACCATCCCTAGGAAGAAACTATTGTAGAAAAAATAGCGAAAACATACCAAAAATTTCTTAATCCGCGCCAAAAACTACTTCCTAGTGCCGATTAGGCTCGTTTGAACCCGTTTATGATAGGGTTGGCCCACATGTCCATGCTGACGAGGGAGCTTAAACCAACACATTTTGTTTGACCATTGACACGAGGGGCCCACATCTAACCTTCTATCCTGTTATTCCCCCTCAAATCATTATTTTTCCTGAACATTGCTTCAAACAGTATTGATGCGTGTTCGTTGGTGGCACCGGTGATGAGCGAGTTGGCCGCCGCTCTGCCGGACGGGCCGGACACCGCACAGGCCTCCGCGCGGGTTGGCATGCTGGCCTGAGAGTGACTCATGCATGAGCAAGCCGTCGGGCTGGCCTTCGCTCGAGCCAGATGGCTGGCCTTAGCGCGGCGCGTGTGAGCAAGCCGCCGCGCCGCCGTGCCAATCTAGCTAGCAAACCTTGCACACAAGCAGCTGGACAGAGCTATCTTGGCTAGCTAGCAGCCGCGAGCGCCAGCGGTTTTGACCTCGCCTTCTGCCGGCGGCGGTAGCTGCGTCCCATGGCCGAGGATGGCTAGGTGGACAGGCTGGAGGTAGGAGGTCACTCGGGGATTTTTGTGCAGACTGACATGTAGGTCCCACAAGTCATAACGCCTGACTTGCCGATCGAAGAAGGCGTTGACTTAAGGGGCGACATGGGTTGAAACGTGCCTATAACGACACTTTGTAGAGTAGTCATTTCTTGGTAGGGCTGGTTGGTAAGGGCATGTACAATGGTTGATAATGTAGTCTTGTCTTAAGTCTGCAACATATGCAAGTGGTAGTAGTTTCTTGGCATTATTAATTAGTGGTTTCTTGGCATTATTAGTGGTTTCTTGTAAGGAACAATGTACTACTAGCGACAAAAGGCGATTCTAGGTTGCGTTGTACTCCAACGAGTACTACTAGTGGTCGCGGGAGTGTATACCTCGTTTTGTGGGTCCGATCCCGGCCGAACGCACATCGACCTTTTTTTACATAGTAACTTCGTTGTGAGCCAATATTGTACATGTGTAGTTTGAATTTTGAAGTCGAACGGGCGTATCGCACCACAATCTGGGTGCACTGGATAGCCCAGCCACATGAACGGGTTTTGCTTCCCATCATCTCGTGGCTCGCGTGCTCGCCCTAGCCGCACCTTGCTTGCAGCTTCCTCATCAGCTAGTAGCATATTTAAACTAGCACCTCCCAATTAAGCCCGACGAGTCAGGAAAGCCTGGCACGGCATTGGGAACTGTGCAATATGGCTCTGTACGTAAAAGTGCTAGTACTCTACTACTATGTAGCTTGTGGCATTGCACGCATGGACTTCACTCCATTATCGGCTCTATAAAAGAAATTCCTCTTGACGTGATTTTTTTTGTTTTGAAATGGAGGCAAAAGCTTTGCCTCATCTCATTCATAAAGAAGGAACTACTAACAAAGTTCAACGAGATCCATTACACCTCCACAAATGAAGCGAAAATCCTAGTCTCGCTGTATCAAATAACTCAAATGTGTTGCCCCCACAGTAACCATCGCTGATAAACAGGCTGCTAGTGTGTGCGTGAGAGGAGCGGCTGAGTAGGCCATCTACGCACTTGAATAGAGCACCGAGAGTACCCACTACACAGGTGTACTTTCCCTGCATTGATAGTACAATGATGGTTCTAGAGAACAGTACTAGCTACCCTCCACTTCCAACTGTAGCTCCTTGGCCCTGAGATTCAAGCGTTCAAAACTAGTGCACTATACCAAAAGTACAGTACATCGCACTACTAGTTGAGAAAGTAGTACTAGTACTGCTACAGTATGAGTACATAGTAAATAATAGCCTCACCCCTTCGCTAAGGAATGATCGAGGAGCTACAGTTGGAGGGACGAGGCCCTGCGGTTACTACGCTCTTATCTCCTCCTCGCCAGTTCCCCTCCCCCGAAGAGAAGGCAGTTCGTCGCTGCTCCCATGGACTCGCTAGACGGTTCTCCTCCTCGTCGGGGCTGGGAGACCTTGGACGACGATCCTCTGGGAGAAATCACACGCCGCTCCAACGTCCTCACCGGCGCAAGACTCGGTGCTTCCTGCACAAACTTTTTCAAGACGCTGCTTAAACAAGCTTGGGAAAAGGCCATGCTTGTTGTTCTTCCATGCGTCCTCGAGGAGAAGGTTCTTCTCCGGGACAATCCTTCGAACAGTCCATCGCTCCCTAGCCATGGTTGCACATTGACTCCGCTAGAGTTGCCGACGTTGAGAGGTAGTCGGATTTTGTCCGATGAGCAGGTCAGTCATGGAGTTTGATCATGTAGTACTTAGTTATTCCATTTCCATCCCGTAATTTCTCGGCTGCCCACCGTCTTATATATATGTCTAGGTCGGTGCCAACGAAGATTGGCTTGCATACCTCTGGCTGGATACCACCATCATTTTGCACAACATCCACAACAGTGCGACCGTTCCCGTAGACCCCTTCTCCACCATTGGGATCGGCCTTCCGGACTGGCTGGGCTTGAGTATGTATGATGATGCCTACATGAGATTGAAGAAGATAGAAATTGCGGACCCGCCGACAAAGCGACGCGGTTACGACGATTACTATCTCATCGTGGTATTCGACATAAGGATTGCCATCAATGCAAGAGGCAGTAACGGCAGAGGCTGGCGCATGTTGGCCGCGACAGATTTGTACCCCTACACATTCGAAGATGCCATGCGCCATCTAGGACGCATCTTCGCGGTGACAAGCCAGGGGACTTGTTTCATTTGGTTGCCATCCTACGGTACGGGAGATTACAAATGGAATGCACAAACCATCATTTTCATCCCTAACAGTACTCCATTATTTTGCAGGGACTAGTCATCCCCAATCAAAATAAGATCGCCGATCCTGGATGTGCATTTGCATCCGTGATTCAGTCTAACCTGGAACCTTGTAGCTGACTTTGGCATATCGGGATCAACTATCTTAGCAGTCGTTACCCATGGTACCATTGATGTGCAACATGGTCACACAATCTACCATGATCGGACCGTCACCATCTACCCAAGTATTCCATTTAGTATTATATTTTTAATCCTCCCGCCTTCTCTTTCATTGTTGTACTACTTACTAGTACTAGTAGGAGTACTTTTTACCTTGGAGGACGCGTATAGCTAGCTAGGCCCTTGAAGACTTGAACCCACTAGCTGCCATCATTTTTGTTTTTCCATGTCTTACTATCTCATCCATGTAGCCAAGAGTGGCTATATATAATAAGTTGGTTACTTTACTTCCTCCATACCGGAGTAGTACTTTTTGCTGCATAATATTACTGACCGCCATATTTGAGCACAACATTATTATGCATGGACCTTGACTATGTACGTCACCATGTGTCTAGATCTGAGATGCCACGTGTACCAGATGAACGGCGCCGAGTTCGACCATCGTGACGCTACGTGGGTGCCGAGGAACACTCTTGGAGAATACTCGCTTTTCATTGGGGACAACTACCCCATTGTGGAGCAGATGCCACCTTCCATGCATGACACCGAAGGCCTACCGTTCATGAAGCATGGTTGTGTCTTCAGTGTGCACCGCCAGTTGAACGACATGCTGGGACACGCTATCCTTGATTTATACCGCTTCAACTTGGATGAGTCTCCATCATGTGGAACCGGACTAGAAAGTTGCGACAATGATTCCCGTTGCCCACCGCTATGGATCATGCCATCCATGAAGAACACCTAGGACTGGAACCTGGAGGAGGACATGTAGCCCATCTATAATGTGTAAGTGGAGTATGGTAAATTGTGAACGGTAGCGCTGTGAATATATGTAGACTAGTCGTGCACAAATTTATCACATGAATTGGAGATTAACTTGTGTGGCATACTGGCATTCGTCCTTTAGAATTTATTACTAGTAAATGTGTTATGTGTATGTGCAACTTGTGTGGTTAATGCACGGGCTCCAACACGCTCTTTGAGAAAAAAAAGGTGGCACAACTTTGGATATAGGTGACGTGGCGGCATCATACAGTAGCATCGTTCGCTATAGTTGTAGTATACTCCTACTAGGACGAAAACTCCTATAAAACCTTGCGCTTGGCTCTTTGCCTCTTCGGGAGGTTCAACAGTTCGTACTCGTGTGAACCTTGCACTTGGCTCTTCACCTCTTCGGAAGGTCTAACAATGACGATACTACAGTACGATATGCTTCTGGCAATCTGACACCGATTGAACTACTACACGTCCACCGAGAGGGTGAGGGTGAGGGAGAGGGCGTTGTAGTCAAAACCCTCTCCTCATCCTATGAGCCACTGCGCGCGTTGGCGAGGGAGATGCGTAGTAAGCAAGCTTCTCCTTGTTTGGCGAGTTAACGGGACGCATCAAAGTAGTACTAGTACTAGTCCATACTGCATCCTTTCCGGTTAATATGGCTTAATTTGAAACGAGAAAAATACACTGGCGGTCAACGTATGTAACAATAGGCTCTTTACGGTGACTATATATAGTTTTGCGGTGATTATATGATCACTAGCTCATCGCAGAGCACCGTATTGCACCCTACTAACCAGCCACACACTAGTATAAAAAGGGTCAAATATGAAGCACATTAGTGCCGGTTTGAATTTGAGCCGACACTAATGTGACCATTAGTGCCGGTTCCAACGGCTAGGCGGGCGGACATCATTAGTACCGGTTCATGGGCAAACTTTAGTACCGGTTCATCCCACGAACCGGTACTAATGAGGCCAGTGCGGCTGTGGTCAGGCTGGGGCCCCCACGAAGACCTTTAGTACTGGTTCATGGCATGCACCGGTACTAGAGTTTCTTAGTAAGCTGATTTTTAGTCCCACCTCGCCAAGAGAGAAGCAGTATGAGCGGTTTATAAGCCGTGAGTGCAGAGACAATGACGAAGAGGTGCAATGCTCACCTGCACTTTGATTAGCTTCAAGCCTTTCGGAATAGCATAAATTGCACTGAGCTATGTGCAGTCCAGTCTACACTATTCCGAAAGGCTTGAAGCAAATTAACCAGCATTGCACCTCTTTTTTATTTTTAATAATTTATTTGAACTCCGGACTTCTTGTGTTCAGTATGCAGCATTCAAAGCGATGTCATCAATTTCCAACATGTTCTGACATCATTTGCTGTTTTTCAGTCATTTACCGAATTGTTTAAAGAGCTAAATGACCGTGAAATTGAAAATCACTACAAAATGAACTGTGAAAATGTTGAAATTTAGCATGGTATCATCATTTCACCCACATAGCATGTGCGAAAGAGTAGAGAGGGTCACGGCAAAAACTAGAGGCACTTCGTGTACAAACTGGACAATCTCTTTTGGAGTATCAGGGTTTCGGACGAGAACTCATCTGTTACACGGGCACTTCAATGTTTTTAAACTTATTTGAACTCCGGACTTCTTTTGTGTTCAGTATGCAGCATTCAAAGTGACGTCATCAATTTCCAACATGTTCTGACATCATTTGTTGTTTTTCAGTCATTTACCTAATTGTTTAGAGAGCTAAATGACCGTGAAATTGAAAATCACTACAAAATGAACTGTGAAAATGTTGAAACTTGGCATGGTATCATCATTTCACCGCATAGCATGTGCGAAAGAGTAGAGAGGGTCACGGCAAAAACTGGACGCACTTCGTGTACAAACTGGACAATCTCTTTCGGAGTATCAGGGTTTCGGACGAGAACTCATCTGTTACACGGGCACTTCAATGTTTTTTAAACTTATTTGAACTCCAGACTTCTTTTGTGTTCAGTATGCAGCACTCAAAGTGACGTCATCAATTTCCAACATGTTCTGACATCATTTGTTGTTTTTCAGTCATTTACCTAATTGTTTAGAGAGCTAAATGACCGTGAAAATGAAAATCACTACAAAATGAACTGTGAAAATGTTGAAACTTGGCATGGTATCATCATTTCACCCGCATAGCATGTGCGAAAGAGTAGAGAGGGTCACGACAAAAATTGGATGCACTTCGTGTACAAACTGGACAATCTCTTTCGGAGTATCAGGGTATCGGACGAGAACTCATCTGTTACACGGGCACTTCAATGTTTTTTAAACTTATTTGAACTTCGGACTTCTTTTGTGTTCAGTATGCAGCATTCAAAGCGACGTCATCAATTTCCAACATGTTCTGACATCATTTGTTGTTTTTTAGTCATTTACCGAATTGTTTAAAGAGCTAAATGACCATGAAATTGAAAATCACTACAAAATAAACTGCGAAAATGTTGAAATTTGGCATGGTATCATCATTTCACCCGCATAGCATGTGCGAAAGAGTAGAGAGGGTCACGGCAAAAACTGGATGCACTTCGTGTACAAACTGGACAATGTCTTTCGGAGTATCAGGGTTTCAGACGAGAACTCATCTGTTACACGTGCACTTCAAAGTTTTTTAAACTTATTTGAACTCCCGACTCCTTTTGCGTTCAGTATGCAGCATTCAGAGCGACGTCATCAATTTCCAACATGTTCTAACATCATTTGCTATTTTTCAGTCATTTACCTAATTGTTTAGAGAGCTAAATGACCGTGAAATTGAAAATTACTACAAAATGAACTGTGAAAATGTTGAAACTTGGCATGGTATCATCATTTCACCTGCATAGCATGTGTGAAAGAGTAGAGAGGGTCACGGCAAAAAATGGACGCACTTCGTGTACAAACTGGACAATCTCTTTTGGAGTATCAGGGTTTCGGACGAGAACTAATCTGTTACACCGGCACTTCAATGTTTTTTAAACTTATTTGAACTCCAGACGTATTTTGCGTTCAGTATGCACCATTCAAAGCCACGCCATCAGTTTCCAACATGTTCTGACATCATTTGCTGTTTTTCAGTCATTTACCTAATTGTTAAGAGAGCTAAATCACCGTGAAAATGAAAATCACTACAAAATGAATTGTGAAAATGTTGAAACTTGGCATGGTATCATCATTTCACCCGCATAGCATGGGCGAAAGAGTAGAGAGGGTCACGGAAAAAAATGGACGCACTTCGTGTACAAACTGGACAATCTCTTTTGGAGTATCAGGGTTTCGGACGAGAACTCATCTGTTACACCGGCACTTCATTTTTTTAAACTTATTATAACTCCAGACTTTTTGTGCATTCAGTATGCACCATTCAAAGCCACACCATCAACTTTCAACCATCAAATTGACATGGTATATAAAAATAAATGAATAGAAGAAAATAGATAAAGCCGAAAAGAAAAAATAGCAGAAAAGAAAAAAACTATATAAAAAACTACTCAGAAATAAATAGAAGAAAATAAATATAGCAGAAAAGAAAAAAACTATTCAGCAATAAATAGTAGAAAAAATAAACAGAAAAGAAAAAAATATATAAAAAATTTGGGGCGCTGTCCTGTGGGCCTGCTAGACCACGGGCGTGTAATTTCAGGCCCACAAGGCCAAGCAGACTCACAGGGCAGCGCACCGTAATTAGGCCCAGAAGCCTGCTTTATAGAGGAGTTTGAAAGGGCAGTCGCGGCTGGGTTTATAAACAATTGCGGCTGCCCTTCGCCCGGCGAGGTGGGACTAAACTTTTTGCACCGCGGGTGGCAGCGCAACCTTTAGTACCGGTTGGAGGCTCCAACCGGTACAAGTGGTGCTTTGGTACCGGTTGGTGGCTCCAACCGGTACTAAAGGGTGCTCTTTCCCGCCTCTTGGCCTGGCCAAAGTTGGCCTTTAGTATCGGTTGATGGCTCCAACCGAATAAAGGCCTCTCCTATATATACAACACTTACGAAAAATTTCAGTTAGATCATGTTCGTCTTCGTCGCCGCCCCCCGTCCCGCCTCGTCGGCCCCGTCCGCGCCCCTCCCGTCGTCCGCCCGCCCCGCGCCGTCCCCGTCGCCGCGCCCCCCCCGTCGTCCCGCCCGGCCCGTCCCGTCCCCGTTGTCGCCGCCCCGTCCCCATCCCCGTCGTCGCCATCCCCGTCGTCACCATCCCCGTCGGCGCCGCCCGTCGCCGTCCCGTCGCTGCCCCCGTCGCCTCGCCTCGCCGGTGAGATCCTGCCCCGGCCTGCCATGTCCACACACACACACATTGTTTTTAGTTTTTTAGTTATAAATTTTAGTTATAGAAATTTTTATGTTTTTTATTTATAGAAATGTTAGAAATTTTTCTGTTTTTAGTTATAGAAATATTAGAAATGTCAGTTATATATAAATGTTTTTATATAAATGAATTACCTAGATAAGAATGTTAGAATGTTAATGTTAGATGAATTAGATAGAAAAGTTAAATATTAATGTCAATTGTTAGATGAATTAGATAGAAAAGTTAAATATTAATGTCAATTGTTAGATGAATTAGCTTAGATATTAATTAATTAGGTATATGAGATTATTTGAACTAGTTGAATTAATATAACTAGTTTATTTTTAGTAAATGCTTAGTTGAACTAGCTAGTTGAATTAGTACTAGTTTATTCTTAGTAAGAAAATTTAGGTATATGAGATTTGATGATCTAATTAAAATATAACTATATATAGCTACTTTATATAATTTTAGTAAGAAAATTAATAGAACTAGTTTATTTTTAGTAAATTCTTAGTTGAATTAGTTAAATTAATAGAACTAGTTATTTTTAGTAAGAAAATTTAGGTATATGAGATTTGATGATCTAATCAAAATATTACTATATAGAACTACCTACTTTATTTTAGTAAGAAATTAATAGAACTAGTTTATTTTTAGTCAAATGTTAGATATACGTGTTTAATGTTTCACCTATATATGAACATATATTAGATATTAATCTCAAATGTTAGATGAATTAGATATAAATTATATGTTATATATATATATTTAATTTAGTTATATGAGATTTGATTATCTAATTAACATTATGGACATAGGAATGTTGAATTAGTTTAGTTGAAGTAGTTAGTTGAATTAGTTGAGCTACTTTAGTTGAATTAATTAGTTGAACTAGTTAGTTGAATTAGTTGAATTAATTAGTTTAATTTAGTTGAATCTAATTAACTTTAGTTTAATTTAGTTATAAGAAATTAATAGAACTAGTTTAGTTGAATTAGTTAGTTGAACTAGTTAGTTGAATTAGTTGAGCTACTTTATTTAGGTATATTTTTCGTAAGTGCTTAGTTGAATTAGTTGAATTAATTAATTGAACTAGTTGAATTAACAGAATTAGTTGAATTAATAGAACTAATAAGTGTTTAATGTTTCACCTATGAACATAGGAATGTCGTCTGACGACGAACACAATTTCATTATATGCGAATACTGCGAAGACCAGAGCGGCCTGTGCGGCAGAAATTTTCTAGTTGATGATAGACGCTTCAGCATCAAGCTGGATGAGAACTTCAAAGTGGATACAGTAAGTCACAACGACAAGTCTTTTTTCGTAATTAAGCATGACTTATGCTTCATTTGCTTCAACTTTTAATTTTAATTTTTCACTATTCTACTAGCGTATCCCCTGCCATGCAAGAATTTTTGTCTTGGATAAGATAGGTTTCAGTCGTAACAAAACTATGGAGGTAAAAAGAGTTTACTTGAAGACCGAGCATGGTTATACCTTCAACGTCAAATTATACAATGCAGACACATACACCTATTTTGAATGCAAAACTTGGCAAGCACTATGCAAGGCTTATGCATTTGAACCTGATATGGTTATCACCTTTGATATTCGTCCGGAAGATGATATTGAAGGTAATAGAGACATCTGGGTCAATGTGCAGACGCCTCCAGTTCTACCATTATGTGAGTTTCTCAACCATATTTATATCTTCGATATGAGATTATTTGAACCAGTTGAATAATTAATAGATCTCAATTTATATTGACAGCTTATTTCCAATCAAGCAAACATGTCCGGCGCTTGGTAGACAGGACCGTCCATTGTCCCGAGGCTGAACTAAACTGCGAGGAGACAAGTCATTATGTTTCATGGCTTAAGGATCTTGATGCTGTCAAGACAATTTTTTTGCCTGCACTTAGAAATGTTAGTACTCAAAACGTGCGACCAATAGTGTTCGTACTGAACTACGGTCACATATATTTAGGAAAGATGGTAAGATTTCTACTATTTCTCCTCAGTGCATCTTTTGCATACATTATTTTTTTAAGCTAAACTTCATTGCTAAGTATGTTACTATACGATGTTCTTCAACAGGGACTCCCGATGAATGTTGTGCCTTATGGGATCGAGACTAAAGGTACCATGAATATTGTTAGCTTACGGCCAAGATATCCTACAATGCACTTTAGTGCATTCAGGATTTCTAATAGCGAGGAATGCCTAATAGTAAAAGACTGGAGCAAAATTGTGAACGATCGCAGAGAAGTACTAGGGGTAGCAATCAGAAGCGCAACCCACAATTAGGAGACAGGTTCATATGCATGCTCCAATATGATGAATCAGGAAAGCTATACATGTTCTATGCTATTTTACCCGAGAGAGAGCAGTAGGAGTGATTAATTAGCTAGTTCATGCTCTTAGTACTTGTCCTCTCATGTCCGTGTTCTTCGTCCTGAACTTAATCTCAAAGAGTGATTTGCTTTTGTGGTGTTATGAACGCTTATAATATCATTACCATGTTGAACTCGATGATATCTTTGCTTCTGGTACAAGTGAATGTTTCTTCTTTAAGCTAGTGTTGGTGGTGCTTAGATAGCGGTAATGACTATATGATGATTAAGTAGTGGTAATGAGACGACTATTATATGATGATTTTTAGCTAGCTATGAAAACTGTTGTTGGTGATGATATATATGATGCAAGAGTTTTTATACTAATATGATGATGATGAGTTATTATATCATTTATGAAAGAAACCGCAGATTAGTTTCAACTGGATGGATTCTAGCTAAGTGATCAAGTATATGCCATATCCATATTACCTCGATCACTTAATTAGGTGATCAAGTATATATAATATGGATATGACATATACTTGATGACTTAGCTAGGATCCACATGCATCCAGTCCAACTAATATGTGGTACATTCACCTAATGATTTAACAACTCATTATAATGTAAAACAATCACTAAATTATATTGAAAACACTAAATTAAAGTAAAAATAAAAAATAAAACCAAAACACACCCAAACATTTAGTATCGGTTGGTGTTACCAACCGGTACTAATGTCCTACGCGCCCACGGAGCTGGCTCGTGCCACGTGGTTGCCCTTTAGCACCGGTTCATGCTGAACCGGTACTAAAGGGGGGGGCCTTTAGTGCCCACACTTTAGTGCCGGTTACCGAACCGGCACTAAAGGGCCTTACGAACCGGTGCTATTGCCCGGTTCTGCACTAGTGATATAGTCTATGTGGCACTTTCTTGACTGGTTAAATTGTCACCTGGTTTCTGGGTCCCACCTGTCAGTTGGCAGAGCAAAGAAATCAGTTAAACAAAACTTTACGCAGGCGCGATGGGAGTCCAACCCTTGCCCGCGAACCACCCTGGCTGTGTATGTGAGTGCATGCATGTGTACTCCCTCGGTCTTCCAACAAAGAGTTTACATCGGCTAAAAAACAAAGAGTGTACATTTACACTTCCAATGCATTTAGCCTTTAATCTAAATCGATATTGATTGACTAATGCACCAACTTGTGCTCTAGCTGTAGGCTACATGTTTATCCTTAATTACAGCATGCAACGACCTTCATTTAATCTTCTTCTCTCATTGGTCGCATGCGCACATAAGTCTGCTACTTTTGGGCGTTAATTATGCCATGGTCAATGTGTAAATCTCTAAATGTACAGTCTTTCAAGGACGTAGGGAGTAGGTTGAGAACTTGAGCGTGAGCGTGTGTGCTGCATCGTGTGTTGTGTGCCGCATGGGTGCGTGAGTGTTGCATGCATCCATGTGTACGTGTGAGTGTTGCATGTTTCATGCATGCATGCATGCATGCATGAGGCTTTTACTCCCTCCCATTGACATGTTCATATTTCAAGCTTCCTCTGTTCCCTCCATATGGTGATACTCCCTCTGTTCCCAAATACGGAGTAAAAGCCTCCCTCTGTTCCCAAACACGTAGTATTTGTCTTTCTAGAGATTTCAACAAGTGACTACGTACAGAGCAAAATGAGTGAATCTACACTCTAAAATATGTATACATACATCCGTATGTTATATTCCATTTTAATGTCTAAAAAGACTATATTTAGGAACAGAGGGAGTAGCAAATAAACATTAAGTTCTCTTGTTTTTCCCTCCTTATTCACCTGGATGGAGGGAGTAGATGGTCAAAGTTTGACACAAAATTAATGCATTGGTAAACATAATTTTTTGAGGAAAACGAGTGTATTAATTGAGTTTTTTTGCAAACTACAAAAAATATTCCACCACTCATCATCTACCTTGGTTGTTGAGATTTTTGAATTGAGCCCTATAAACTCGAAAGGAGGTAGTACTAGTACTCCTACATTATTGGCATCGGGTGCCTTGGCCAATGTTTCATCTTGTTGGACAGGACGAGCGTACATGCATAGGGATACTGTAGATAGGAAGTCTCCGCGATCCATTATTTCCCATCTCAGTTAGAGAGAACTATTTAACTAGTCTTCAAAGTGAAGTGACAATACACATGTTGCAACAGATGGGACACTTAATTAATAAGCTGAACCAGCATGTTGGTGTTGGTGTTGGTGTTCGTAAATCAGCCTTACCCAGTACTACCATCATGTTTGCCAGTGGAGCACGCTTCTGCAAATACGCCTACGCACCTCTCTCCTCCATTAACTAACATATGGGCCCTCTTGAGGTAGACCCACATGTCATCAGCGTAACTATTTACACTCCGAAGGATGGTATATCCTGGTAGTAGTGCTAGTAGAATTGAGATTTAATGCACTTTCTTCCCCGTCTTTCACTCTTCTTCCTCCTCTCTTCTTCCTCCTCCTCTCTTCCCCATCATCGGTCGCACACCATTTCCCCCCGCTCACTGCTCGCTCGCCCGCGCCATCTTCCTTGGTAGCTCGCGCATACCATATCCCCCCGCTCACTACTCGGCCACACACGCCATCTTCTTCGCTCGCCCGCCCGAATCCACTTCCCTGCTGGCTTGCAGGCACCGAAAAGCCCAATCACTCAGCGCCCTAAAAGACCCTATGGCAGAACCGACTGACACGTAGAGCGGCGATTGGAATTCCCTCCCCAATGTTCTCTTGGAGCAGATCTGTAATCGTATGGACCTGCTTAGCACCGTCCATCTGGCCGCATGCTCGGTGTCTTTGTACTGTCTACTCATCTGCAACCGGCCGGCTCTTTTCAGGACACCCTGCTTGCTGATGCCCGATCCTCGCAGGTTGCCCAGACACCGACTTGCCGATCCTATGGAGGTTGCCGTGGTGCCCCTCGACATGCTACCACTACATGTCCACCTGTCCTTCATGCACGACCACTACTGGGCGGGCATGAAGGCCAATTGGATCATCCTCGTCCACCAATTCGGTAGTCCGTGGCGTCTTGTGGATATCTACACCCAGCGAGAGATCACCCTTCCATCATTGGATACCGCCGCCATCGAGCCTCGCGGCCCGCCGAACACTCCTGCCTACTACGCACGAGAGGCCTCGAGCTTTTGGCTCGACCTCTGTTTGCTGAAAGTTGTAATCTGCAAAGTGCCCACACCATCAGAAGAACACATGGATTACAAGCTCGCTGCCTTGTTCAACATGGGATTAGTCTATCTGGAATCCGGTCGCCATACATGGTTATGACTCATCGTCAATCCTGTTGAGGCAACATTTCTGTCTGATGCTATAGTGCACGATGGCATCGTTTACGCGGTCGACACACAGATTGGCTGCCTATACTGGTGGGATCTATCGTCGTGTAATTTTCTATCTCATATCATCTTTACCTTATGAATATGACTGCCTGTTCATTGTTACAAATTTTGAATAGATAGTATGTCTATAACCACATCATTGCTATATGTTCCTCTCATTTCCTAGATTTTTATGACCACACATGTTATTGTTAGAGTTGATATTAGAACAATTGGCATCTAATGATTGTTAGAATAGATATTATGAGCATAACCTCATGATTGCTATATGTTACTCTCATTTCCAAGATTTCTATAACAACGCATGTTATTGCTTAGAGTTGATATGAGAACAGTAGTAAGTGCTATGGTAGAATATGAGTAGGCCCTGTCATAGCTGTTTTCCTCTCATTGTTACATGATGTTTGAACCATGACAAATTGCTAGAATATGAAAGCCATTGGCTTATTTTTTTTAAACTTGGGGTATGATTATGACCACGACATTGCAATTCTCTGTCTATGATATGTGTCACTGTTATAATAATCTTAGTTCCACACATACTCTGAACATGATTCTTTATTTTTGTCCTTTTGGTCTCTAATTTGAATTGTTGCAGCAGATGCAAATGTGCTGGCCTTCATGCTTCTAGGACCTGGAATCATACCAGCCGATGGGTGGTGGTTTATCGCTCGTTCAGGTGACGACGGTCATTTGATGCTCATTCGCACGTACCAAATTGACCAAACCATTACATCAAACCACATGCAGTACAATGCCTGGGGCGTTCGTGACATTGATGGCTATGGCTGCTTCGTGTTCGAGAAAGATCCCAGCTCCGTTGGGCTAGGTGTATTCAACTGGAGGCGGGTTTACAGCCTCAGCAACCACTCCATGTTCCTTGGGCTCAATTATCCGATCATCCAACCAATCATCGATCATATCACCGACGATGATTACCGTGCTATGCAACTTCCATTCGCCAGGGGGAACTATGTTTACACATCATACCATGGGTTTCATGAATCACCATATCCAGAGATTCGTCAACACAGCTTGTTGCCAGGTAATCTTCAGTGTGTGAAAGGCATCATGCTTCCATGCGATGGATGGCTTTTGCAAACCCGACATGCGGCGATATGGTTCATGCCAACAGCAAATATGCACAACTTTATTTGTACTGATATCTAGGCTGAGCCATGTATCCTACTGCTGTAGCACGACCCTATTTTGTTGGATATTATGTACTATTGTTAGTTTGAATCACTCCTCTGGTTTGAAGGATAGATACCTTTCTGGGATCAAGTGCATCCTAACTCACTTGCGTAGGATGTACTGATAATGATGATGGAGATGCTGTGCAGAAGCCACACACACACACACACACACACATATATATATATATCAATTAGGCTTCAAGTGTGTACTTGTTAGTTGAACCTATGGTTAAAATGTGACACTAAATACGACTAGTAAGTAGTACAGTAGCAGTAGTAGTATACGTCGGTCAAATTATTCATCATGTCCACACATTGAATTGACTTGACAACACGCTGTGCGTGAGGTGACACAAGAATCCCGATGGCGTGTTCAGGTATTGTGGACTTCAGATTTGGAGTACCACTTATCTGTCAAAACCTTTCATCATTCACTTAAAACAGTTGATTGATCATACATTGAGTACCATATAACTGAATTAACCGATGCAAGTCCAAGAAGGATTGGCCGGTGCTGCCGGCTGGCGTCAAGTTTGATCCCACGGATCAGGAGCTGATCGAGCACCTTGAGGCCAAAGTGAGTGCCGACAGCGCGAGATCTCACCCTCTCATCGATTTGTTCATACCAACCATCGACAGCGAGCACGACATATGCTACATCCATCATGAGAAACTTCCAGGTAAGACACCGATCGGCCGTCTACTTGCACAAACATATTCCTTTGTTTGTAGCTCTATTTTTATTTTTAGACACAGACCTAGCAAAGCAATTACAATTTGACAGTTAATAAAAAGTAAAACAAGTGACTGCAACATGCCAAAGATGTTATGAAAATGCCAACTATGTATAGTAAAACCTGTATTCGACAATACTGTAGGTATCACACTGAGTAGCCTAAGCAAGCATTTCTTCTAGCGCAATTCCAGGGCATTCAGAAGGGGCATGTGGACGCGTCGCAAGATACAGTCAGAGGTCGACATGCACGTGATGTGGCACAAGACCAGCAATACCTTGCTGGTAATGGTCAACGGTCGGCAGACGGGCAACAAAAAGGTTATGGTGCTGCACACCAACAAGAACTTCAACCAGCAGAGGACCAATTGGGTGATGCACCAGTACCACCTCGGGGCCCTAGAGCAAGAGAAGGAGCGGGAGCTGGTCCTCTGCAAGATTTTCTACCAGATGAGCACTAGGGCCAGAAGTAAAAAGATTATAAGTTAGTTTGGTATTGGTACTTGTACTACCTTGTCGTCCGCAAGCTGGTATTGTTGTTAACGATCTTTCGGTATGAACTTGGCATTTGCTTCCAACCGTCGTGCCGAGGGTCGACGTGGATATAAAGCTGAATCATTTGTTACAAAATAAATTTTCATGCACCTGATTTTTATTTGATGGGTAGCATAAGCACCTGCCGTTCGAATTCCCAGTTCTCCAAAAAAATTTCGAAACAAGTGCATGCACTTATTATCACGATGAAAAAACAATATACCTGCTGCATCCCAGTTATCAGTCTATACTTGTAGAATTCTCTCGTTTATTGAGCAAGTATATTGTTTTTACAGGTCGAGCAAGTTTCAACTAGGCTATAGACTGCCTAGGCTTGGTTTTATTTTTAACAGGCCCAGCCCATAACGACAACGGGGCACAAAGATCCAGCAGGTATCTACTGGCCTCTGGCCCGCCAGCGTTAGTTATATTTTGTCTTACAACATCCGTAGGCAGTTTTTTTTACCGAATCAAACACACATCCCAGTTCTATTTTCCTCTTGAAACGCCATGTCCTACTTCTGTTTGTTAATCTCTACCTATAGTTTTACTAGTTCATATACACGTATCATTATATTGAAAATACATAAAGTTCCAATTTCATATTTACATCCTTATTTTTGTTGTTGTTTTCCCTTCCAGCGCTGATTTTTTTACCACTGGTTTTCCCTTAAACCAACTCAATTGTCCCACGTCTTATTTTCTTAGAAAAACAAAACATTTTTTTGGCAAATCAATAAGTTCTTAAAAAATGTTTATCATTTCAAGATTACAACAGTTCAGACTCCATCGAAATATGCAAAATAAGGTTGAACTTTTTGACCGTGGTCCTGGGCAGAAAATGAGCCGTAGTAAATTACTTAAGAATTAGCAAATGGGTTGCAAATTATTAAAAAAAATAGCAAATGGGCTCTATCTTGTCTGCAACAGATTTGGAGGCTGACTTGTGGGCCTACTAAGTTCATGCGTACATAAGGTTTCTCAAAAAAAGAAACTTAGTCAACAATCGACTCTACCAGCATCAGACCGTTAGATGTCAATCTAACGGCAATCGTGCTTCTTTAGTCTCTAATCTTCTTGCTCCAGCCGCCCAAACCAGCGTCGGCGGAACCGCCTGCTCCCGCCTCCCATGGTCAGCTGTGCTGTCGGGCAAGCCTCACGACCCCACCATACTCGCATCCCTGGCCTCTCTATCCCTCTACTCACCCACACCTCCTATTATTTTCCAGCGACCGCAGCCAAACTAGTCAACCCTCGTACTCCCCACCGCGTGGGCAGCCACTGTCGTGTCTTCCCCGACTCCATGTCGTTTCCTTCGTAGGCCTTGCCATCGTCCACCGCCCTGGTGCTCTCGGCGCGGCGTGGTCAACGTGGTCAACGAACGACATCCATCGAAAGTAGACTGTACATGGAGAGGCTGACAGCTGGTTCCACGACCGCACACAAGGAAATGCCTCCTTATTAAGCGCAAAATAATGATTCCTCCACCTGACATCTAGGACCCACCAGAAGGGCCTCTGCATTTCATGAAAAAAACGTTCCCGCCGCTGATAGCTCGGACCCACCAGCTATATCTTCGCACGCAAGGAAGTGCTTCCTTATTACGCACAAAAAAGTGAATACTCCCGCTGCTAGCTGGGACCCACCATATGGGAGGCTGACTTGTGGGCCTACTAAGTTGACACGGACGGAGGGCTTTGTCAACTTAGTCAATATGAACAATTCTAGCTCCAGTGACCATACGATGTCTATCCAACGGTCGTAGTGCTTCTTCAACCTCTGGTCTTCTTGCTCCAGCTGCCCAAAGCGGCGCCGATTGTGCTGCATGCTCCTGCCTCCTGTGGCCGGCTGTGCTGCCATGGAGGCATCACTGCCCCCTACTATTCCCACTGCTAGCCAGGCCCTGCGGCGACGGAAGCCTCACACCACAGCCGAATCAGTGAACCCTCATACTCCTCTCCGCACGGGCATCCACTGCCGCATCTTCCCCGGCTCCGTGTTGTCCGCTTCCTAGGCTTCGCCGTCGTCCACCGCCCTGGTGCTGTTGGCATGGCGTGGTGAACGTGGTCAAGGAATGACTTCCATCGAAAGAGTACTATACGTGGAGAGGCTGACAGCTGGGTCCACGGCTGCAGCAAGGAAGTGCCTCCTTATTACGCGTAAAATAATTATTCCTCCACCTGACAGTAGGGACCCACCGGATAGGCCACGGTATTTCGCAGAAAAAATGTTTCCCCCCTGACTGCTGGGACCCACCAGCTACATCTTCGGACGCAAGGAAGTGCCTGATAGTGGGGAACCATCTGGTCGAAGCGTATGTAGAGTTGTCATTCTGGTCGCGAACGTGTACGTACATACTGGTCGATCGGTCTGTCTGCAGGCTACAGCGATGAACCGTGGCCGTGTAAGGAAGGGCACGTGTCGTAGTAGAGGCACACACGTGTCGTAGTAGAGGCACACACGTGTCATAGTAGAGGCGCGCACGTAGCATGCCACGCAGTCCCGTTAATATCGTGTACATGTACGTACAGCGGCGAGGGTGCAAGAAAGTAAATCTAGCCACGTACGTACATACGAGCGGGGTCTCAAACGCCTACTCACGCATACATACGGCCATGGCTCGTGTACATGGCTGGATCGGAACGGATAAACTGCGTCGTCGTCGTGTTCATGGGGAGGCAACGGAATCCGCCGTGTTCATCGGGAGGCAACGGAATACGTCGTGTTCATCGGGTGCCAACCGGCTTGGACGGAACAGCCGATCGAAACGAGGCCTGGCATACCATAGAACAGAGGAAACGGCCTTGTCTTCGACCAGCCATGGTCAGAACGGGATCCTGTTCATCAGGAGGGGTCTGGCGTACCGCAAAATGGAGGAAACAGACTTCTCTTGGACCTCCTATGGTCAAAACGGGAACCTGTTGATCGGGAGGGGTGTGGCGTACCGCAAAATGGAGCAAACGGACTTGTGTTGGAGCACTACGGTCGATTCGGGGGTCCTATTCATCGGGAGGGGTGTGGCGTACTGCAAAATGGGACTCCACGGGATACTGTTCATCTCCACCGTCGACCTCCTCCAACCTCCACGGGCTACTGTTCATCCACCATCGACCTCCTCCAGCCTCCACCTGCGACTGTTCATCCACGGGCTCCTGTTCATCCAGACTCCACCTCTCCTCCACCGGCTACTATTCAACTAGCTCTCTCCACGGGGTCCTGTTCAACCACTCCTCCACTGGCTACTGTTCATCCAGCTCTCCACCGGCTACTGTTCAACCAGCCCTCCACGGGGTCCTGTTCATCCAGCCCTCCACGGGGTCCTGTTCATCCACCCCCAACCGGCTCGATCGGGGTCCTGTTCATCCAGCGGCAACGGCCTCTACTACCATGGTGTCCTATTCATCCAACCCCCACCGGGAACTGTTCATCCAAACCCCCAACAACACTCACTGTTCATCCAGAGGCAACATCGATCGGCTTCAGTTAGCAGCAATGTGGCGAAGGAATCGCTCGATCGGGTTCAGTTAACAACCATCGATCGATCACCCAGGTTTAGTAACATGTAGTCTGCAGTGCAATCGCTCGGGTTCAGTAGGCAAACACCTCGCTCGGGTTCAGTTAGAGCCCAACACCTCGCACCCACGCGCATACGTGTACGAGAGAAACGTGCATTGCTCTGCCCGACCACCCACCGTAACTAGGAACTCCCGGATATTTTCCTCGCCCTCGCTTCTAGCACGGATTTTTCGTCATGGACGGCCCAAAGAATGTCATGCAGCTGCGTCTCCGGCCGCCCAGGACGAAAATCCCATTTTTCATGATTTTTTGTCATAGAAGTAGGAGCCCACCACATCTATGATGATACTAGGTTTTGTCACAATTGTCGTCATAGAAGTGCGATAAGCATGACATAATTTTTTTTGTTCGGCCCAAAATGTCACATATGTATCTTTTTTTGTAGTGGAGGGCGGCGGGCCATTGCCGGAGAGGGAGTGGCAACCTGAGAAGCACTATAAAAAACACTTCCGTGATGATACGTGTTTGTCACAGTAGGTCACATTTTCTGTCATGCATGTACATCCATGACGATTTTATGACAGAATCAAGATAGTCATACCTGTGCTGTCGTAGAAGTGTTCCATGACATTACCAAAATTATCATCACGGAAGTGTCCACTTCCATGACGATAAATCACGCATCATAGAAGTGCTTTCGTCAAGGGTGACTGACACGTGGCATCCACTGTAACGGGTCGCCGTTAAGCTACCGGGTCCGGTTTTGGATCCGATAACCCGCTAACAACCACGACCAATGCCGATTTTCAACGTGTAAAATTGTTATTGGCTGGAGGAAGCATGTGTTGGCTCACTGTTAGGACAGATGTCATCCATTCATTGGACAGGAGGCGCTTATGATATGTCGACACGCGGCACGACCCAACAGAGGCCCATTTCGGTGAAAAGGCCGGCCCGTTTGACTTGGTCAAAAGGTAATGGGCTGACCCACGGAAAGTTTGTTAATGACATGTTCGTATATAGCCCATTTACGACCCGCTAACTCACGACCCGTTACGGCCTATCGGAATTAGGCCCAGTAGCTTCATCTGGGTTGTCCAATATGATTCCAGCCCGTTGTAACTTCCGGCCCATGTATGGCCCATGATGTCTTTTGGCCCATACGAGGCCATTTGTAACTCTTGGCCCATTAACGGCCCATGGTGAATCTGGCCCACAATGAACAGTGTAACACTTTATACCCAATAACGACCGATTATTCCATTGGGCCGTTTCCATCCCGTGTTATCTTTTGGCCTTCTCAGGGCCCATTTATTCTTGTGCTTATTTCCAGCATTCAGTTACTTACGGCCCGTTACTGGCCTTTTCTGCTTGTGGGCCAAACTCAGCCCGTGGTTACAATCGGCCCGTTTGCGGCCCGTTAATCCGTTGGGCCGTTTTCATAGCGTCATCAAATACGGCCGATTAACGACGGCCCGTTATGGTCGGCCCATGAACAAACGATTCCAAATCTAGCCCGTTTTACGGCCCATAATGCGGTATGTTATTGGCCCATGTTTGGCCGATCAATCATACGGCCCGTAGAAGGCCCATTGATGCTATGGCCCATAGAAGGCCCATTGTTTATACGACCCTTAGAAGGCCAATTGTTTATACGACCCTTAGGAGGCCCATGGTAACTACAGTAAATATGTAGCCCATGGTTATTGTGGCCTAGTTTTAAAAAATAGGTTATTGGGCCACTAGCAAACCGCGGAAAAAGAACTGCACTGACTACAAGCAGACAAATAAACAAGACAACAAGGAAATAAATATGCAAGCAACTTACGCTAGGCTATCACGGCTATTACACATATTACATCCACTGGGCATCAAAGTTCTCCACCAGTGCAAATATAGGGAAGAAAGCCGCATATCATATACACTGGTTGTCAAATTTGGCGACCAGTGAAGACAAACGCCGCAGAAAAACAAGTCCAGAACTGAAACCACTTCAGAAGAGCTCAAGAAACAATATCCTGGGTACACATAATGCTGGCAAGATTCTTAGCAAGCTTATTAACTTTCTCTTGTTTGGCGCTTAAATCCTCCAGTGCTTGCTGTTGCACCAGAAAGTATGCATCTGAATTATGCAGGGACTTCCTCAGTTCTTTAGCTTCCTGTCGCAGCACATCTGATCGATGTCTTTCAACTTGAAGTTGTGACTCAAGAAGACGAACCGATTCAGGCAGCGAGTTCGAAGAGCTTGTGCCAGCAGTAGTGGCCAGTAACTCGAACACTACATCAAGACAGGACTTTTGGGTTTTCTCACTCTCGTCAAGATAGTTTTTATTAGCTTTCTTGGAGACCAACAAGGATGTCTCACTATCTTGAACCTTATCTGCATTACTTCCTTTACCATTGCATAATGGGGTACTATTCTCCAATATTTTGTCTGCATTCTAAAAGAGAAACAAGCAGACACATCACAGGTTTACCACGTTGTATATGAAACTCATTTTGGTAAATCAGTTCAGTAGTAAAGTGGACAGGATTACAACATGAAACAAACATATATCTATGTACCAGGGTCACTTTATGATCTATATCATTCTAGTTTTTGTTGCCAAATCAAGATAGAGACACAATTCAAATAAAATTTGTTCAAGACAAAGCCGAATAGACAGAATATAAGTGTGGGAAACTATAGAGCAATAACACCACTTGTAATGTGCATGACATGAGAACATAATTGTTTATTCAATTGAAACTGAAATCAATATAGAGCAAGTTACAACAGCAAACCAGTTAAAGAAACAGGTTTAAAACATACCTGTTGTGCCATTAGAGTTTCAATTCCATCCTTCAAATTTGAAAATAGTTGGTATGAGTAAATACAGTGATGCAAGAGCAAAGGAATATGAACCATAGCTCCAGAACCCGACCTGAGAACAATTCTTCTTCTCCTTTAAGCGTTGAGTTGGGATTCAGAGTGGTGGTCCTAGTGCTTTGGGCACTGCGGTTCCCTTACTAACAGCTCGTGTTTGGGTGCTCTGTGGTGGAGACAGTGCTGTGTCAACTGGAACTAGGTTACTATCTGTCGGGGTTGGGGTTAGAAGGGGTGTAGCTAGTTCTCTGTCCAACTAGGTAGGGGTACAATCTGTGAGAGTCTGGGTTATGTGTGGTTTGGCTGGTTCTTGGGCAAGTACAACCGTGGTTCTATCTGCATCAACTGGTAGCACTATCTTTTCTGAATACCGTGTTGTTACTCCCTTAGATACTACCATCACCCTCTCCAATTCAAATGGCTGATAAACAAGAAAAGTAATTGAATGTACAGACATTGTATGATAGACAGGTGCAATGGATAGTGGGGAATAAAAGAGGGCATGAAATAATTCACAGTTATGTTGTCTAACCAAACAAGATAGCATGACACAATTTCACATATATGATGCCTAACTAAACAGGATAGCATGACACAATTTCACATTATGATGGCTAACTAAAAACGATGGAAAGACATAGTTCAAAATATGATGACTATGTAAACAGGATGACATGATATAACTATATAATGTGTTTATTAAATAGGTTGGCATGCCATAATTCACATACATGCCGCCTATGGAAACATGATAGCATGATATAATTCACGGATAGAATGACATAATTCAAAATATGATGACTGTAAACACTAAACAGGATGAGATGATATAACTATATGATGTCTTTATTAAATGGGTTGCCATGCCATAGTTCAGATAGATGTTGTGTATGTAAACATGATGGCATGATATAATTCAAATATATGATTTATATAGTAAGCAAGTAAGCATATGGCAATCCATATATGATGTAAAAACTAAGCAATGCAAGACAACATGCATGACATGGGTAATATAACCCAGCCAAGTTTGAGCATAGACCTCAGGGGGGAAATAGGACTAGTCATCAGTCTCTGAATCCTCCTCTGAGGAGCTCTCTGTAACCAGCAAGATGTCTGCTTCAATAGGTAGCACTGTCTGCTCTGAATACCTTGTTTTCACTCCAAATACTTCCATCACCGCTTCAAATGGCTGATGCACAGGAATAGTAGTGGAATATACATACGTTGTCGACAAATGGAACACGTAATACACAAGAATGATAGCATGGTATAATTCACATATATGATGATTGGCTAAACAACATGGCATTGCATAATTCACATATATAATGCCTTTACAACAAGATAGCATTGCATAATTCACATATATAATGTCTTGCAACAAGATGGCAATGCATAATTCACATATATGGTAATTAGACACTAAACAGGTGGCATTCACACAAAGCATGTCTAAAATAATCAAATGACACAGCAATGCAAGACACCATACGCACGATATGAGCAACATAACCCTACCAAGTTAGAGCATACACCTCAGGGGGGGATAGGACTGGTCATCTATCTCTGAATCCTCCTCCGAGGAGCTATTCGTAACCAGCAAGATATGTGCTTCGTCAGATAGCACAGTCTGCTCTAAAGAGCTTGTTTTCACTCCAGAATTTTCCATCACTATGTCAAATGGCTGATGCACACGAAGAGTAGTTGAATGTACTAATCTGGAGTTGTTTTATATTTATATATGTTGTTGTTGCAGATTATTGTGTTATATGTGTTGTGATTCAGACCGCCCTGCCACACGGCATGCACATTTTCAATGTTTACATTGTGTGAAAGTAGGCACCTCAGGATTGATATTATGCGAAGGATGCTAGATCTTCATAGTGTGGATCCCGGGGTGCTATAATGGGTGTTAGGATGGAGACAACCATGACATCATGATGAACAATACATCGACACAATAAGAAGGTGACCACATAGATGTGGCATGGCCCACCAAATCACGCATCACCAGGTCTACAGCCACGTAGCCAAAGAAGGGGAAGATTGGAAGGATAGAGATCAACCTGGATACATGGTGTCAAAGCCAAAGGATTAGTGGAAGAACTACACACGCCAGAAATGACCAAAAGACAAGCAGTCCTGATCAACCCCGGGAGGATGAGGCAACAGTGGGGGACGCTTAAATTGTGATTGATAGGAAGTCAGAGCGCTAGATCCCGAGGGAAGGACGAGGAGCACCGAAAACACAATGACGATTCAACCCAACAATGGTTAACCGTTACCTGCAGTCGAGTGGGTAATTACTCTATTAGGGGACAAGGATGGGCCAGTTTAAATGCCCATGTTGAAGATGTTGAGTCAAATACGTTACCCAGCACATAAGACGGTGACGGGGATGGGATAGCACTACCATGCCCGTTACCCGCCTTACCCGTGAAGGCCTTACATGTGATCCCTAAATCAACAAACTTCGGGCAATTCTTGCAGATACCCACCCAAATTTCTACCCATCCCTGCCATCTGGCCAAAACTGCCCAAAGAAAACCCTGACCTAGCCACAACATACACCCCAAAAGGCCTCACATGTTGTTTATTGGGCTAAAATAATGTTTTTTCTAATGAAATGTTGTTGAATGTTTCTACTGATTGAGGGCATGGGTTTCCCTAGAGGGCTGAAAACCCTGACTGGATGGGGATGCAAAATTTATTATTCCCGTGGGACGGGATGGGGACGGGGATGGGCATGGGGATCATGTCATGTGAATAGGGATGGGAGTCCAATACCCGCCCAGGTAATCCCCATTGCCAGCTTGAACAACGAGGTCGTGAGCATGCGCCAGTTGAGGACCAAGGGGAGGCAGAGTGCCAGATTCGACAGCAATACAAAGGGATTCGACCAAGGAACGATCGAATGTAGGTGGGGAGGCATTGCCACCATGCGACAAAGAATAACTACCAAATTTGAAGGTCACAACCGAGGGAAGAATGGCTGGAATATTCGACGACGCGGCGGTCAAATTTGAACCAACGACCAAGGGGACTCGAATAGGCACGCCATCGACCATGAGGGCAGTGAGTGGACTAGAGCACCGCGATAAGGCCGGCCATGGACACCGATGGCGATGGGGAGAAGAGGACGCGAGAGGATGGGGATTGCTTTCTAGGTGGATGTGTGGTGCATCGGCCTCGCCGCCGCCGTTAGCCATGTTGGCTTAGCCCAACGGTGGTGGAGAGGGGGGGAAAGAGGAGCGGGTGGCAGGGTTTGTTGGTGTGGAGCAGAAACAACTCTTTTTTAAAAACAAAAGCTCAGGAAAAAAAATGACATATTGAAAACGCAGATACGGATATGCATGTGCGTGGAAATATTTAAAAAATTCCTGCAAAAAATATATTTTGAAAAAGTTTATTGCAGTATGCAAGATGTGGGATTGAGGAATTTTTGCCCTTGGGAATGGAAATTCAAGAAAATTTGTTTTTTAGGCATTCTTTTTTTCTCGAACGACCTTATTATGGCCTATGCAGTGTCGTCACGGGCCCATATAAGCCCAAAGTCATGGGGCCATTCCAGCCCAATCATTCGCCAAGCCAAGCTGTGATATAGAAGAGATGAGCAAGAATTTCTCAATAAAAAAAAGATGAGCAATATTATTCTTAAATAAAAAGAAAAAAGAAGAAGAGATGAGCAAGAGGCGAGCCATCCTGTTGTTACGGGAAAGATTCCGGTCCTGTTTCCTGGCGCACCGCGGCGACCGGCCGACGAGCATCCACCGCCTCCAAGCCGCCTCTCCTCACTGCAGCAGCGTAGCGACTTCTTCCTCCAGCTGCAGAGCCTCTCCGCATCAAGAGTTCCTCGCCATGGAGGTACAACGCTCCATCTTCTCCTGTTTCTCCTCGCCCCGCTCCGTAAGTTCTTCCTGGAATCGTCTGATTGCGCTGTAGCTGTAGCTGGCTGGTTAGTTTTGATCGGGGGGGGCGGGGGGGGGGGGGGGGGGGGGGGGGGGGGGGGGGGGGGGGGGGGGGGGGGGGGGGGGGGGGGGGGGGGGGGGGGGGGGGGGGGGGGGGGGGGGGGGGGGGGGGGGGGGGGGGGGGGGGGGGGGGGGGGGGGGGGGGTGGGGGGGGGGGGGGGGTCCGATCGAAGAAGCAGAATTAGAGTTCTAATTGGAGGAAAATTGTTAGAGCACATGGTTTGGTTGTCGCAGTGCCAACTTCCTTGCGTACATATATTTGTTATTTGATGAGATCATCTGGCTGAGGGGCTTTGGTTGGATCCCACTGAGACCCTTTGGACCCGTAGTCTCCATCTTTTAAGTGTGATGATCATTTTTGAGGCTCGAAATGTGGATGGTGGGAATCATCCAAATGGAAAGACCGCCAGGCTGCTAGGCTATTCCAAGCATCTGCTTGGTAAACATTTTCAACTACCATGGTGCAAGCGAGTTAAGATTGTTCTCTTATGGCATGATCCATATAAACTTTATTTAATTTGTCAATCATAGGGAACCAGTTTCGTTCACTGAATTTGACACCATTTAGAGTGGCAAAGTCGACTAATTATATGCGTTTCATTATTTCTGCTGGTGGGGACACTGTGATAGCATGGACTGTGGTCGAGCGGAGCTAGCGACAAGAACAAGGCCATGGTTGAGCAACTGCAGAGATATGGGGTAATCAAATCGACCAAAGTTGCGGAGGTCATGGAGACCATCGATAGGGGGCTGTTTGTGCCTCCGGGTGGTTCTCCCTATTTTGATAGCCCAATGGCAATTGGCTACAATGCAACCATATCTGCGCCTCACATGCATGCTGCTTGCCTGGAGCTCCTGGAGGATCATCTGCAGCCTGGTATGCGAGCTCTAGATGTTGGATCAGGTATGGAAGACTTGAGTATGTTCAATCTGTTCAACTGAAATATCTGAATTTGTATGGCAGCGTAAGGTGATGTTCGTGCCTGATGTCATTCCACAAATTTAACAACCTGTATCTTTAAAGTTTAGAATGCAATGAAGTCTGTCAAAACAGTATGAGAGGCATACCTAAGAAAACATATGGCAGGCATTTCGCCGGCATGTCATCCACACCTTTTAACACTAAACTTTGAAGATTTTGTAGTAATGCTGATATCTGTCAGATCATTTCCTTCTGACCGAATGATAATACTAGCTTGTTTTAGTGGCCGAAATGCTTAATACCTTGGTCCTAAACTCACTGGCTAGTATTGGTAAATTGACAGGCACTGGGTACCTAACAGCTTGCTTTGCACTTATGGTTGGACCGGGAGGACGAGCAGTTGGTGTTGAACACATACCAGAGTTGGTTGCTTCTTCTACTGAAAACATCAAGAAAAGTGCAGCAGCCCCACAGCTGAATGATGGATCCCTCAGTATTCATATTGCTGGTAAGTAGACCAAGTCTAACATTTTTAGTCATCTACTTTGCTTCCGTCATGGCAAGTACTATTTTTAGAACCATGTTTAGATGGGCATACAGACTAATTATCAGGTTTTGTATATGTACAAATTTGATATGAGGATTTCTTCAGCTATATCCTACATGGGGTGCTTATTTCAGTTGGGGTTAACATAGTAACAAGCTAGTATTTTATTCTTCAACTAGGACAATGCACAAACGTTGCAACGGGATATATATTCTAGTACGTTAGCTCGTGATTTATCTGCCCATATTAATGTGATTGTCCAACTAAGGGCTCCTTTGATTCAAAAGAATTCTATAGGATTTTTGGAGGATTGAAGTCCTTAGGAATATTTTCTACGTTGGTCCTTTGATTCATAGGATTGGATTCCATAGCAATTTTTCGTATGGAATCTTCTGTACTACATTTAATAGGAAATCTAACATCCACTCCAACCTCTTTTGTACTATTGGATTTAAGTGGATATGCCACTTCAATCCTATACTTTTTACTCCCTCCATTCCACAATGTAGTGCTTCCTCTATCCACGTGCTTCAACTTTGACCGTAAATTTAACTACCAAGACCGATTGCGGCGGGAGCAAAAATTATATCAGTGAATTCGTATTTGAAAGAAGTTTTCAATTATATAATTTTTTCTCCCGCCGCAGTTGGTCTCGTTGGTTAAATTTATGGTCAAAGTTGGACCTCGGGAAGCGCAGGCACACTATATTTTGGAATGAAGGGAGTATTTTTCAGAATCGTGTGAATCAAAGAGGCCCTAAATGTTCATCAAATCCTGCCCAAGAGTTACCTTATAGTTTTATGAGAAGTTTGGTAAGTAAACTAAGGTGGAATTGGTGCAAAAGGTAAGTAAATTAATGTGATTGAGCGGTGTACTGGGAAGGTGCGGTCAAATATGGCATGGTGAAAAACAAACCGGCTGGATGAAAAAAAATCGATAAAGAGACGTGGTGAGAGGGGGGAACCGGTTGACAAAGAGTTCTGCATGGCAGGAAAAGGAACACTACTTATTTTTTAAGTAAAAAATAAAGTAGAGAAGAGAAGAGAAAAGTGAGTCTGTTGTTTCACCATACCATACAGTTGTTCCCTCTCCATTTGTTTTATGTGTATGCTTCTCCTTTTGATGGAATCCCTTAGTAATTGTGCCCATATTACTACGGTGTATCTCAAACTATAGTGTTTGCAACTGATGCAGATGGTAGGGAAGGCTGGCCCGAGCTTGCACCATATGACTGCATCCATGTCGGAGCTGCAGCACCGCAGATTCCAGAGGCGTTAATCGAGCAGCTGAAGCCTGGTGGCAGAATGGTGATCCCGGTTGGGACCATCTTCCAGGAGCTGAAGGTGGTTGAGAAGAAGCCAGACGGCGGTGTCAGCATAAGAGACGAGACGTCTGTGCGCTATGTGCCTCTCACCAGTAAGGATGCCCAGTTGCACTCAAATTGATCACAGCATCCTGCCAACCAAATGCTATCTTCAATGTGTGAACCTAAAACCTCATTATCAAGGCGTTATGATTGGACATAAAATCTACCAAGCTGTCGTTGTAAAACGCTGGGATTCATGGCAATGTAGGATACTGGTACTTCATCAAAGTATTGAAGTGTGTGTTTGTGTTTGACCATCTTTTTGTATCTGCTAGCATCTGTGAGCGTGAAGCATGCTTTCTCGTTGGAACTGCTCTCACAATGTTATTCTCTTGTCACTGGCAACTTGGGTTGGCATATGTTAACGTGCCTGTAAATTCGAGCGACCCAACATATCTTTGGTTCTGTGAGAAATGTCAGGTTGCAAGGCGAATGTAATTGCAAAAGTAAACAACGCTGCCGTGCAGTCTGCCCTTTGCATACATATCTTATTAGCATTACCAACAAAACCTTCTTCGATTATCATGAGAACACTAGGACATCATTACAGTAGCCTACTTGAAAAGTTGAACTTACGGTGTTGACAAGAAAGTAACATGATGACATCAACAGCAAACGGAAGCATGAAAAAAGAATATGGGATGGGAGGAGATAGCCCAACATCAGGAGGCCAGTGCAGGATTTTTAAGTGGTGACATGCTTCAGTCTTCCGCAGTAACATTTCAGCAGTGTTGTTCTCGTGTGTCCAAAAGAAACACCCGCTCTCCTCTGCATCAGAACCCTCGCTGCGGTCGCTCCGCGGCAACGTTCACTCGGAGTGGGCGGCCATCCATCTCCTAGAGTTCATAACAACAACAAATTAGCATCCGTTTGGAACCTTCAATGTTTGCCATACACACTATGATAGTCGACAATTCTGGAGAAATTAGTTGCTCCATGTTGCAGTCGTGCTGTTATGTACTCCCTCCGTCCCATAATGTAAGATGTTTTCTGACACTACACTAGTGTTGAAAAACATCTTACATTATGGGACGGAGGGAGTAGTTTATGAAAATGATAATAGTTATGCTGACGATGTTCTCACCTGTCCATCAAGCGCTGAAATAGCACTGTCAAGATCTTCCTTTGAAGCCATAGTTACAAAACCAAATCCTCGTGAACGCCCAGTTTCTCTGTCGTACACAACTGTAGCGTTAACTACTTCCCCATGCTCGCTGAACAATTGCACCAACCTAGAGTCTTCCGCTTGCCATGGCAGGTTACCAACATAAGCCCTGAAAGAGGATGCAAACTGTCGAGGAGGTCTCTCAACACGGGAGCCCCTTTGAGCTGCCCTGTTTACGTTCAGAAGCCTTCCGCTGATGTCCTGTTAAACAGAAGGTAATCAGCCAGCTACTCAGCACAACGTGCAACTTATACATCATGTTGTACTATTTTCAGGTGTACTGCACTTAGCTGTTCATCAAACATGATGTGCGATCTAAGACACGGAATAAGGGATACATGCCAGTCAAGGTGATAATAATCCGTTTTTATCAAGTGATATGTTCAAGTCGTCTCAAGGTGATAACATCCAATTTCTTGTGTAATGGCAACATATATAAATAACTTGAAGACAAGCAAGTGATGAAAAATACTCTAAACAATTTCATATGTTCAAGTCGGAGTATGAAACAAAATTTGATTATCTGTGAACTCTAAACAATTCAAAGAACTAAAAAGCAATGAGAAGATTGATATGCACTCACGTAGCGGTTGAACGTCTCGATGGCTTTGTCAGCTTCCTCAATAGTACTCATGGTAACAAATCCAAATCCACGGCTCTGGCCTGACTCTCTGTTGTAAATGACCTGGAGTTGAACAAAGCAAGGTCAAAATAAGAAAATCAATCGAGCACTGCACACCCATTTATACAAATAATATCAGACACTACAATTCTCAAGCCTTATATAAATAATGCAATTACTACAAGGTTCGACAATAGACAACAGAAGAACATGAATGAAAAGAAAAACAGGACTCACGCCAACAGGGAAACTTAAAACAAGTCGTTTCTTGCAACTAGGAAGATGGGATGGCAACAAACAGAGACTACAATTAACAGTGGAAGCTACCCTAAAATTGCATCAGTTATCAAAATACTCAAGAGTATTTTGATATGCAGTGATATGCTTACCACTCAAATTAACATCGGATTACACAAACAGTCCCGAACTAGTGCAGGTACCAAAATGGTATTAACGGGGCGAAATCGTACTTACGCGTTGCTGTTATTAATTTAACCGGTAATTATTTTAGGTGTTGCAGCGGTAGGCTCACCTCGGCGACCTCGACGACGCCGGCCTGGTCGAAGAGCTGGGCGAGCCGCTCGCTGTCCACATCATACGGCAGGTTCCCGACGTACACCTTAGCCTCCTCGGGAGGCTCGGCTGCGTACCCCGCATCCCCACCGGAGGCCGCCACCGCGGGCTCCTCCTCCGCCACCGTCTCTTCGGCTTCCTCCGCGTCGGCCCAGTCGAGGCCCGCCTCGGCGGCGTCGGAGGAGGCGACGAGGGGCGTAAGGGGGGCGCGGGGGCGGGTGGAGCGGAGGAGCGGCGCGCGAGAGAAAATGAGTGGGAGGAAGGCGGCCGCCGGGGCGAGCTTGTGTTGGGAGAGGAACGTGGGGTGAAAGAGGGAGGCGTCCGTGGCCGCGGCCATGGCGAGTGTCATGGCGGAGGTGGCCATGGTGAAGGGGATAAGGGAGGGCACGCGAGGAGGGGAAGGGATTTGAGCTTGAGGTGCTCCGTCCTCCGAATTCGCTTTTTTATACACGCCGCGCTGGGTATTTGTCGGCTTTGATGGGCTTCCCGCGGGCTTTCTTGTGAGCCTTTGGATTGTTCTTAGTCTTGGCCCCCAAATGACAAATATGTCAAACTAGCCCTAACAGAATATTTTCTTAAAAAGAAAAGCCCTATACACAATAAGTCCAAGAAGAGCCCTATACTTCCCTCAAAAAAATAGATCCCTATACGATGGTTGCCCCTGTTTGGCGAGAGCAACTAACTAACGAGTTACCCTAAAAAAACTAACTAATGCTCATTCGGAAACCTACAAGAGTAACTTCGGGTTGTGACGCGCTCTCAGCCGCTGTCATGTTTCGCGTTTTGGGTGTCCTTTTCGATATTTTTTCACACGTGTTTTCGGTTTTTTACATAACTTTTTCTGATTTTTTAGGCTTTTCTGTTTTCCACCAGTCTTACTTAACTTTTGAACAAAAATATTAGGAAAAAATTGTGTGAAAAAACATGTTTTTTTGTTCTATGAGACGCACGATTTTACTTCCGCGAGAGACATGACCATGGAAACGAAAAAAATGTGTATTTTTTTCTCCTTTGGCAAGAGGCACGGATTTGCTTCCACAAGAGATACAGTTTTGCTTCCGCGAGAGGTAAAAAAAGAGGCATAAAAATGTGTTTTTTTCTTCCGTGAGAGGCACGAAAAAATGTGTTTTTTCTTCCGCGAGAGGCACAGTTTTTCTTTTACAAGAGGCACGACCGTGCCTTTCAGCAATTGAAAGTGCAACTATCCCTGGGTGGTTTTGGTAATTACTAACAACATATAGCTCATTGAACTAATACCATTTCAAGATGACCATTTCAGAAAGTTCAATGATTGGTATGGCATGAATTAAGAATGTGGACCCCTTAAAATGCTAAAAACACACATTGACTCGAGCTCAAGACTCTACATTTTCATTTTAGTGATCCAATATCACATTGAGTCCATAGGAAAAGCCAATACTATTAAAAGGGATGAGGTGTTGCTTAATGACTTACTTGCTCAAAATGCTTAGTGATATGCTCCAAAAACCTCAACCACTTTCTCATATCCACATATGTCCCAAACCAAAAGTCAAACTCGGCCCCACCAAAATGTTTTATTCGGCGCCACCAAGTTCACTTGACATAGCCACTGCCAGAAACTCTAGTCATCTCGTTCTCATCGATAGAGATCTCGGTCTCACCGAGATGAGATTGCAAACTCTCTATTTCCCTTCGTAACGTCTCGGTCCAACCGAGATGAGCGATCGGTCCCACCGAGTTCGCAATGCAAACTTTCTATTTCCCTTTTGTAATGTTTTGGTCTTACCGAAATGAGCGAATCGGTCCCACCGAGTTTGCCTGACCAACTCTCTGGTTAGCTTATTACCAAAATCGGTCCCACCGAGTTTGTGTAATCGGTCTCACCTAGATTACGTTATGCCCTAACCCTAATGAAATCGGCCCCACCGAGTTGACATGCCGGTCCCACCGAAAAGTCTAACATTCACATTTTGAACTGAATCGGTCTGACCGAGTTTTCTGATTCGGTCCCACCGAGTTTGGTAAATTGTGTGTAACGGTTAGATTTTGTGTGGAGGCTATATATACCCCTCCACCCTTCCTTCATTAGCAAGGAGAGCCATCAGAACGTGCCTACACTTCCAGTATTCATTTTCTGAGAAAGAACCACCTACTCATGTGTTGAGACCAAGATATTCCATTCCAACCATATGAATCTTGATCTATAGCCTTCCCCAAGTTGCTTTCCACTCAAATCATATTTCCACCAAATCCAAATCTGTGAGAGAGAGTTGAGTGTTGGAGAGACTATTATTTGAAGCACAAGAGCAAGGAGTTCATCATCAACACACCATATATTACCTTTTGGAGAGTGGTGTCTCCTAGATTGGTTAGGTGCCACTTGGGAGCCTCCGACAAGATTGTGGAGTTGAACCAAGGAGTTTGTACGGGCAAGGAGATCGCCTACTTCATGAAGATCTACCCTAGTGAGGCAAGTCCTTCATGGGCGATGGCCATGGTGGGATAGACAAGGTTGCTTCTTCGTGGACCCTTCGTGGGTGGAGCCCTTCGTGGACTCGCGCAACCGTTACCCTTCATGGGTTGAAGTCTCCATCAATGTGGATGTACGATAGCACCACCTATCGGAACCACGCCAAAAATCTCTGTGTCTACATTGCGTTTTCTCCCTCCAAACTCCTCCCTTTACCTTCATATGCAAATGTATTACACTTCGCTGCTATACTCTTAGACTTGCATGTGTAGATTGATTGCTTGACTTGTGCTAAGTTGATAAAATCAGCCAAGACTTAAAATTAGGAAAAGGCTAGATTTTTATTTGGTCAAGTAGTCTAATCACCCCCCCTCTAGACATACTTTCGATCCTAGAAGTGGTATCAGTGCTTTGGTCTCCATTTGCCTTGATTTCCATAGCTTTGGTGATCATAGCCTTGGTTTCACAACCTAGGAGAGTATGGCGTCTAGCGAGGGAAATTACCACCGTAGAGGTCCTTACTTTGATGGTACTAATTTTGCTAGTTGGAAGCATAAGATGAGAATGCATATTCTTGGACATAACCCCGCCGTTTGGGCTATTGTGTGTATTAGCTTGCAAGGTGAATTCTTTGATGGGAGAGAACCGAACCGTGAAGCTACCGCGGAAGAGTTGAAGATGCTGCAATACAACGCTCAAGCTGGCGATATCCTCTTCAACGGATTGTGCCCCGAAGAATTCAACAAAATCAGCCGTCTTGAGAATGCAAAGGAAATTTGGGATACTTTGATTGATATGCATGAGGGTACCGACTCCGTCAAGGAATCAAAATTGGATGTGCTTCAAAGTCAACTTGACAAGTTCAAAATGAAGGATGGTGAAGGTGTCACCGAAATGTACTCTAGGCTTGCTCTCATCACAAATGAGATTGCCGGCTTAGGAAGTGAAGAGATGACCGATAGATTCATCATCAAGAAGATCCTAAGAGCCTTTGATGGAAAATATGATACCATGTGCACATTGATCCAAATGATGCCCAACTACAAAGATCTCAAGCCAACAGAAGTCATTGGAAGAATTGCTGCTCATGAGATGTCACTCAAGGATAAGGAAGAGCTTCACAACAAGTCAAGGTCCTACAATGACAAAAGATCTTCGAGTCATGAACGAAATTGCTATAATTGTGGAAGACCTGGACACTACTCCAATGAGTATACGACCCCCTACAAAGAAGAGAAGATTCACCCAAAAGGAGAAGTAGAAGAGAAGAATCACCACCAAGAGAAAGAAGGAGTAGAGATGATCATTATGAACGGAGAACATCATGGAGAAGCAAGGATTCAGAAAGGAAGGACAAATCATCAAGAAGCTACACAAAATGAAGACATCAAGCTCATGTTGGTGAATGGGTATCCGACTCTGACTCCGACAATCACTCCGAGAGAAGTTATCACTCTGACTCCGAATATACTCAAGATGAAGGTGTTGCCGGTCTAGCACTTGTGTCAACCAACTCCTATGACATATTTGACTCACCAAATGAAGGAATTGGAAGATGCTTCATGGCTAAAGGCCCAAAGGTATCACACCCCGAGTATGTTGATTTCAATAGTGATGAAGATGATTTGCTAGGTGATGATGATCTACTTATTGACAACTCTAGTGATGAAAACTATGATAAATTTGCTATTAATCATGCTAATCAAGATAAAACGAATGATGATGATAAGAAGGAGATTGAGCGTCTAACTAAAGACCTAAACACTCTTAAGTTAGCTCATGAAACTACCTTGGAAAATCATCGAGAGCTTTTAAAGACTCATGAGAAATTACGCTTCGAAAAGCTCAACCTTGAGGAAGAGCATGGGTTTTTAAAAGCAATCAATGATGATCTTCGCAAGAAAAGTTATTCTTACATTGCCAAGCGTTTACTCTTGTCTACTTACATGCCACAAGTTAAAATCTAGCAACAAGAGTAAGAATGATTCTTCTTCTAGTAGTAACAATAATCATGTTAAATCCAATGTTGTTGCTTCTAGTAGTTCTCTTGATTCCACTAATGATTGTCTTAACCAAGTTACACTTGAGCAAGAAAATAGCTTATTGAAGGGAATTATAGAGAAAGGTGTTTACAAGAGCCTTGCCGGGAGTAAGCAATTTGAGGAAATTGTACGCAAGCAAGGAAGGCACCGGAAGAATCAAGGTATTGGTTTTGAACGAAAGTTCAATGCCAATGGAGTTGAGTGGGAAGAAGATCAATACCCCAAGACAAAGTTTGTTCCTCAACAAGAGAAGTATGATCCTACTTCCTTCCAAGGGACACAAGCTCAAGATGATCTTCCACCACAAGACCACAAGCAAGAAGGCAAGGACAAGCTTCAAGAGGAGATTGATGCGTTTGAAGAAGCTCCTAAGGCCTTGGTCAAGTGGGTTCCCAAGACTACATCAAGTTCTACTTCATCAAGTACGACTACAACTCCAAGGATTCCCATCAAGATGATGTGGATCCCGAAGAAGAAGAAATAGAGAGTTCTTGAGGGTGACTCCGCCAACATACTTCACTCATATCATTTTTGGCGAGAAAAAGTGCAAACAACTTCTACATCTTGCACTAGTTCAAGGAGTCACAAACCCTCTTGTTGGTAAGATAAGGGACAAGGTAACCTATTGCCTTCATGGACATCAACTTGTGTGAACATCACTCTATGTCTATGGATATCCTTGTTTGTTCCTTATGGGACTAATCCGTGTAGGTATTGAAAGTGCAACTTACTCCAATGGATTGCTCCAAATGATCTACATCAACGTTGAGCATCCACATCTTCAACACCCACATGAAGTGATCGTCGAAAAAACCCAAGGTTAGTTCATCCCTCTTAGGAGGGATATCACATCTAGGGGAGCTTTACTCTAATCAATTGAGCTAAAAGCAACTCTAATGGTGTGAACACAATAATTCTTTATGTAAAAGTGGTAACCCCACTTGTGCTTAAACGATGAGTATGACCTACGATCAAATGTTCTCATTTGACTCCTAAGTCAATATACTCATATATAGATGACCTAGTCATCGCCAATTGCTTGATAGATGCTAGAGTGTTTGTGCATGCTATGACACATATTTCATCTGCCATTTTATTGTGTGAGCATGTTGGTTGCATATTTTACTCATTCAAGGACATCCACTTGTTGTTTTGATTGTTTGGCTCTTTCTCTTTTGCCAAGTGGATGGACAAGAATGCCTAAGAACCTCCTATATCTATCTATGCTTTTCTCCTCTCAAACTCTATTCATGCTACATTACAAATTTTGATCAAGTCAGATTCGAACCACTCTGTGTGAGGAGCACTCGGAGTCCCCGATTCGTCATAGACTTAAACTTCCAAAACCTCTTTGTGCATTTCGGTCTGACCGATCCATCCGTTTCGTTCACACCGAGTTCATTGAGTTGATCTAGGTTTTCAATCTCGGTGCAACCGATTTGAACTTTTCGGTCATGCCGAGTTGCAGTAACCGCTTGTGATTCTGCATCTCGGTGCCACCGAGTTGTTACACTCGGTCACACCGACAGGGTCAGGATATATATACCCACGGGTGAGATTTTGGAAATTTCTTCAAACCTCCTCAACCCGCGCGTGTCCTGCTCTGCCGCCTCAGGTCTCCAGATCGTCTCCTCGTCGCCAGCAACCTCCCGCCATTGGTTTCCGTCGCCGTCAACGGGATTCTGCCCCGTGTTGGGGAATGTAGTAATTTCAAAAATATTCCTACGCACACGCAAGATCCATCTAGGTGATGCATAGCAACGAGCGGGGAGAGTGTGTCTACGTACCCTCATAGACCGAAAGCGGAAGCATTTAGTAACTCGGTTGATGTAGTCGAACGTCTTCGCGATCCAACCTATCCAAGTACCGAACGCACAGCACCTCCGCGATCTGCACACGGTCAGCTCGGTGACGTCCCTCGTACTCTTGATCTAGTTGAGGCTGAGGGAGATTTTCGTCAGCACGACGGCGTGATGACGGTGATGATGAAGTTACCGACGCAGGGCTTCGCCTAAGCACTACAACGATATGACTGAAGTGGAAATCTGTGGAGGGCGGCACTGCACATGGCTAAGACAACCGTCAACTTGTGTGTCTATGGGGTGCCCCCCTCCCCCGTATATAAAGGAGGGGAGGAGGGGAGGGACGTCCCTCTCTATGGCACGCCCAAGGGGGAGTCCTACTCCTAGTAGGAGTAGGTTTCCCCCTTTTCCCTAGTTGGAGTAGGAGAAGAAGGAAGAGGAAGAGAGAGGGAAGGAAAGGGGGGCGGCCCCCGCCCAATTCGGATTGGGCTTGGGGGGCGCGCCCTCCACCTGGCCGCCTCCTCCATTCTCCCACTAAGGCCTAATAAGGCCCATTGACTCCCTGGGGGGTTCCGGTAACCCCCTGATACTCCGGTAACTGCCCAAACTCATCCGGAACCCTTTCGGTGTCCAAACATAGCCTTCCAATATATCGATCTTTATGTCTCGACCATTTCGAGATTCCTCGTCATGTCCGTGATCACATCCGGGACTCCAAACTACCTTCGGTATATCAAAACACATAAACTCATAATACCGATCGTCATCGAATGTTAAGCATGCGGACCCTACGGGTTCGACAACTATGTAGACATGACCAAGACTCATCTCCGGTCAATAACCAATAGCGGAACCTAGATGCTCACATTGGTTCCTACATATTCTACGAAGATCTTTATCGGTCAAACCGCATAACAACATACGTTGTTCCCTTTATCATTGGTATGTTACTTGCCCGACATTCAACCGTCGGTATCTCAATACCTAGTTCAATCTCGTTACTGGCAAGTCTCTTTACTCGTTCCGTAATGCATCATTCCGTAACTAACTCATTAGTCACATTGCTTGCAAGGCTTATAGTGGTGTGCATTACCGAGAGGGCCCAGAGATACCTCTCCGACAATCGGAGTGACAAATCCTAATCTCGACCTATGCCAACTCAACAAACACCATCAGAGACACCTGTAGAGCATCTTTATAATCACCCAGTTACGTTGTGACGTTTGATAGCACACTAAGTGTTCCTCCGGTATTCGGGAGTTGCATAATCTCATAGTCATAGGAACATGTATAAGTTATGAACAAAGCAATAGCAATAAACTAAACGATCATAGTGCTAAGCTAATGGATGGGTCTAGTCAATCACATCATTCTCTAATGATGTGATCCCATTCATCAAATGACAACTCTTGTCCATGGCTAGGAAACTTAACCATCTTTGATTAACGAGCTAGTCAAGTAGAGGCATACTAGTGACACTCTGTTTGTCTATGTATTCACACATGTACTAAGTTTCTGGTTAATAAAACTCTAGCATGAATAATAAACATTTATCATGATATAAGGAAATATAAATAACAACTTTATTATTGCCTCTAGGGCATATTTCCTTCAGTCTCCCACTTGCACTAGAGTCAATAATCTAGTCCACATCATCATGTGATTTCACACCAATAGTTCACATCTTTATGTGATTAGTTCACATCTCCATGTGACTAATACCCAAAGGGTTTACTTGAGTCAATAACCTAATTCACATTGCTATGTGATTAACACCCAAAGAGTGATCATGTTTTGCTTTTGAGAGAAGTTTAGTCAACGGGCCTGCCACATTCAAAGCCATATGTATTTTGCAAATTTTCTACATCTACAATGCTCTGCACGGAGCTACTCTAGCTAATCGCTCCCATTTTCAATATGTATCTAGATCGAGACTTAGAGTCATCTAGATCGGTGTAAAGGCTTGCATCGATGTAACTCTTTACGACGAACTCTTTATCACCTCCATTACCGAGAAATATCTCCTTAGTCTTCTAAGGACAATTTTGACCACTGTCAAGTGATATTCTCCTGGATCAATATCGTACCCCCTTGCCAAACTCATGGCAAGGTACACAATAGGTTTGGTACACATCATAGCATACTTTATAGAAACTATGACTCAGGCATAGTGAATGACTTTTCATTCTCTTTCTATTTTCTACCGTGGTCGGGTTTTGAGTCTTTACTCAACTTCATACCTTGCAACATAGGCAATAACTCCTTCTTTGACTGTTCCATTTTGAACTACTTAAAAAACTTGTCAAGGTATGTACTCATTGAAAAAAAATTATCAAGCGTCTTGATCTATATCTGTAGATCTTGATGCTCAATATGTAAGCAGCTTCACCAAGGTCTTTCTTTGAAAAACTCCTTTCGAACACTCCTTTATGCTTTCCAAAAAAATTTACATCATTTCCGATCAACAATATGTCATTCACATATACTTATTAGAAAGGCTGTAGTGCTCCCACTCACTTTCTTGTAAATACAGGCTTTAGCGCAAGTCTAAATAAAACTATATGCTTTGATCAACTTATCAAAGCGTATATTCCAACGCTGAGATGCTTGCACCAGTCCATAGATGGATCGTTGGAGCTTGCACATTTTGTTAGCACCTTTAGGATTGACAAAACCTTCTGGTTGCATCATATACAACTCTTCTTTAAGAAATCCATTAAGGAATGTAGTTTTGATATCCATTTGCCAGATTTCATAAAATGTGGCAATTTGCTAACATGATTCGGACAGACTTAAGCATCGCTATGAATGAGAAAATCTCATCGTAGTCAACACCTTGAACTTGTCAAAAACTATTTTTCGACAATTCGAGCTTTGTGGATAGTAACACTATATCAGCGTCCGTCTTCCTCTTGAAGATCCATTTATTCTCTATGGCTTGCCGATCATTGGGCAAGTCCACCAAAATCCATACTTTGTTCTCACACATGGATCCCATCTCAGATTTCATGGCCTCAAGGCATTTTGCGGAATCTGGGCTCATCATCGCTTCCTCATAGTTCGTAAGTTCATCATTGTCTAGTAACATGACTTCCAGTACAGGATTACCGTACCACTCTGGTGCGGATCGTGCTCTGGTTGACCTATGAATTTCTGTAGTAACTTGATCTGAAGTTTCATGATCATCATCATTAACTTCCACTCTAGTTGGTGTAGGCATCACATGAACAAATTTCTCTGATGAACTACTTTCCAATTCGAGAGAAGGTACGGTTACCTCATCAAGTTCTACTTTCCTCCCACCCACTTCTTTCAAGAGAAACTCATTCTCTAGAAAGGATCCATTCTTAGCAACAAATATCTCGCCTTCGGATCTGTGATATAAGGTGTACCCAATAGTTTCTTTTGGGTATCCTATGAAGACACACTTCTCCGATTTGGGTTCGAGCTTATCAGTTTGAAACTTTTTCACATAAGCATCACAACCCCAAACTTTAAGAAATGACAGCTTAGGTTTCTTGCTAAACCACAGTTCATATGGTCTCGTCTCAACAGATTTAGATGGTGCCCTATTTAATGTGAATGCAGCTATCTCTAATGCATAACCCCAAAACAATAGTGGTAAATCGGTAAGAGACATCATAAATCGCATCATATCTAATAAAGTACGTTACGATGTTCGGACACACCATTATGCTATGGTGTTCCTGGTGGCATGAGTTTGTGAAACTATTGCACATTGTTTCAACTGAAGGCCAAACTCGTAACTCAAATATTTGCCTCCGCGATCAGATCGTAGAAACTTTATTCTCTTGTTATTTATGTTCATGGTGAATTATATCCTACTCATGCTTGCACCCAGTGTTGATTAATTTTAATGCATGTTCATGACTGTTGTCGCTCTCTAGCTGGTCGCTTCCCAGTCTCTTTCTAGCCTTCACTTGTACTAAGCGGGAATACTGCTTGTGCATCCACTTCCATAAACCCCAAAAGTTATTCCATATGAGTCCACCATACCTTCCTATAAGCGGTATCTACCTGCCGTTCCAAGTAAATTTGTATGTGCCAAACTCTAAACCTTCAAATGAAATTCTGTCTTGTATGCTCGAATAGCTCATGTATCAACTAGGGTTGCCTATATCTTCCATGCTAGGTGGGTTATTCTCAAGAGGAGTGGACGCCGCTCCTCATTCACGAGAAAATGGCTGGTAACCGGGATGCCCAGTCCCTTGCTTAAATTAAAATAATTGCAAACAAAACTCCCCCAGGATTGTTGTTAGTTGGAGGCACCCGTTGTTTCGGACAAGCCATGGATTGATGTTTGTTGGTGGTGGGGGAGTATAAACTTTACCATTCTATTTGGGAACCGCCTATAATGTGTGTAGCATGGAAGATATCGAGATCTCTCGGTTGTTGTGTTGACAATGAAAGTATGCCACTCAAAATGTTATTTATCTCTATTTCAAAAATCGAGCTCTGGCACCTCTACAAATCCCCGCTTCCCTCTGCGAAGGGCCTATCTATTTAATTTTATGTTGAGTCATCATCCTCTTATTAAAAAGCACCAGTTGGAGAGTACTGCTGTCATTTGCATGTATTACTATTAGTTTACATTGAGTATGACTGGATCTCTTTTACCATGAATTACAATGTTTAGTCAGTCCTTGAACTTCAGAGGTGCTCTGCATTTATGTTTTGCGGTCTCAGAAAGGGCTAGCGAGATACCATCTTGTTATATCATATTATGATTGTTTTGAGAAATTGTTGTCATCCGAGATTTACTAT